>NC_048298.1:199676114-199994047 GCF_013100865.1 Trachemys scripta elegans | reverse complement strand
GGCTGATCTCCCGATTTTCCCGGACATGCCTGGCTTTTGGGGATTTCCCCCCGGACGGGGATTTGAGCCCCCAAAAGCCGGACATGTCCGGGAAAATCCGGACGTATGGTAACCTAAAGAACGGCAAATCTTACAACGCTCACTAACGTGAGCCTCGCCCAGACAGCACAGACACTGAGAATGTAGATCACTTCTGGGCATGGAGTTGTGACAAGAGTCGCATGACTTGAAGCCTGGGCCACAGGGCATGCCCCAATCCAGGTACTGACGAAAGAAAAGTTCAGCAAAGGAAAAGTTCAGTGAACTAGATACTACTAAGGCTATAAACACTGCAGCCTAGGCTGGAGCAAGTTCCGACTACCCTCACTGGTGGCAAGAAGGAACTGAGGGTGAGGGGAGCGTGCAGCCCCCTTTATGGCGCGATATACCGGCACCACTCCAGGGGTTGCAGCGATGCTCCACCAGTATGGATAATACTAAGGGAAAAACTTCCGGCATCAGTGCACATGGTGAGCACGCACACCTATAATGGAATACACCTGAGCAATCACTCAAAGAAGAAAGTCTATTTAAACCCCTGGAGACTCCTCCATTTTGCCTTCAGCTGGCTCAAGATATAGCCTCTCCATCCCCAAAGGATACCTGAAAGTAACTGGAACAAAGGCCAGTAACCATGGGGGGTGTGAGTGATTGCTGGACCCAGACTAGGAGACTAGTCTGTAAAAGGAAGCTTACTGGAACACCTCTGAGGATGAGGTTTTATCTGTATTCAGTTTTCTTACTGTATTAGGCATAGACTTGCATGTTTTATTTTATTTTGCTTGGTAATTCACTTTGTTCTGTCTGTTACTACTTGGAACCACTTAAATCCTACTTTCTGTATTTAATAAAATCACTTTTTACTTATTAATTAACCCAGAGTATGTATTAATACCCGGGGCGGGGGGGAGGCAAACAGCTGTGCATATCTCTCTATCAGTGTTATAGAGGGTGAACAATTTATGAATTTACCCTGTATAAGCTTTATACAGGGTAAAACAGATTTATTTGGGGTTTGGACCCCATTGGGAGTTGGGCATCTGAGTGTTAAAGACAGGAACACTTCTTAAGCTGCTTTCAGTTAAGCTTGCAGTTTGTGGGATGTGGTTCAGACCTGGGTCTGTGTTTGTGGCCGGCAAGCATGTCTGGCACAACAAGGCAGGATTCTGGAGTCCCAAGCTGGCAGGGAAGCCAGGGGCAGAAGTAGTGTTGGCACATCAGTTGGCAACCCCAAGGGGGTTTCTGTGATCCAACCGGTCATACCATCTTTCTTTAAAACTCCATTTTTTTTCTAAAAGGCCTCCTCCTGCTTCTTTTGAACTCCATAGGAATTTTGCCAATGACATAATAGGTAAGAGATCAGAATCTAAATTACAACGTAAAAAACAAACCCCTCCAAATTCCTGTTCCTCCATTTATAACCTCTTGAGCAGGGCTGCCCGGAGGTGGGAGGGGAGGCAAGTGAGGCAATTTGCCCCAGGTCCCGGGCCCCGCAGGGGCCCCTACGAGAATATAGTATTCTATAGTATTGCAACTTTTTTTTATGGAAGGGGCCCCCAAATTGCTTTGCCCCAGGCCCCCTGAATCCTCTAGGTGGTTCTGCTCTTGAGATGTTTCAAAAGCCATTCAGATCAAAGCAAACTACTAAACTTTTAGTGTGCAAGGTCCACACAGACACTTAGAGCATGGCAGACTAGTGCGAGTTAGATTTACATCCCAGTGTGCTGTGAACTAGGTGTTTCTATAGACAAGCCCAGAGAGAGAGATGAGGGGGAGGGCAGATCATATTACTTAGATTGTAAATTTTTGGGGGTGCAGAATCAGTCTTTTTCATTATAGGTGTGAACAGTGCTTAGCACAGTGGAGTCTGGTCCTTGACTGGTGACATGTAGGTGCCATTGCAATACATATAACTGTCATAGTTTGCAACCATTTCTAATTTTCAAGGACATTCATGGACTGCGTCTCTAGAATTTCCCCTGTGCCTCAGCATAGCATTATCAATTTCAAAATGCTCAAGGTGAAAACCAAATCATGATAGTAGAATTAAAGGGTTTTTTTTTAACAGGTTGTTAATATTTTTATTTCTAAATGTTCTATATAGTAGAAATTTGTGTCCTTGTGAAGTACAGCTGAAGTCCATTAATCTCGGCCAGTCATTAATCCCAAGGAAATACCCTGTTTTGAATCAGTTTGCTATTTTAAGATGAAGTTGGAAGGGAATGTGAAATAGGTGTATGGATTTTTTTAATGACTGGGGCAGTTTCAATTAGTAGGTAAAAGTCATTTATACATTAGCCAATCAGATTGCTTGAACCTCATCATTGCATTCATCTTATAATAATTAATTAGAAGAATATGGGAAATATAATTAGAAAATGAGAACAGGATTAAAAATTGATAAAGAGTGTACTTGGGCCTAGCTAGACACACTGTTCCAAAGCAGGATGATATGAAGAATCACGGCTCAGTGTTTCCCCCAAGATTTCATGAGAGTGGGGTAAATGTCAGCAGAATGTTAGCAGCACAGGGAAATTGTGTGCGTTATGGATGGAGATGGTAATGCTGTCTTTAGTTAAGGTTGCCTAGCACAGGGGTTCTCATAACAAAATTTTTGGTGGCCTCAGAGTGACATATTTTCCTAAAATACTTAACTTTAGGAAAAACAACTATGCAAATATACATGTCCAAATCATCGTAATTTACTTATGTAGAATTTTCTTTTGCAAACTCAATAATAAAAATAAGGTACAGTTGTCTTTATTCTTTACTGGATCTAAACAAAACAGAAACACAAATAAGGTGCTTTGCACATTTTGTCTTTTTTTGGTGTTTCTTTTGCTTCGTCGGTTTCTTTGTTTAAAAAGACTTGCTAGCTAGTAAGTCTGCTGTTGTGAAAAAGTAATATTTGTTAATATCACTTTTCCCAGCAGACTTACTAGCTAGCTGGGAGGCTGTGAAAAGTGATATTAATGAATATACAAATATCAATGTTCACAGCAGATGTACTCAACCCTGGCAAACCAGGGGACAAATTAAACCCTCGATGGGGAGGCGGGTAGGAAGACAGCAGGGGCCAGCGGCGATGTGGGGGTGGTGGTGAGCCAAGGGCCAGCAGCTGTGGCAGTGTAGCTGGGGTCCAGAGCTGGAGCCCAAAGCCACTTGACTGAAGCCTGCCACCCGCGACCCCAGAGCTGAAGCCTGAAGCTGGAGCCACTGACCCTGGGAAGGTGGGAACTCACTGGCTGCCTGCTCCTCTGGTGCTTGTGGCTCCACAAGGGGTCAGGGTCCAACCCTTGCTGGTGGCCCTGGGGGAGGGTCCACTGGTCTCTCCCTGCAGTCACAAGAAAAGCTCCTGGTGGCCGCATTTGAGAAACGTTGGCCTAACGCTTTCCATTGTAAGATCTTTTTTGAGTTGCTTATAACTTTAACAAACTTTACCAGTTTGGACTGAACTTTTCCATGTCAGGTGTCTGTCTCAGGCTGCCTTTTTTTTTTTTTTTTTTTGAAAAGTTTCAGTTAAAATGGTCTCAGCCATTTCCATGAATGAGATGGGGGCGGGGGGAATTGTTATGCCCATGTTAAAAAAAACCTCTTGAGCCTGTTTCATTGAGAAGCTCTAGCACCTCCATGCATGTGCAGGGACTTGAAATTTCAAAGAGAAATTCTCCCAGGAATGTGCTTTTTATCATCCCCATGAAAATATGGCCAAGCAGTAAGGTTTCGAAAAGTCTCAGTTTGCACATGCTGCATAGAGATTTGCTAGTGTTTAGCTAAATTCTCTGAAGATTCCATATGCACTGATTGTGCTCCATCCCCTCACAACTTCTGTCTATGACTGGATAGTGTTGTGCATGAGCAACTGAGCATGCTCCATCCCAGGGCTGCGGGGGTTCTCTTGGGGCTCTGGAACGGAGAGTAGGGAAACTGTCTTTCCTGTACTCCCAATGGGTCCCCCTGAAGTGCCCAGGAGAAGATGGAGAAAACAGTCTCACTGGAATGCAAAGAGATGGGGAAAGAAGGGTAGAATAGATGCAGAGGGGGTGAAGGGAGAAAGACAGAAGTTGGGTGGGGAATGGATAGCAGGAGAGGGTGGCAGGAGCTGCGATGGGAGAGATAGGAGTAGAAGGGATGAGAGACAAGCTTGGAGGTGGGGAGGGCGGGAGGAAGGAAGAAGAGTCTAACCATATCACACTCCTGCCAGGACCTGGAAGTGAGTCCAGGAATCCTGAGTCAATATTCCTCTGCTGTCAGCAAAAAGCTGAAGTGATTTACCCGTACATACACTGCAGATGGAAACTGACAAAGAGAGAGATTCTTTTCCCATCAAAGTCGTAAGCAAAACTCGTATTTACTTCAGGAGAGCAGCACTTGCCAGTTAGTGTCCACTCCA
The DNA here is from genome assembly GCF_013100865.1 of Trachemys scripta elegans. Classification (NCBI taxonomy): domain Eukaryota; kingdom Metazoa; phylum Chordata; order Testudines; family Emydidae; genus Trachemys; species Trachemys scripta. The sequence continues at coordinate 199,989,615 of NC_048298.1, read as the reverse complement.
GTAAGGTGCTAAGTGCACTCTACTCCCACTGATCGACACCTTTTATAATGACTGTGTGTAAGAAGTAGTCCTGCTAAGGGTCCAGTCTTGCAACTCTTACACAAGTATTGCTCATGCAAGTAGTTTTATTGACTTCAGAGGGGCTACTGGCATAAGAACTGCACAAATGCATAAGCATTGCAGGACTGGGCCCTAAGATGGTAGTAATAGTTATTCTAACATAACAGTAGTGTTCAGTTTTCCTCTGTATCTGGTGCCATGAGTAAAGTGCCTTTGTGTTTCAGTTACGCACTATTTGTGGCAGATGTTGCTAGTGCTTGTTATACCACATTAGATTCTTAAGCCAAGGAGCATCCAAACAGGAAGTGTGCTACCAATTGGAGGAGTGGCATGTTTCTTACCTATGGTAAATCTATCACTGCAGGCTAGATGGAGAGCCCTTAGAGTACTGAATGGTGTCATGAAGAACTACTGCCTTTTTTGCTTATTAAAAAAAAACCCACCACCAGTTTTGGATTCTAGTGTCATACTAGCCACGACATATGAGCAAAAACAGAGTGACTCATCAAGAAGAGGCAGAAGTACTGAGAAAGAAGTGTAGAAAATTGTTAACTTAGGATGAGCATGGAAGGCAGTAGAAAAAAATACATAAGGTGAACTGTAACTTGAAGACCATGGTGAAGCCGAAGTATGGCTATCTTGTGAAAAAGAGAGATGGAGATGAATTATCCTATGATTGAAATAGATAGAAGTTGTAGCAAGGATAGGAAATGATTAAGTTGCTGGCTCTGATGGAATGCACTCTTGTATTCACACCCTACCCACTATTGTAATAATCTTTGTACAAAACGTGCCTTGTAAGTAGGGCTTTCAAACGATTTAAAAAATTAATCATGATTAATCAGTGCGATTAAAAAAATTAATAGTGATTAATTGCACAGTTAAACAATAATAGAATACCATTTATTTAAATATTTTTGGATATTTTCTACATTTTCAAATATATTGATTTCAGTTACAACATAGAATATAAAGTGTACAGTACTCACATTATATGTATTATGGATTTATTACGAATATTTGCTCCATGAAAAACAAAAGAAATAGTATTTTTCAATTCACCTAATACAAGTAATGTAGTGCAATCTCTTTATCATGAAAGTGCAACTTACAAATGTAGATATATGTACAAACAATGTAAAACTTTAGAGCCTAGAAGTCCAATCAGTCATACTTCTTGTTCAGCCAATTGCTCAAACCAGGGCTGGCTCCAGGCACCAGCAAACCAAGCAGGTGCTTGGGGTGGCACATTTTCAGGGATGGCATTCCAGACAGCCATTTTTTGGGGGGGGTGGGAGCAGCAGCAGCAGTGGGGCCATAGTGTGGACCGGTGCCCAGGGTGCTGCCGTGCGGGTTCCACATCCCGCTCTCCAGGGCTCTGCTCCCTCTGAGGCTGCCCTGCCCCAGCTCCTCGACCCTTTGCCGGGCAGTCCCCCAGCTCTGTCCTCTCGGGTCCCGGCTGGTCCTGGAGGTGGGAGCCCTGGCTGGAGGGACCCTGAGCTGAGGTGCGGGCCAGGAGCCCCACTGCTTACCCCAACCCTGCCAGCGCCAGACTGGCTGGAGGTGAAGGGGGAGCAGGCAGAGTCAGCACTGGTGGGGGGGAAGCCCAGCGCTGGGGCAGTAGGGGGTGCAGGTGGGGGAGAGAGCCCAGGTTGGGGCGGCAGGGGGTGTGGATGGAGTGGGGGGGAGGGCCCAGGATTGGGGCAGCCGGGGGGGGGGGGGGGGGGGGGGTGGGGGGAGAGCCCAGGGCTGGGGTGAGGGGCAGCCAAAATTTTTTTGCTTGGGGCGACAAAAAACCTAGAGCCAGCCCTGGCTCAACCAAACAAGTTTGTTTACATTTCCAGAAGATAATGCTGCCTACTTCTTTTTTACAATGGCACCTGAAAGTGAGAACTGGTGTTTGCATGGCACTGTTGTAGTTGGCTTTGCAATATATTTACATGCCTGATCCGCTAAAGATTGATATGTCCCTTGATGCTTCAACCACCATTCCAGCGGATGTGTCCATCCTGATGACGGGTTCTGCTCGATAACGATCCAAAGCAGTGCGGACCAATGCATGTTTATTTTCATGTCTAAGTCACATGTCACCAGCAGAAGCTTGATTTTCTTTTTTGGTGGTTTGGGTTCTGTGGTTTCCGCATCAGAGTGTTGCTCTTTTAAGACTTCTGAAAGCATGCTCCTCCACGCCTCATCCCTCTCAGATTTTGGAAGGCACTTTTGGAAGAACATAAGAACAGCCATACTGGGTCAGACCTCCGACAGTAGCCAATGCCAGGTGCCCCAAAGGGAATGAACAGAGCAGGTAATCATCAAGTGATCCATCGCCTGTCGCCCATTCCCAGCTTCTGGCAAATAGAGGCTAGCGACACCATCCCTGCCCATCCTGGTTAATAGCCATTGATTGACCTATCCTCCATGAATGTATCTACTTCTTTTATGAACACTGTTATAGTCTTCGCCTTCACAACATCCTCTGACAAGGGGTTCCACAGGTTGACTGTTGTGTGAAAAAATACTTCCTTTTGTTTGTTTTAAACCTGCTGCCTATTAATTTCGTTTGGTGGCCCCTAGTTCTTGTGTTATGAGAAGGAGTAAATAACACTTTGTTATTTACTTTCTCCACACAAGTCATGATTTTATAGACCTTTATCATATCTCCCGTCATATCTTTTCCAAGCTGAAAAGTCTCAGTCTTATTAATCTCTCCTCATACGGCAGCAGTTCCATACCCCTAATCATTTTTGTTGCCCTTTTCTGAACTCTTTCCAATTCCAATATATCTTTTTTGAGATGGGGCGACCACATCTGCTCACAGTATTCAAGATGTGGGTGTACCATGGATTTATACAGAGGCAATATGATATTTTATGTCTTTTTATCTATCCCTTTCTTAATGATTCCCAACATTCTGTTCACTTTTTTGGCTGCCGCTGCAAATTGAGTGGATGTTTTCAGAGAACTATCCACAATGACTCCAAGATCTCTTTCGTGAGTGGTAACAGCTAATTTAGACCCCATCATTGTATATGTATAGTTGGGATTATGTTTTCCAATGTGCATTACTTTGCACTTCTCAACATTGAATTTCATCTGTCATTTTGTTGCCCAGTCACCCAGTTTTTAGAGATCCTTTTGTAGCTCTTTGCAGTCTGCCCGGGTCTTAACTATCTTTAGTAATTTTGTATCATCTGCAAATTTTGCCACCTCACTGTTTACACCTTTTTCCAGATCATTTATTAATATGTTGAATAGGTCTGGGCCCAGTACAGACCCCTGGGGGACACCACTATTTACCTCTCTCCATTTTGAAAACTGACCATTTATTCCTACGCTTTGTTTCCTATCTTTTAACCAGTTACCAATCCATGAGATAACCTTCCCTCTTATCCTATGAAAGCTTACTTTGCTTAAGTATTCAGATCCTTAAATCTTGGGTCGAGTGCTGTAGCTATTTTTAGAAATTGGTATCTTCTTCGTATTTTGTCAAATTTTCAGTGAAAGTGTTCTTAAAACGAACAACATGTGCTAGGTCATCATCCGAGACTGCTCTGATATAACATGAAATATATAACAGAATGCAGATAAAACAGAGCAGGAGACATACAATTCTCCCCTAAGAAGTTCAGTCATAAATTTAATAACACATTTTTTTGTGAGCTTCATCAGTATGGAAGCATGGCCTCTGGAACAATGGCCAAAGCACGAAGAGGCTTATGAATCTTTAGCACATCTGCACATAAATACCTTGCAACGCCAGCTACAACAGTGCCATGCAAATACCTGTCCTCACTTTCAGGTGACATTGTAATTAAGAAGCGGGCAGCATTATCTCCCGTAAATGTAAACAAACTTGTTTTGCTTAGCTATTGGCTGAGCAAGAAGTACGACTGAGTGGACTTGTAGACTCTAAAGTTTTACAGTAACTCCTCACTTAACATCATCCCGGTTAACGTTGTTATGTTGCTGATCAGTTAGAGAACATGCTTATTTAAAGTTGCTCAATGCTCCCTTATAACATTGTTTGGCAGCCTCCTGCTTTGTCCACTGCTTGCAGGAAGAGCAGCCCATTGGAGCTAGCTGATGGGGGCTTGGAACCAGGGTGGACCAGCAGCCCCCCTAAGTTCCCTGTGCGGCAGCCACCCAGCAGGCTATCAGTTGCAGGCCATCAGGTGTCCCTCCCCCCACTGCCTTGTGCTGCTCCTGCCCTCTGCCTTGGAGCTGCTCCCGGGAGCCTCCTGCTTGCTGTGTGGGAGAGGCTAATGTCAGGGTGTCCCCCTCTCCCCTCTCCTGCCCCCTGCTCCTGTACCACATCTCCACAGAGCAGGTGGGGACACGACAAAGTTCAGGATGGAGGAAGCTTGCTGGTAGCAGCTGCTGTCTCAACTTGCTGATCTACTTAAAAAGGCAATGTACTTAGAGTGGGGTCAGCATACTGAAAGGGGCAAGTCGAATCTCCCTCTCTCATACACGGTGTGTGTGTGTGTCTCTCTCTCTCTGTCCCTCTGTCACACACACACACAGTGTGTCTCTCTCTGTCTCTCTCTCTCACACACATGGTGTCTCTCTGTCTCTCTCTGCCATGCTGTCTCCTCTCCCTCCATTCCTGCTGCCCTATAGAGTGTGAGGCTACATTAATAACGTGTTAACCCTTGAGGGCTCAGCCAAGTACTAGTTCATCATTTAGCAGTAAGGCATTCCCTGGGAAATATCTCACCCTCTTCCACTCACTGGTCAATAATATCATGGTGAAATGTATGTAACAACACTGTGTGTAAAGTTATGATATCTCCCCTGTATGATGTTAAAGGCGCAAGTTCAAATTCACATAGCCCCAATTAGGTAAAACTGGTCAAGCAGGTATTGAACGAAGGGATATGTGTTTACTTCAGTTTGTGTATAAGCTGTAAACAGAATCTTCAGACAATGAGGGGAAGAAGGAAGAAGACAAAGAAAATCTGTATCTACACAAACAGAGGGAAGAGAAGGAACAGCTTGAAACCTCCCCCTTACAGGACTCCCCATGTCTCCTTGCTCTCAGCTGGAAAGAACTTTAGCTATGGGTCTCTCAAGGAAATGCATTTCAGAGGGTGACAGAACTATCAAAGTGAGAAGCAAAAACACACCAAGTTCTCTCTCTCTACCCATCTCTCTCGTCACCTAAGAAGGCAGAAGAAACTTTGGGAGCAGATCCTCACCTAGGAGTTTGGTTAGTAATGTACTGAAAACATGTGGTAAGGGACTTCACTTTAAACCAAGGCTAGTTTGTTAGTTTTAAAAAGTGTTTTATCTTTATTTTTTTCTTTTAACAATTTCTGACTTTAATGCCTCATTGGCTGTACTTAAATTCTATCCTTTTGTCATTAAATATACTTTTTTTGTTCTTTAATCAAAATTAATCCTGTGTTGTGAACTATGTGGGTTACTCCATTTAAGGTGGCAAGTTGCTGTATATTGTTTCCTTACCATGACAATGAACCTTTGTTATCTGAACTGTCCTGGGGAGGACTGGACAGACAGCATGGAATACACATTTGGGGGGGGGGGAAATCCAGGACTATGAGTGTGTTGGGGTCACCCTGCATGTGGTAACCAAGGCTGATGGAAGCCAGAGTGTGACTGAAGAGTGGCGGGGAAGTTGCACCTACACACAGACACTTAGGGTGTGACTTGCATGCTGTAACGCTGTTTGTGAGTGGCCTAGGTGGGAGCTACAGCAACAAGGCATTGTGAGGCACCCAAGGTTCCAGTGCCTTGGGTTGTTATAGTGGAATGTTACAGTGACACATATTGCAAAGTGAATATCCATGGTTAGTCCATAATGGGGATGATTGGCAGCACTACTATATATTTTGATGTCTTTGTTCTGCAGCGGCTGTGATTATAAGGAGTCTATTATCTCCTGACATATCATCACCCCTTATGGTCAAGTGCATTACCATGAATCCTCATAGTCAGCACATTTAAGAAAGAGCATTTGTTCTGCTCTTTGATCCCTGTTGGAATTTCTTTCACAATGTTTTAAATCTTTCCCCTAAATCGTTGTCATTTGTATTTCTGACAGAGCACATTTCTTCACTCATATATCAGCACTTTTCGTGCCTATAAGCAGGAACAAAAATGTATTTTTCATTGGCTGAATTGATGTTGCTCTATTTTTGCTGTAATTCATTTGTTTTCTGGTGTTTACTTGCTATTAGGGACGGCATGGCTTTTAGAGACTGCACGTTTGTTTATTGTTATTTTTTGTTTTTTTATAAAAACAAAGTCTGCAAGCTAAGGGTGGTCTAATAAAAGTCAATGAGAAAAAAAATTAACAACTTGAATAAAGTACTATGTGGGGACTCACAAGTAGAGCTGGTCATGAATTTCTTAATGTAACATTGAATTTTTGGTCAAAACCAGAGAGCGAGAGAGAGATCAACCCATCTTAGAATAGCCAATATCCTTGCCAAACTGAATTCTTGTTTTCCAGCCAGCTCCACTCACAAGACATGGATAGAAGCCAGAAGCTTAGAGTTTTGTTCCTGGCTCTGCCAGCTAACTCATTGTATAGCTTTGGGTAAGTCCCTCACACTTCTATATCTCAGCTTTCTCATCTGTAAAATGGGAATAAAGGACATACTCCCACTCTTACATCCTAGAATACTCAAGAAGCTGACTGAGGAGATATCTGAGCCATTAGCATTTATCTTTGAAAAGTCATGGAAGATGGCAGAGATTCTAGAGGACTGGAAAATGGTAAATATAGTGCCAATCAATAAAAAGGGAAATAAGGCCAACCTGTGGAATTACAGATCAGTCAGCTTAACTTCAGTACCCTGGAAGAAAATGGAGCAAATAATTAAGAAATCAATTTGCAAATACCTAGAAGATAATCATGCTGACTTATTTATCACCTGGATTTGTCAAGAACAAATCATGCAAAACCAACCTAATAGCTTTCTTTGACAGGGTAACAAGCCTTGTGGATGGGGGGAAGCAGTAGATTTGGTATATCTTGACTTTAGTACGGCTTTTTATACTGTCTCGCCTGACCTTCTCATAAAAAAACTAGGGAAAAACAACCTAGATGGAGCTACTATAAGGTGGGTGCATAACTGGTTGGAAAACCATTCCCAGAGAGTTGTTATCAGTGGTTCACATTCGAGCTGGAAGGGTATATTGCAGGGATCAGTTCTGGCTCCAGTTCTGTTCAATATCTTCATCAGTAATTTAGATAATGGCATAGAGAATACACTTATAAAATTTGTGGATGATACCAAACTGGGAGGGGTTGCAAGTGCTTTGGAGGATAGGCTTAAAATTCAAAATTATCTGTAGAAACTGGAGAAATGGTCTGAAGTAAATAGGATTAAATTCAATAAAGACAAATGCAAAGCACTCCACTTAGGAAAGAACAATCAGTTGTACACATATAAAATGGCAAGTGACTGCCTAGGAAGGAGTACTGCAGAAAGGGATCTGAGAGTCATTGTGGATCACAAACTAAATATGAGTCAACAGTGTAACACTGTTGCAAAAAAAGTGAACCTCATTCTGGGATGTATTAGCAGGAGTGTTAGCAAACACGAGAAGTAATTGTTCAGCTCTACCCCACACTGATTAGGCCTCAACTGGAGTATTGTGTCCAGTTCTGGATGCCACATTTCAGGAAAGATGTGGATAAATTGAAGAAGGTCCAAAGAAGAGGAACACAAATGATGAAAGGGCTAGAAAACATGTCCTATGAGGGAAGATTGAAAAAAAATGGGTTTGTTTAGTCTGGAGAAGAGAAGACTGAGAGGGGACATGATAATGGTTTTCACATACATAAAAGGTTGTTACAAGGAGGAGGGAGAAAAAATATTCTCCTTAACATCTGAGGTTAGGACAGCAATGGGCTTAAATTTCAGCCAGGGCAGTTTAGTATGGACATTAGGAAAAACTTCCTGACAAGCAGGAGTGTTAAGCACTGGAATAAATTGCCTAGGTAGGTTGTGGAATCTCCATCAGGGAGATTTTTAAGAGCAGGTTAGATAAACATCGATCAAGGATGGTCTAGATTAGTGGTTCTCAAATTTTTGCACTTGTGACCTCTTTCACACAGCAAGCCTCTGAGTGCAACCCCCCCTTATAAATTAAAAACACTTTTTTGTATACTTAACACCATTATAAATGCTGGAGGCAAAGCAGGATTTGGGGTGGAGGATGACAGCTCATGACCCCCCATGTAATAACCTCATGGGGTCCCAACCCCCAGTTTGAGAACCCCTGGTCTAGATAATACTTAGTCCTGACCTGAGTGCAGGGGACTGGATTAGATGACCTCTCAAGGTCCTTTCCAGTCCTATGATTCTATAATTCCTTACTGTAGAAGTTACTAGTAACCCCCCTTAACAGCTAGTAGCCATTATGTCAGCCAGCGGCCATTAGGAAAAACCAAACACCTTAAGTACACAGTAGCCTAAACTTTTCAACTGTCTTCCCTTTCAAGGCCTTAAGGTAGTTAAAGCTGGTCCCAAGCCGTTTTTCACTAACAAAATAGCAAAAGCACGGGTCTAACAACCACCAATCAAGTGTTAACACGGCAAGGGTCTTTGTCTGAATGTGTATAAAGGATCTGTAAAATGTGTGTAAGACAAAGCTTTGTACCCCGGTGCAAAGCTCTCCTTTCTTCTGCAAAATAGAGCAACTCTTCCTTATCCCTTTCTGGCTGTTATTGGCTCTCAGCTAAATAAACCCAATATTTCGGTAACAGTTACTGGCGACTCCGCCGGGACTCTCCTAGCTCGGACATTGGACTTCGGACGACTGTGGCTAACTGAAAACGGCGCCAACAGGGTGTTTCACCCCTTTTCTCTGCTTCACCACGGCCCCTGGGATTCATGTTCCAATAAGGTGAGTCCTAATAGGATAAGAAGACACTATCTGGTTCTGGTCTGGTTCTGTTTTGGTTAACCCGTTAATGAATTTCTGTCTTATACATTTGGGCGTTAGGTGTGTGAACAAAACTGAGCCTCTCATTCGTAATTCCTCAAAGTAAAAGCCATCGTGTCCAAAAAAATAGCTAATGCATCAATAAATGCTTTCCAAAAGTTAAAACAAAAAAATTAATAAGGTCGCAAAAATAGCTTTGCCATTAAAAAAAAGCAAACACCTTAAGTACACAGTAGCCTAAACTTTTCAACTAGAATCCCCTATTATCATCACTAAAGCAAAGATACATTTGATCCATCATCAATGAGGCCCCCTTCCCGTACCTATCTCTGTGTTGTATCAATGGAACAGCCACATCAAAAATGCCAAAGACTAGAAGGGCAAATTCATTAATCCTGTAATTATTAAATAAATAAAATAAAAATAAATAAATAATTTTAAAGAGGGTATCAAGTAGGGAAAGTAAGTTTGGTGGAACATGTTCCCAAATTCATTCCCCTGTAGGAGTCATACCATGTGTTGTATGTAAATATTATTGTTTAAAAATTAGCATAGTCTTTGAATGAAACAATATGAGGAAACATGCACTGAAGATTAAACTGATGGCAGATGTCAACTTGTTCCATTTAGAAATGTATTTTAATCATTTTAGTTCCTTGAAGTGATTACCTTTCCAAACCCCTTAAAAATGCAAGTGTGCCCCAGAGACCCCTTGGCAAAGGGTCCCCTGTTCTTTGCAAACAACTCTCATCTGAGACCTGTCAAAATCACTACACCAAACATATCTTGCAGTGTATTTACCCATAAAAGATAACATGTAAATGTGACATTGCTCTGATGTTATCTGAACCTGTGATCTGCTAGGTCACTCCAATCCTTGACTCTGGGAGCCAGCCTTACCCTGCTGTGCTGTGAGAACCCCCACTCCTGGGCTGTTTACGCACAGCCTCTAGCATGTAAGCTGCTTGGACTGTGCAACTGAATGACACTAGCCAATATCTCCGGTCCCAGACACAACCCTAGGAACCTCCGTCTTGCAGTGTCCAGTTATGCCCACTGGATGCTGCAAGCTTATATGAGTTCATCAATTTAACAAAGAAATTGATATGTACCAGGCTTGTTCTCCCAAGGGGAGTCTCTGACATGCTTCAAACCAAACGCACTGCTTCAGATAGAATAAACAAACACATTTATTAACTACAAAAGATAGATTTTAAGTGATTATAAGTCAAAGCACAGGTCAGATTTGGTCAAATGAAATAAAAGCAAAATGCATTCTAAGCTGATCTTAACACTTTCAGTGTCCTTACAAACTTAGATGCTTCTCACCACAGGCTGGCTGGTTGCCCTTCAGCCAGGCTCTCCCCTTGGATAAGCACTTCAGTCGCTTGGTGGTGATGTCTGTAGATGGAGGTGAAAGAGCGAGGAAGAGCATGGCAAATGTCTCTCCCTTTTATCATGTTCTTTCTTCATTCTTGGCTTTGGTCCCCCTTTCAGAGTCAGATGAGCATTACCTCAGTGTAGTCCCAGACTGACCAAGGGAAGGGGGGTGACTCACTGGAGAGTCAAACAGATCCTTTGCTGCTGCTTAGGCCAGTGCCTTTGTTCCTTGGAGGCTGGGCTGGGTTTGTCCCATACATGCCCTGATGAGATATGAACTGCCCCACGGTTCCTGGAGAGTTTTGCCTGGGCTTGCTTTAAGCCACGAGGACACATTTTCAGCCTCATAACTATATACATGAAATTACAATCTATAACTTTACTATAACAACAATGCTTAGTGCATCATGAGCCTTCTGAAGACACCCGACATGACAAACTTTGCATTGGATACCTGTAGAGAGGGGTCGTTGGGGTTCGTCCCATTCCAGGGCGGCGGGGAAGTACACCGCCTCCTTCAGTCCTTGCACTGGCCCCTGGGGAATCAGTCGTGCCACAGGAGTCCTGGCTCAAGCTGTCCGGCAGGGGGCTGAGCACACACACAGGTAACAATTAGCAGATAACAAGCCCAGGCCCTGGGCCAGGGTGGGGCAGTAAAGAGTCACAGCTCAGGCCCTCAGGCAGGGGCTGAGCAGCAGTTTATATAGTCAATAGGCCCAGGCCCTGGGTCAGGGCGAGGCAACAATGAGTTCAAGGCTCAGGCCCTCAGGCAGGGGCTGAGCAAACTCAGGTAAATAGCATACCCAGGCTTCAGGTTCCAAGCAGCCTGCGAGAGGGGGAGACTGCCACCCACATGTTGGGTGGCAGGGTGGGACGCAGGCCCTCCCACTCCACTGTGTCCCAGCCCAGGGCCCTAGCAGCGGCCAAAGGCCCCCTGCTGTGTCAGTGGGGATCCTTGCCACAACACACTGACCTGGGTTCCGGCTGTGCTGCCGCCAGACTCGGGTCAGCTGCCCCCAGGGTACTTCCCAACTCCCCCTCTGGAGGTACCTGGGTCAGGGTGGTGTCCTCAGGGGAGTCGATCACCACTGGATCCTTGGGGTAGCTGGCAAGGGGTAGGCTCAGTGACTTTTCCACACGCTGATCCGTGTTGAGTATCGGCCAGTCAGGCCAGTCTCCAGGTCCACTGCCGGTTGCTGGAGTGTCCCCAGTGAGACCTGGGCTGGAGACGTCTGGCCTCTCCAGTGGCTGCCTCTCGAGTGAGCTCTGGGGTTGGGCTCTTATACTTCCTGTCCTGCCTCTCTCCCTCTGTGGGGCGGGCTTGGAGTGCTCTGGCTCTGCTCACTCTGGTGTCCGGCGGAGCTCGTTCCTCTCTGGAGCACTGGGGAACCACACTGCCTCCCTAAAATACCATACAATCATATTATAAGGATGAACATGGGGGTGCAGAGTATTCCCCCGAGATATAGTGTGTCACAGTAAGGTATCTACAAAAAGCGTGTAACTTGTCAAGACTCAATCATTTCAAGCTGTGGGTATGAGCTATGTTGAAAAAATATGATTTATGGTTTTGGATGTAAAAATTAGTCACAAGGCCTATGTCTCAGTGATGGTCCATTCAAGCAGAAGGGAGTTGTTACCCTGCGCTGGTTAGCCAGTGATGTAATGCAAGGCTCAGTTGTCTAGCTGTGCTCAGTCCCAAGACTATCAGTGGAAAACTATCAGAGACAACTGCAAACAATAAAAACCACTTGCACGTAAAAAAAAAAAAAACTTTACAACATTAATTGTCCTGTCTATGAATACAGACAAAAGACTGTTTCAGTGTAATACAGAGTGGGAAGAGGCACTCTGTATCCATTCACTGAGCAAACATCTTCTAGAGCAGAGGTGGGCAAACTACGGCCCATGGGCCGGACCGTCCTGCCTGGCCCCTAAGCTCCTGGCCCAGGAGGCTAGCTCCTGGCCCCTCCCCAGCTGTCCTCCCTCCCCCGCAGCCTCAGCTCGCTTGCTCCGCTGCCGGCGCAATGCTCTGGGCAGTGAGGTTATGAGCTTCTGGGGCAACGCAGCTGCAGACCCGGGGTCTGACCCGGTGCTCTGAGCTGTGTGGTGGTGGCGACAGCAGCGGCAGCATGGCCCAGCTCCAGCTGGGTGGCGTGGCTGTAGCGCCCCCAGCCACCGGTGCTCCAGGCTGCGCGGTTAAGGGGGTAGGGGGTTAGATAGAGGGTGGGGGGAGTGGTCAGAGGGCAGGAAACAGGGAGGTTGAATGGGGGCAGGGGTCCCGGGGGAGCTGTCAGAATGAGAGGTGGGGGTTGGATAGGGCAGCAGCAGGCAGTCAGGGGCAGGGGTTGGGGGGGCGGTCGGGGGACGGGGAGCGGGGGTGTGGGGAGGGGGCGGGGGCCCGGGGGGGGGGGGGGGCAGATAGGAAGTGGGGTCTGGGCCACGACTCCTTCCCCTAACCGGCCCTCCATACAATTTCCGAAACCTGATGCGGCCCTCAGGTCAAAAAGTTTGACCGCCCCTGTTCTAGAGTGGGAAAGAGTATATTGGTTCCTGGGAAGCCAGCTAGATCTGCAACAAACCGATTATTTTTTTGGCGGGGGTGGGGGAGGAGGGAGAGGGAGGAAACAACTTTATTAGTCAGGAAAGGTAACTTAATAAGGTATAGGCCCTAAGTGGTGTTTTATGATTTTGTTTTTTATTGTAACCTTTTTTCCAGCACATTCTCATTTCAAGTTGAACCTTAATTCTTTCTTAAATAAACCTACTTTTGTTTTTTTATAAGTGCTCACACATGCTGTGTGTTATACAGGAGCAGTGATTTAAGGTAAAACTGGTAAACTGGGATACACTGCTCCTTTGAGTAGCCTTGCTGTCAGAGAGCAGCTACGTGGAGGCAAGAGCCTTCAGTCAGAAGTCCTTTCTCTCCCCTCTGAATATTAGGGTCGCTCTGGTTTGGGGGGCTGAACTCCCTGCGGTATGTGGATGTTCAAGCTGCATGCCTCCCAATACAGAAATTAGGTGAAAACCCAGAGTGCAACATAGAGCATTTCCTTTTCCTTCATGGGTTATTCCCAGATAGAGGAACAAAGGGGCCAGGCACAGTCCCTGTCTACAAAGAGAATTCAAAGCACCCTTGGATATCTTCCCCTCATTGTACATTTGTCAAGATGGACGGTTAGCTGGCTTTTACAGAGCCAGAACACACAATTAGCAAAGAATGTGAAATTAAATGACTAATTTTAGTACAAACCAACTTAAAAGAGGAAATTGCTATGCTCCAGTGCATACATGTTTCACAAGACCAGGGCAGTGTAACTAATCTGCTTGCAACAGTGTCAGTGGATATACTAAGTTTATGGCAGTCAATGTCTGAAAGAAAAGTTATAGACACATAGAATATATGATAGATTGAAGAAAAATCACTATGACTAGCATGGAAATTAAAGCACATAGATAGGGCCCAATCCTGCATTCCTTTCACATCCTGAACTCTTATTCATTTAAATTGTTCTGAGCATGCAAGGAATACAGGATCAGGCCCATAGCACAGAATGAAGAGAATATGAAAAGATTTCTGCCGTATCATTGCATTTTTGACTTTTGACTCCAAATGACTGGTATTTTTTTTAATATAGAAGAAATAATCAAATATTCTCTTTAATTTCCGGTCTGCATTGAGTTTGCTCCATTTCCTTTATCACTTACAGAAATAATATATTTTTAATCCTTAAAACTTTATATTCTTAAGGGACTGTACTGGGACCATGGCCAACTGTTGGCACCAGTGTTGCTGGTTTTGCACTCTCTCTCAAGTCTTGGCCGGAGGTAGTTTATGCAAAGGCATGCTAAGAACAGATTCCTAAGGTAATCTGTTCAATTTGAAATAACCCTGGATATTGATCTCTTGTTCTGTGCTTCAGTACAACCACACTACTTTGTTTAAAAGCTGTTTGCAGTACAAGAGCATGGTGGGCAAGTACAAGCCATTTTATATGGGGCCCTTCAGTATTACTAATAGATAATGGAGTTCTATTAAAGCTACATTCTTATTTCCACCCAGGTGTCTTTGCACCACTCTGGCAGTATACAGTGGCATCAAGGTGCCTGAGGCTATGTCTACACTAAGAGCAGCGTTTAGAGTACAGGCACTACACCCTGCTCCCAGCATGGGTATAAATAGCAGTCTAGATGGTGAAGCACTACTTAGGTGAATAAAGAACGGACATGCCAGAACTTTAGGTATGTACCCTACATGGCTCTCTGCATGCCCAAGCAGTGCCTCCCACATCTACACTGCTATTTTTAGCAGTGTAGCTCCCACTGTCTCCACGCTGCTGGAGCCTTTCCCCACTGCCTTCCCCCGGCCAGAACTTTTCACTGCCTCATGTAGCTACACACTGCAGTGTGGACACTGCCTGCTTTTCACTGTGGCATGAAGCTACACAAACCCTACATGCCACCACCAAGGCCTTAGTAGAAATGAGAATCAAATCCAGAGTCTCCTGTGAATGATAGCCCCTCTTGGCTTTGGGGGAAAGATTTTTACAGTTACCACAGCTAGTAGGAAACAACTGAACATGTATGCTTCAGTTCACCAAAGTATTTATAAGAACATGCCTAAATTAAGTACAAGTAATCCCAGGGAAATTAGTGGGACTATTCACATGCTTAAAGTTTGACAATTTTAAATGCATTGGTGAACTAAGTGCAGGTTACCCTGGTTGAACAATTATAAAGTTGCTGGAGAACATTAGAGTACAAAAATATAAATTAGCAAAGAACAGAAACATTTTAGAACTTCAGAATATAGCTTTATCATCACCAATGAAAATAAGCATAAATTTCAAAGTAGTTTTCTATAATTCTTGATTAACATTCTTAAGAATGACATTGTATCTAATATGGAGATCTAAAGAGATCCCAAGTTTTTAATTTATGAAGTTTTGTAAACTTGCTAATTTTTCCCCCTATTGTTACTCACACCTTCTTGTCAACTGTTGAAAATGGGCCAGTTTTTTTTCTCCTGCTGATAATAGCCCACCTTAATTGATTACTCTTGTTATAGTTGGTATGGCAACACCCATTTTTTCATGTTCTTTGTGTATATATATCTTCCGACTGTATTTTCCACTGCATGCATCCGATGAAGTGGGTTTTAGCCCATGAAAGTTCATGCTCAAATAAATTTGTTAGTCTCTAAGGTGCCACAAGTATTCCTCAGTCATTTTGCTGATACAGATTAACACAGCTACCACTCTGAATAACCCTATGTTATCCTGTGAGGCTTGGGATCAAATCCAAGCTGGCTGTGCCATAATTATCTTAAAGCCTCATTGAGCTGTGAGACAACTTTACCTAGTGCCAATATTTCTGTTTAGCACATAAGCATCAGAGGGTGCTGTGTATGAACAAAGGTAAATGGACATAATAAACTAGCATCTTCATATTGATCTGGAGTCACTCCATGTCCTTGGCTCCAAAACTATGTAAATAAAAGTTTGTCGTGGTAAATTTATTTGCTGTGCCCACTGCAGCTGAAGCAAAAGATGGTATGTTTCAAAATGTATTTAGCTTTTTTCAAAGTGATTTTTTATTTAGAAAAACCTCTTAATTTTGTAACTGTAGTTATCAATTTTAGTTAAAACAGTAGAAGGAGCTGGCCTAGTGACAGTACTTTGTACCAATATGAAGGAGACCTCGGTTTAATTCCTATCCTTTTATAGTTCTAGCTGGTTGGGAAACTCACTCAGACCTTTTGAGAAAGAAAGAACTAGAACAATGCTTCGCAGTGTGGGATGGGACTGTTGTGAGGATTGGAAGTGGCAATGAGGTTCGGAGGCGATTGCTGACAGATGTCTAAGAAACAGCAAAATAATCCTCCCATCTGTCCGAGATGTCTGTGACTTCCATTCTAGACATCTCCACTGGTGTGTTTTAATTGGCTGTGTTCATTTGTGTTTGGTTGATATTATGTTTTATTTGCATTTGAAATTTGAACCGATGCTATCCCATTTGGGGCCCTAAGCAAGAATACCCCCCCCCCCGGTACTGTACTAAAATAAGCAAGTTCTTATAATAAAAAGCAAACAGAGGCCCCCTTGAGCTGCTTGGGGCCCTAAGCAATTGTTTAGTCTGCTTATGCCTAGCACCGGCTCTCTTTGATATATAAGTAAGATAAGGGAATTCATAAGAGTAGCCACTATGGTAAATCGATACTGACCCAATCCTGAAACCATAAAGGTCTTGGTTTCTAAATGGTGGAAAAGACTAGGAAATAAGGGGAACTTTCAGTAAAGACTTGGGGAACTTCTGGGGCAAGGGGGTACTCTATCTTTTCCACATCAGTGAGGAGTAACAAATGTAAAATATCATCTGGATCCTGACCAAAGGTCAATATTGGAGCATTTATCTGGCATTCTTCTGACTTGATCCAGATGATATTCTCCTAGAAGCATGCTATCTGTGTGAGTATTCTCTTCTTCAGCAATGGTGTCAGGAGTGACTGAATCCCTCTCTCTAAAAGGAGAGCATGGAGATAGAAAGAACAATCCTCACTGTCAGCTAGGTTTGCTGATGGGGAAGGTTTGAAAGTCAGGGAAGGTAACAGGGAGAACTAGAGCAGAAAGAAGAGAAAGATGCTTAACTGTGGGAACTGAAAGGAAAGGAAAGCCAGATATCAAGTCTAAAGGATGAAGAAGGAGCCTGAACAGAAGCTGTATAGAGAAATAAATAAAATTTCAAGACTGCCTACAAAGTCAAAAAATAAGGGCAAGACCTATCTCCATAACATACTAAAGACAGCAGCAAACTTCAAGGCACAGAAACTGCTAATGCTTCAAAAAAACAGCAACAATGGAACCCATATTCCAAAAGACTGCACCAGAGTATTCAAATGTAGAAACTCATATGGCTGGGTTAACTGGATCCAAAGATTTGAAAAATTCTGGATGATTTAATAGACAAGTCAGAAGAATGCCAGATAAATGCTCCAATATTGACCTTTGGTCAGGATCCAGATGATATTCTACATTTGTTACTCCTCACTGATGTGGAAAAGATAGAGTACCCCCGCCCCCAGTGAATGAGGCATTTGATACTAGATTTATAGGTAGGCATAATTTTATATAGGAAAAGGTAAAATTTAATAGGAGGCTGCAGGAATGAGAGGAAACAGCTGAAGTTTTTATAACAGCAGTTCAGAGTCTTGCTGAACATTGCAAATAGGGTGCCTTAAAAGAAGAACTAATAAGAGATAGGATAGCTGTACATGTAAGGGATAATAAGTTGTCAGAGCATCTTCAATAAACCCATATCTGATAGTAGTGAAAGCTATAACTCAAGTCAGAGCACAAGAAACCATAGATAAAGAGTACTACAATTTATATGCTAGCAGCAGGAGGCACCAAATCAGATAACATTGATACAGTAAAGATGAGAAAAACAAATGAAACGAGCAATGAGACTAAGCTCCTAACATAAGAATCGTCCAGAACTAAAAAGTGGGAGGACAAAGAGCATTTACTGGAGGGAAAGTCAAATAAAGAAACACCAAAACCACTGTGGAAGATGTGGCAATACACCCAACCACACCTGGATGCGATGTAAAGTGAAATGGGCAAAGTAAGTGTAGGATATGCCACACACACACACACACAAAAAAACCAGGAGTACTTGTGGCATCTTAGAGACTAACACATTTATTTGACCATAAGCTTTCATGGGCTACAGCCCACTTCATCGGATGCAAGCTTATGCTCAAATAAATTGGTTAGCCTCTAAGGTGCTACAAGTACTCCTGTTTTTTTTTTTTTTTTTTGCAGACTGCTAAAGACACGGTTGCTACTCTGAAACCAACAAAAAAAAGTTCATTTTGTAATAGTCTGCAGATCACTGAGAACCCCAGGTAGGAGTGCTATCATCAGAGGATGTTTCTATAAAAGCAGGAAAAAAGAGGGGGCAGGTATACATAAATTAATCTAAATGGATGAAACTGGCACTGAAACAGCTGTCACTATTATTAAAAAAAAATATTCCAAGGCTGGAGATGTGCAAAGACCCAATATGATTCTACACTGGTCCAGTTTTATATGCATAAAATATCGTAAAGTCAGGGATAAAAGAGGAGGAACCAAGTTAAGAGGTTTCCCTACTAAAAGGATGGCACCAATGTTCCATTGTTCTGTTGCCCATATTATCACAGTTACACAAGTAAAAGGATACATACCCTGTTGGTTTGTGGACCCAAATTTTCTCACAGAGGGCCACAAATTCTCACTGTTCCTGAGTGGTAGCTGTTGATTCTGGGTCTCTAACGGAGATGTCTATAAACTCACAGTTAATCTGGCATTTCCTTTATTGACTATACCCTTTAGGAAGCTCATGTATGTTATCTACATGTGTATTGAATAATTACACTCAATAAATTAGTTCCTGATATACCTTTCTTCAATAATAGGATATGATTAGCTGGGTCAGAAGGCTCAGATCTTTATCCTTTTAAAGAAGGGGATCTTATTCTCCCAGAAAGACAAACATTAGTTTAGACGAAGTGTAACACGGACAGACTCCAGTTGTCAATGAGTGGGATTGAACCTCGGGCCTCTGGAGCTTAGTGCATGAGTTTCTACTGAATAAGCTAAAAGTCTCTCTCTCTCTCTCTCTCTCTCCCCCCCACCACCCCCAGATGGGACAGAGCACCACACCTGGGTGCTACGTGGGTTACAAAAGCAGCAGTCTGTTGGGTTATGTTGAGTTATGTTTTTAAAGCACCCCATCACTTGCCTATTTATTGTGGAATGCAATGGATATCAAGGGAGTTTCTCTTCTTCTTGGTCTTGTCTTAACTTAGAATGTATGCTTTTTTGGTAAGGAACTCACTTCATCTGTATTTCTTTGCAAAGCACCATGCACACATGTAGTGCTATAGAGCTAAATAATATTAATAATATTTCCATCCTTTCCCCCTTCAGGAGTTGCAGCATCAAGCGTATGTTTCATTTTTAGTCTGGTAAAGATTAATGGCTAGACCTGAGTGGGACAGCTCTAATATGGCAACATGTATCCAGCTGCAGCACCTGCTGTAGGCTCCTGTTAAACAGTGCATGTCTGGAGTTAATTTTTTCATAATTACATCCACAGGCAATGGAATTTAACATAACTGTATTAACCTTGATACAGTTCAGGATAAATAAATTAGAAGATATAGGAATGTGTCTATGGTGCAAAATTGTTTGTTTGAATACAAATAGTACTTGGTCTGTTAATTTGGAACACGTAAAGGCAAGTAAACAAAATAGCTTAGGCAGACTGAAATGTGAGAATAATGAAAAATGAGTGAACTTATTTATTGGAATCTCAGTGTCCCTGTTTGAGCTCTGTGTGTGAATAACTGTTTTTGGTATGCTGACAATTCGGGGGGGGGGGGGGGGGAGGGAATTCTCATTTCAGGTCATCTCAAAACTGAATCTTTTGGGAATTTTTGGCAAATCAAAGAGTTGGGAAATATTTCCTCCTGGGTTAAAGGAAAAATTTTGCTTCACCCAAAACATTTCATTTCAATTTTGGATTTTTTGAAGCAAATAATAGTTCAGGCTAGATTTACAGTCAAAGCACATGGGAATGCTGTTACTGCCAATTGGCCGGTGGTTAGGGGACTCAGCTGGGAGATGAGACAGCTGGATTCAGATCCCCACTCTGAAACAGGGATTTGAACCTGGTTCTTGTACATTCTGGGTAAGTACCCTAACTCCCAGGCTATAGTGGGGGGCTCTCAGTTTCTCCTGTTGAAGCTGTTCCATTTTGTATTAAGTATTTAAATATTCATTGGGCCAGAGAGAGAGAGAGAGAGAGAGTGCATGAGTGAAAAATGACTCTGTGATCTGGTGTCTAGGCCACTCATGGGGCGGGGGCAGCTGGGTTCCAGTCCTTGCTCCAATAAATATTTAATTTATTTATTCAAAGTGGACCAGCTTCAACAGGAAAGACAAAGAGACACCCACCCTTGAACACCCTGTAGTCTGGTGGTCTGGGCACTCACCTAGGATGTGGGAGATCTGGGTTAAAGTCCCTGATCTAAAGAAGGGACTTGAACCTGGATCTCCCTCTTCCCACGAGAGCGTCCTAACCACCAGGGTGCTTGGTGGGGAAAATACTACCAAAGTTGATAGGAATTCATGGAGTATTTTGGATTACCTGAATCTGCCAAAAAAAATTCACCCATCTCTAGTCCCTGTGAGTGGCAGTGGGTTGCTATCATACCTCCTTATTTGAAAAATGTGAACTGGATCCAATAAGGGGGCAATTGTATGTCACTGAAGACAACTGCTGTGCCTTAAATGGGCAATTATTAGAATACTTTTTTTGAGGACCACACAAACAGCTTAACCTCAGTCCTAGTATAGTTAATGTCAAGGAGTCCTAATATTGTTACACCACTTCAAGCTATTCTTGTCAATTAACACTTATTATAAAGGTTGTTGCTAACGTTAACTTGAGCTTAACTTCAGTGCACTGATATCTGCTATAAGTTTATTATGGTCCGTGATTGCATCAGAAATGCTTAGTCATGACATTAAGAAAACTAGAAAAATGGATCCCCTTTCATTTTAGGTGTCTTCTGCTAATTATTTATCTCTCTAAAAATGAACAATTTTAGAAGGCTCTGTGTCTCACATTTGGAATCCAACAGTAAATATCCCCTTTAAAACAAGCAGTATTTGTGGTAATGAGGCCTCTATGTTGGCATTAGCATTAGGGGTTTTTTTTTCTTGGTGGCAATACTTGTAGATCTATCAACCTCTTGGTCAAACTACCTAGCTCATCAGTAACCCTATTTTCATCCATTTCCCCAAGCTTTGTTATAACATTCTAAATCTGTGAGCAGATGCAAACAGCTGCCATTACAAACAAAAACAAAACCCACATACTAGAGAAATCTTTTTCTTTCCTCACAAATATTACCTGTAACATTTCTCTTATCTGAGGCCCAGAGTGGGCAATAGTGAGTTCTACACCAGTGGCAGGTCTAAAGACTAAGTGCGAGATTTATACCAGTGGAAAGAGGTGACTTCCTGTGATCTTGCATATTAAAATCACATTGTTAGGTATAGAAAAGCAACTTAATTTTTAGAATTAAATAAACATCAGTAATATTTCTCTCTCCCTCTGAGACCAGTATAATTAGACTTTGAGCTAGATGCGCAAAAGAATTTAGGCACCCAAATCCCAAATGTGGATCCTCATAACCCATGCTCAGCTGCCGCTTACCTCTGGATGTGCCTAAATACCCTAAGTACCTACATTACTGCTTCCAAAGTCCTGTAGGCACCTAAATTTCTGCCGTAGGACAGGCACATAGCCATGTACATCTTGACAGCCAGGGCCTAGCTCAGGCCTAAATCCTGGCAGAATTTTCAAACTAGGCATTCCCCTTCCTATGTTACCTGCAGGGCCTGATCCAGTAGATGAACCTTGGAGCATATCTAGTGACTTGGGCCCCGCTCAAAACACAGTGGTAGCTCTCCCATGTCAGTATGCTATCCACTGTCTCTGTGGCCCAATGAATATGTAATTAGATATACAAAGTGCAGGGCCAGCTCCAGGCACCAGCTTAACAAGCAGGTGCTTGAGGCGGCCCAAGGAGAGGGGCGGCCCCTGAGGCAATTCGGGGATGGCAGGTCCCTCACTCCCTCTAGGAGCGAAGGACCTGCCGCTGAACTGTCACCACCGATTGCATCTTTTTTTTTTTTTTTCCAATTTTGCCGCCGCCGGTCGCGATCGCGGCTTTTTTTTTTTTGCTTGGGGCAGCAGAAATGCTGGAGCCGGCTTTGACAAAGTAGAAGTTTTTCAACAGGAAAGATTGATAAAAAACAAGCCCCAAATACTCTGTAGCCCAGGGATTAAGGCACCCACCTTGGAGGCAGATACCTGGATTCAAGTCCCTGCTCCACATCTGGCAGAGTGGGAATTTGAACTGGATGAGTGCTCTAGCCACCAGACATAAGCAAGGACACTGCCATCACCACAGTTTTTGCAAGAAAATGGTGATCTGCCATAGATACTTAACTCTAGGAGAGGATTCATGGCTGTGAATCCCAGCTACTATATAAAGAGCCTGGGCACCTAATGAATGGCAGAGTGCCTAAAAATTAGATGACAGGTTTCAGAGTAGCAGCCGTGTTAGTCTGTATCCGCAAAAAGAACAGGAGTACTTGGGGCACCTTAGAGACTAACAAATTTATTAGAGCATAAGCTTTCGTGGAAGAAGTGGGCTGTAGTCCACGAAAGCTTATGCTCTAATAAATTTGTTAGTCTCTAAGGTGCCACAAGTACTCCTGTTCTTTTTAAAAGTTAGATGGTGCGGTGCTGAGACAAGGTCCCCTTTGTGGATCTAGCCTATGGTAACTAAGGGCCTAAGCCTGCTCTAACTAAACAATGGCAAAACCCCAAAGAAGGATCAGGTACGAATGGCTTTACAGGTGTGTACACACACACAGGAATCATCCATCATTGAAATGCAGTTGTCAGTGTATGTCTAGTCCATTTAGCATCATCTTTGGCAAAGTGTATTTTTATTTTTGCCCTTTCAGAACAATCATCCACATCCTAGTTGGAATCACAGCTGGTATTTCAGCTTCCATGTTAAATTATAATATAACGTACTTAAGTGCACATCTTCAAACCTAAGATAGCAGTGTACTATCCATCAGTATAAGAACCTATCATTCCTGGCACTCTATTGTGTCCCTGTCCCTCAGGTGATCAAAAAGATAATCGGCGTCTGATGGTGTAATCCCTACACAGACAGACAAAGAGTGCTCCAGTTCTTCCCGTGGTGGTGGAAAGAGGCTGAAAAGGGACAAGCCTTATCTTAAGGGGGTCCCCGCATGGACGAAGGAGCCCTATTCCAACCTCCTGAGCAGCCCAGAGCATGCTGGGTATGGTCTTGGGGGGGAGGAAGAGAGGGAACGTACTACAGAGTGTACTACAGAATGGAACAGTCCATAGCCAGCCACACAAGGCAGCTGTAACATACAGTAACCCGTGGGGATGCTCTAAGTCGCATTGGTGGCTGAGGAGGCCTGTAGCCTGGCACAAAATTTGGTGGACACAAAGGTGGCATAAATCCATCTTTGACCCTGCCGAGGCTGCCCCTTCTGAGTTCGATTCTACGACGTGCCTCCCTCACAGAATTTCCTAAGCTAATACTTAGTCCTGCCTTGAGAGCAGGGGACTGAACCAGAAAACTTCTCGAGGTCCCTTCCAGTCCTACAATTCTATGATGCTATTCTCACTCAGACTGGTGAGCACTTAAACAATCACATCAATGTCACTGAAATGGCTCAAGAGTCACACAACCTACCCCCATAATGGGACTATGTAGTACTTTCACCATTTTTAAAGGAAGCTATTGTTTAAAATTGAAGAGACTATCCAAAAATAATGGAATATTTTTCAAAAGTGTATCTACTTCCTGTTCTTTCAGTAAATCCCAGTATTCTTAGGTTGCAACTTTTATTATTATTTGCTGGAATTTCAATCTTGCTATATAACAAAGAATTGTCCTTTATCTGAACACCAGAAAGAGCTTTTAAACTCTCAACCCTAGATCAGGTGGCTTAGGTATTATTGCTTACAGTTTTGATGTCTACTTCAAGTGTTTCTATTTTCTTCTGAACAACACTTATTCGCAGACCAAAGGAGGCATTTTCTTCTCTGCTACATTAACAGAGTGGAATGCAGTGAATTTAAAATCTATGTGACATCAGTTAAAGCAGCAAAAAAAATCAATGATTTGAGAGGCCTGACAGGTGGTGGAAAAGCTGTTGTGATTTATCCATACATTTTAAAACCAATTGATACAAATAAGTATGTTGTAGTGTAATATGATTCTGACGCTGAGGAGAAGAGCTGGGTGGAGTATTGTGACAGAAGCCCACCCACATCTGAAGGCTTCTTCCCCCAGCCTAAGAGGAAGAGCTACTGAACACAGGGCTCAAATAATTCCGGGGTCAACAAATGAAAAACAGGGCCAGGAGTGAGGGTTACAGGTTCAAAATCAGGGAGCCAGAAGGGGACACCAAGCAAAGAACCTTGGGTAGTGCCCACTGCTCCTCAAAGGTGTGCAGGGAGCCAGGGGACGCAGCCCAGCAGAACTCTGCCCGCACTCGTGATTGAAGGGAGGAATGAAAATAGTACCCACAGTTGCAGAGCTCCCCATCCAGCATCCTCCTGGTGGAATAGATGACCACCTTGGCCAGCACCAGTAAGAGGTTCACGAAGAGGGTATGCATAAATCAGATGGCGCAGGGAAAAGTGCAGCCAGAACCTAAAGTAGGGTGACCAGACAGCAAGTGTGAAAAATCAGGACAGTGGGTGGGGAGTAATAGGAGCCTATATAAGAAAAAGACCCCAAAATCGGGATTGTCCCTATAAAACCGGGACATCTGGTCAGCCTAACCTAAGGAGAAGGTTCTAGAGGAGCTGGAAAAGGGGCTGCAACCTGGTGCACTCGAGACAGATACGCACCAGGGTCTCCCTCACACCACAAAAGGGGCAGATGTCGGGGAGAGGGGTGAACTGTGCCAAGGGCTGGGAACCATCAGCTAATCACTTAAACACCAATTAATTTCCTCCCTCCCGTGGACCTGACTGTGCCTAATTAGCAGGTTAGAATGGGCTGGGGAGGACAAAGGAGCTAATTAGCACATCAACACAGAGGTTAGAGGACAGCACAGGAAGGAAGTGCTAGTGGGAGAGGCAGGCTAGCAAAGCCAGAACTAAGAAGGATCTCTGACTGGAGAAAGAAAGGAGTACTTGTGGCACCTTAGAGACTAACATATATATATATGCATCCGAAGAAGTGGGCTGTAGCCCACGAAAGCTTATGCTCTAATAAATTTGTTAGTCTCTAAGGTGCCACAAGTACTCCTGTTCTTTTTGCAGATACAGACTAACACGGCTGCTACTCTGAAATCTGATTGGAGAGACTCTTCCCTTTCTGCTCCTTGGAGGAGGGCTGAGGAGCAATGGTATGGATCTTGGATCAGTAAAGGTGGTGGGAAGAGCAAGGCAAATAAACTACACCGTGGAGTTTAACAATGGAAGGTCTCTGACTAGTCTTTGTAGACAGGGCAGAAGACAGGGGCAGGATCTTGTCCTGTCACCAGTATAATCAACTAATTTATTGTTAAATTTTCATATGTACTCATTCAGAACTATTTGCCAAGTTCTTCAGCAAACAAACTTTAATGTTCTACCAGTCATTCAAACTTTTGCAACAAACTCTCTGAAGTCACCCCATGATCAAGTCAGACAGACAGTTATTGTTCCCTGACTGGATGTCTGCTGCAACTAATCATATGCAGCACACATTTCACATGGCATATTTGAATTTGCAGTTCAGCATTTGAACTGATGGTTAGTTATGCAATTTGAAATTCCTGCTTTTGTGAAATGTGTTCTTAGGTAACATTCAAGCTGAAATGATCACTTTTTACACAAGTTTTGTTGTTAGTGAATCTAGTTCATTAGTATGTTTGTTATTAGAAAATAGATGATTTTATTTAAATTTGAATGAAAATTTGAAAAAAAAAAAAAAAACCCCCAAACACCTGTTTTGGAAGAATTCACTCAGCCCTGTTGAAGACCAAATGTAACCCTTGCCAATCTTCTGTTGAAGCCATTGAGAACAGCAGTGCTGAACTTGTTCCCCGTCGAAAGCTGTAGGCTCTGGTTAGCTAGTTGGTCTTGTAAGGCTATGTCTACACTTGGAGGTCGGGATGTGTTTCCCAGCTTGCATAAACATAGTCTCAATAGCTCTCATTGAGCTACCACCTGAAAAATAATAATGTAGCCACAGTTGCATGGGCAACGGCATGGCCTAGCTGCCCCAAGAACCTACCCACAGTGGCCAGGCATGTTCGTACTTGAGGCAGCTAGGCCAGGCCACTGCTCACCGCTGCCTGTGCTACCATGGCTGCACTGTTATTTTTAGTGTGCTAGCTTGGTGAGAGATAGCAGGAGTGTGTCTGTGTGTGCTGGGAATCACATCCCTAGTCTAGATGTAGTCTTAGTGAGGTTACAACCAAGATTTTCTACAGTGACTGATGATTTGGGGGCACAGGCATCAATATTTGAGTGTCTGTCGTGTGACACAGTGAAGGGGCCTGATTTTCAGAAACTGTGGAGCATGCAACCTCTGAATATCAGGGCCTTTTAAGGTGTCTTAAGTTGGGCACCCAAACTTACTAATCACCTTTGAAAATTTGATAGTTTTTTTTTACTTCTAAATAGAAGATTAAGGAAGTGGCTATTTTCCTGTCTTTTACAGGAATAAAATCAGGAGTAATGGCCTGAAATTAGAAATGGAAAGATTCAAGTTAGATATAAGAAACCATTTCTTAACAGAAAAAGTAATTAGAGAGTGGAAAAATAAAACTGTCTACTGAAGGAGCTGAGTCACCCTCGTTAGAGATGTTCAGAACTAAATTAGATAAATTCCTAGTTGGCTTAGTGTATAGGAAGATCATGCTCCACACAGGGGGTTGGACCGCAAGATCTGAGATTAGTGCAACCCACTAATCAAAGATTTTGTAAGTAACACAAAGCTTGACAGAACGGTGAACTCTCTTAATTATCGTTTTGACTGAAATATAGTGCAACTGCAAAACATACAATTTAATAGAACCTCGCCAGTTCTCATTTTGCTCAATCAGAAATCTGATAATTCTTTATATATGGACTCACCCCTCTTCTTAGCATAAATTTAAACAGGCAAAGTGCTATAGTGAAGGTTTCTAATACTAAAACTTTAAATTTACAAATGATACTACAGGGTGTTTGCTAGGAGGCTGTCAGTACTATTGTAAATAAAAACTAAAAACTTTTTTTAAAATAAAAAGAAATTGAGTAGTCCAGACTCACTAAGGGATCCTATTCTTATTGTTAGCTTAAGCTCCCCTATAATCGATTGAAGACTATGTCAGAAGTTAAAGAATATGAATGACCTGAATAGTAAATGCATGCTGGAAAGATGATTTTGCTATAACATTGTTAGTGACATATTGGCAGTGTGTGGTAAATTTTCAAAAGGCCAAAGCCCCAGCTTCCCTTTTCTCAGGCCTATTTTGTGCCCTTAAAACTTACAGCCTCATTTCTTGCCTGCAAATCTAAATGCTTGTGCCTCTAACTACCTGATATGCATGCACAATCAGGTAGTTACAGGTGCAACAATTCAGAGTTGCACTTGCATTTTTTTACATTTTTTTCAGGTAGCAATTATGCTTTCAAAAGAAGAGGCCTTCCTTTTGAAAATTCATCCCATTGTGTGTGTGTGTGTGAATAAATATAAATATGTATATACCTTATTTTTACAATTTGGTTTATTTTTTCAATTTTTTTAAATTTAGTAATCACATTTCTGATAAATAATTGAATAATGTATCTTTTGTGAGGTTGTAGTCTTTTAGAACATCCATTTGTTTTCATTGGTGCATTTACAGTAGTCTGGTAATATAAATTTCATCTCAGACATTAGTGCAAATTACTGAGGTTCTCCTGCACGCTATGAAAGTATGGTTATAGCTTGTGAAAGATATTAAAAGCAATGTCAAAATATAATATAATTATGTGATCATGACTAACACAAAGAAATAACAGCTAATAGAAGCACTTACGGATTCACTGAAATTACGGATATTATTAAGACCCTACTTCATTCGCGATATTGCGGATCCTGCAATATTAGGTTTCCACTGCAATTTTGATTTTAATTTGCTTACTTTGCACAGTCCACAATTTTGCATACATTTTGAGTATGCAATTAGTATGACACCAACATTCAGTGCCTGTAAAATGTAAAAAGCTAAAGTGACTGAACTTGAGTTCTATAGCAGTTGTGTTAAGACTTAGTCTTCTGAATTTTATATTGTACTTGCCACTTTATTTTTTTAAATGAATGTAATATAGTTGCAGCAAAATGTCTGCTTATCAAAAAATTTAGCAGGCATAACATAATATTTGAGGGTTAAGATCATTCCAGCAATTTTTTCTTAAACAAATAGGTTTACTCTGGCTTTTTCAAATTACCGCTATTAATAAAGGTCCATTATTACTTTTCTGCGATTTTCCATGTCTTGTCCGCAACTCAGCCACAATTATTTGAAGAGCATCCTATGATTCAAGTAGGTATATATATATATATATATATAGGCTAGATAGATGTGTGATTCATATTATATATCTTCTTTCTTGCCACTTTCCTATTCAGGACTAGTGACTTTTATAGCCTTCTTCCAAAACTCCTGATCGCACACAAGGCTGTCATGCAGATTGATCTTTATGAGGGCAGCTGATATCCAGTCCATGTATTGAGTCTTTGGTCTCCCTTTTGGTCATCTTCCATCCAAAAATCAGTGCAAGAACCATCTCCCGATATAACTCTCCACTGGATATGCCCGTAACAATGTAGCCTAGCCTCCCTCAACTTATCTTCAAGTTGAGCAACCCCCATTAGGCCTCTTACAACCTCACTTTGTTTTCTGTCAAAGATTGTCCTGCCATTTGGCCATCTCACCATTGTCATTTCTATGGTGGAAAGCATATTGATTTCTTTTCTAGTGGCTGGCCAAACAAGTCTGTGTTCTGGACATTAGGATGGGTCAAATTACAGTTTTATATACTCTACCTTTTAAATTTATCAGCATTGTTTTGTCACAAAGAACTGGGGTCAGTTCCCACCATTTGCACCACACAGCTTTAGTACAATACCAGGCATCACTCAGGAGGGCATCATCATCATCAACCGTTGATCCTAGAAGAATGAAAAAATACCTAAGCTCTTTGCCTGTAATATCCTTAATGGTGAGTCCTCCTCCCTCAATTATGATAGCCCCAGTCTTACAAACATTCACTAAATCCAGCCTGCTCAGAACTATTTTGCCACTATTCAAAATTGGCTTGCAGGGTCTCAAAATCTTCTGCACATATCACTAGTCAGCAGCAAACAGCATGTTGCAAGGCAGCTCCCTTCGTAGATTCTCACTTGTTACATCTATGACAACCACAAACAAAAAGAGGCTCACCATTGATCATGTACCAAGAGACCATGCCAAGCTGCTGTTCCTTTTCTTTGAACATATCCACGAGAATTCATAGCACAAATATTGATCATAGAATTGTAGGACTAGACGGGACCTTGAGAGGTCATCTAGTCCAGTCCCCTGCACTCATAGCAGGACTAAATATTATCTAGACCATCCTTGACAAGTGTTTGTCTAACCTGCTCTTAAAAATCTCCAAATGATGGAGATTCCACAACCTCCCTTAGCAATTTATTCCAGTGCTTAACTACATATAGCATCAATTGTGTTCCTTCCTGGCATGAACCAATACTGACCCTTCCAAATTTCAACTATTTCATGCAGACACTTTTCAATAATCTTCTCCCATATTTTCATAGCATGTGATGTCATCTTAATTGGGTGATAATTAGCACACAGTGTAGTATCTCCTTTCTGTTTAAAAATAGGCACCACAAAGCTTTTACGCCATTCATTCAGCATTTTCCTTTTCTTAAGAATATCCTTGAACAGACTTGTAAGATACTTGATGCCTTCCCTTCCCAATGACTTCAGAACATCCACTAGTACTTCATCTGGCCCAGATGCTTTCTCCTTTGTCATTTTCCTAGATGCTTCTGCAACCTCTTCCTCCCATAAACAGTCTATCCCGCCTGGTTTGGCTGACATTTTCTAAGTTCCTCACCTGGGTTCTCCTCATTCATCACTCTTTCAAAATAATCACTCCAAACTTTGATTGAATCTCCATTCATTTGTAATATACCACGTTCATTTCCTAATGTAAGTTAAGTTGTTCACATCCCTCGTTATTTTCTCTCTTGCCTTCATGAGTCTATAGATAATCTTTTCTCCCTCTTCTCTTCTTAGTCAGATATATAGCTTGTCACAGGCCATACTTTTAGCAAATGCATCACTTCCTTTGGCCTCCTTTTTTGCCTTCATGTACACCACTTTATCACTGCTCAAGCTGTTGACCTGCCATTTTTTTTAAGGTTTCCTTTTTCCCCCCTCAACAGATTATTTAACCTGGTGGATTCCACCCATCAATGCTGTCACCCTCTATGATGCAACGAGGCTATCAGTGTGTTGCATTTCCTGAGGATGTGTCTTCCAGATCATGAACATTCCCTTTTCTGTGAGACACGAGGGACACTTTTCACTTGAACCAACCCATGCAATGAAGAAGAGTATCTGAGTGCAATCCTACTCCAATCTGAGTGCAATCCCACCCCAACACAGAGTAGAATTAGGTGCTTCAGAGTCTGAAGAAGAAAAATAGGAGGGCAACTTAAGGGGAAGGACAGACAGAAGGAACTTTGTCTCATTCAGTGCACTCTTGACAATATATGTTCTGGTGTCTACCCATAACGGCTTTTTTTTTTTTTTTAAAGCATAGGAAATTCCATACAAAAAGCCATGTTAAAATAATCTCCTGAAAATTTGGAAATATGAAAGTCTAAAGCACAACCTGAACTCTGTTTTTGAACATATGTATTAGCACACTGTCTTTAATTACCTTATTACACTGCTCTACAGCCAAAATGCTTCTGAAATAAATGTAGTCAAACTTTACTAATTCTGGGTCACTGAGAACGAAAATGATGCTTAAAATTGTTGATTGGCTCTAGTTTTCAAGATATGCTATTGGGTCAGTATATACGACCCTTGACTTGGGAATGGCAGAGGATACATGAGTTATAAAGGGAAGGGATCTCAATTTAAACCAGAAATGACTAAAATACATCTTTGACTGGATCTATGAATAAATCTATGATTGGGTTTGGACAGTACTTGCTTTTTAGGCAAAACAATGAATGATGCAATCTGAAGCTGGTATTGCATCATACATGATATGAATTGCATCATGTTATTCCTAGAAGTCATGGATGATGCAATCATAACGAAGCTTACATCACTCTGCTGAACAAATTGCCCTATATCAGCTCTAGAAATCATACAGTGTCATGCTCTCTTATTTGTCAGTATTTGATTTTGCAAAGGGACACATTTCTGTTTAGCCAAAGTGAGCAGAGATGCCTCGTACTTGTGTGAACAGTGCCGATAACTTCTGCTATGTTTGTGGTGAAGTGACTTTTGCATCACAAAAATGCAATATAACCACTATGGTTAAGAAAGCCTATCACCTTTATTTTGGCTGCAAAATTGGAGATCAGGACAAGAGGTGGGCCCCACACATATGCTGCAACACTTGTGCAACAAATCTTTGCCAGTGGTTGAACAGGAAAAGGAAATCTATGCCTTTTGCAGTGCCAATGATTTGGAGAGAGCCAACAGATCATCCCAGCAATTGTTACTTCTGCATGGTGCCTCCAGTTGGGAAAGGTGTGTCAAAGAAGAAAAAGTGGACTGTGCATTATCCAAACATTTCATCAGCTATACGCCCAGTACCCCACGGAGAAGGACTGCCGGTTCCTGATGCACCAGAATCATTCTCACTTGAGTCAGACGAGGAAGAGGAAGAGGATGAAACTTCTGGTCCTGAACCATCAATGTCACAGGACCCACATTTTCTCCCATCCTCCTCCTCTGAACCACACCTCATAACAAAAGGTGAACTGAATGACCTTGTCAGGGATTTGGAACTACCCAAGAGGAAGGCAGAGCCGTTGGGCTCCAGACTACAGCAGTGGAATCTCCTGGCAGGTGATATTAGGGTTTCCATGTTCCGTGACCGTCAAAAGGATCTTGTCCCATTCTTCTTCATGGAAGGTGATCTTGTAGCCTGCAACAACATCGATGGTGTGATGGCAGCCCTCAACATCGTTCACGATCCAGATGAGTGGAGACTGTTCATTGATTCTTCGAAGATGAGTCTTAAAGCTGTTTTATTGCATAATGGCAATGTTTTGCCATCAATTCCAGTTGGTCATGCAGTCCATATGAAGGAAACCTATGACAACATGAAACAACTTTTGAGGTGCATAAACTATGACCAACATCAGTGGTAGCTTTGTGGCGATTTGAAGGTTGTTGCTCTCTTGCTTGGTCTGCCGACTGGATACACAAAGTACTGCTGTTTTCTCTGTGAATGGGATAGTCATGCAAGAGATTCCCACTACATCAAGAAAGATTGGCCACTCCGACAGTCATTGGAGCCTGGGAGGAAAAGTGTTCAGCATCCACCACTTGTTGAATCAAGGAAGATTTTGTTACCACCCTTACACATCAAGCTGGGTCTGATGAAGAACTTTGTCAAGGCCATTGACAAAACACAAGCAGCTTTCAAGTACCTCCGTGGAAAATTTCCAAGGTTAAGTGAAGCTAAGATAAAGGAAGGTGTCTTTGTTGGTCCTCAGATTCGTGAACTTCTTCGAGATGATGCATTTGACCATGCACTGCGTGGCAAGGAAAAGACGGCATGGAAAGCCTTCCAGTTAGTGGCAATAAATTTTCTCGGAAACAACAAGGCAGACAACTACGGGTTGTTGGTGGAAAACCTCCTCAAGGCATACAAAAGCCTTGGTTGCAACATGTCACTAAAGATACATTTTTTGGACTCTCAACTAGATTTTTTTCCACCGAACTGCGGAGCAGTGAGCGATGAGCATGGCGAGCGATTTCACCAGGACATTGCAACAATGGAGAAACGCTATCAGGGCAAATGGAGCCCATCAATGCTTGCAGACTATTGCTGGACAGTGACAAGAGATGCTCCATTTAATGAATACAAGAGACAAGCCAAGAAGCGCCGAGTAGACACTGAATAGGACTAAACTATGTACATAATAGTTTTTTGCCTTTGTCTCATAATAAATTTTATTTATATAACCCTTTTACTGATTTTTAAAGTGTTACATAAACAGGACAGGTGAAATATTATCATGTAAAGCAACCATAAACACATGAAAAGACCTAGGTTTACAATTTATGATTAAAACTCTACTATCTACACAATATACATAGACATAAAATGTAAAAACTTAAATATCTTAGAAACAGTAGCCAATAAATCAGTTGTTTTAATTGTCATATTTGAATTCAGCACATCAAAATACAAAATAAATAGCATATTTTATCTCTGAAGCAGACGACTTCTCAAAAATTGTAAAATTTCCATTATAATAGCACCTAGAGATCCCATTCAGGGACCAGGGACCTATTCTGCTAGTTATGTCTATATGAAAATTATATTGTATACTACTTAAAAGAACATATCATACAAGTATAACAGAGTTATAGTGAAATTTGTCTGGTCCATCTAAAATGTATAAGCAAGTTAGCTAGTCCCTGAATTCCACCTAAGGAAAGCTCTAATGTGCCTGTGAATGCAGCTATGCTACCTTTGTACTTATGTGGTGTTATATGGGAGATAACAATTAAAGACTGTATGATAATGCAAATTCACAAAGAAGCAGAGTTAAGGTTGTACATTTAACTTGGGTATTTTCTTACGTGTCATTACCTGACCAAATGTAACATTCTTTTAAAAAAGTTTTTGCAAGGATATTTATTTATTGTTTTTATATTACCAAAAATGAGTTATGAATTGTACTTACTATGTGACTTGAAACCTATTGAGATACAGACAGCTATGGGTTTCTTTTAACTTTGAGGGCAGATAGTAGGTTGGGGGTGCCAAATGGTTTCTGCAGCTAGGGCACCAGTGCATGTAAGGCCACCATATCTACAAATATTCCAAATAAAACACCAATCTAAGAGACAATTCCTGAGTTAAAACGTATTAAACTGGTTGTATTGTCAGGTGTAAATTAGTTTCTGTTCATGGTGAAGTGTTCTTTTCTGATTATTGTGGGGTTGGATGATAAGATCAAGCAAAAAGATTATATGTATAGAAAAAGAGAGAGAGAAAGACACCTTATCCTCAGTTCCAAATCTTTAGCTTCACATACGAAGCCTAATCCACAATTCAAGATCTTCACTTTCTGTCTTTATAATACACACACACACACTTATTGCACATATATATTTAATGATTACTATATTTAGGTATGGATTTGTCTTTTAACACACACTTTAGCAAGCAGTATTTATAGAACTACATTGACCATGTAACCTGCAAAAGAACTGCTAATCAAGTGGGAAAAGAAACCATCTAGTATTTGGTGATGAAAATTGCTTTACATTGAGTGATTGTGCTAATCAATCTTCCGCAAGTAAATCACCACTAAAAGATAATTCTAGGATCTTTCAACACAACTGAGTAAGAAAAGGAATAAAAATAAACTCACAGAAAAGCCACTCTCTTCAGTAAACATTCCAGAATTTGCTTTGCTTCCAATGCGCCGGAAAGAAACTTGGACAATGTGCCCAAGTTGTCTTCAGCCTGTCAAAAAGCACTTCTTCAGTTGACCAGGACAGAACTGGTGGAATTGTTCATTGCAAATAATGTATCCAACAAATATAGTAGTTCTTTCTGTTCACACATTATCAAAAACAGGTTGTAATCTTAATTTGCTCATTAGTTGAAACTATTCATCAATTACTTTGTATGAATAAATTTTAGCCTATGATTCACTTC
Organism: Trachemys scripta elegans; assembly: GCF_013100865.1. NCBI lineage: Eukaryota > Metazoa > Chordata > Testudines > Emydidae > Trachemys > Trachemys scripta. Next base: position 199,954,674 of record NC_048298.1, on the reverse strand, counting down.
ATGTGGTTGGTCATATAACCTGTTCCCTGATTGGATGACTTATGATTTCTAGAGAGGAGGAGTACTTTCCCCTCCTCCCCCCATTCACAAAATTATCCACAGATAGGTTGGAGCTTGTAAGACTGTTTGTGAAAGCATTTTCAGTGTGAATACTTGTATCATAAATAAATAGTGATGCCTGTACTGAACATTCTTCCTTCCTGTGAACATTCTTTGAATAAATACATGCTCATCTGATGTATGCCAATAAGCAAATCAACAGAGCTGCAAATACCAACAAAGCAAACTGACAAGCTGTATTGGCAAGATGTCACAACATCTAGAAAAATTTCTGCCCCTGAAAAGCAGATGACAAACGTGATATAAGAAGATATATAGAATAGAAACCATTCTTAGCAAGACAGACGTGATACTGGTTGGACAAGGGAACATTTCTGAAGAACTAGTTATGTCACTCTCTTCCCCTCCGTGGAATACATTGTCAAAGTTGTGCAAAGCTTTAGCATCTTATTGGGCGTGGCATTTCACCTTGATGACCAGGTAGCATCAGAGAGAGCTGTCACATAGTACACTGGAGATGGAAGAAAACATCCATGCTTCCCCTTCACCACTGACAAGGATCTGGCATAGAAATTCAGGCATTTTCATCTCCAGATTTGATAACTGTAACTTGGTGTATCTGGTTTGAAGGTGGAAGTAATGCAGAGGTGGCAGCAGCTCATCTATGAAGTAGCCACCTGCAGTCTCAATGGGATAGGCTGCTGCAACCTTACTGCTGTGCCCTCATTGCTCCACTGTCTCCCAGCCCATTTCTATTGCCAGTTTAAGGCCTTTGACCCAGATCTGCCAAGATATTTAAATACTTAATTCTCTTTGAAAGCAAAGTGAGTTAGGCACCTAAATACCTTTGAGGATTTGGGCCTTAGTCCTTATTTTTAAGGCCATCAGTGAGTCAGCACCAAGTTGCCACATCTCTAGCCATATCTTACAAAGGCAGGTACAGTCCTCTGGGACAACACAGCCCAAAGAGCCCAGGACAAAACATACAATTGCTGAAGAGAAATCATTTTCAGTTGAAGATTTTGGATGAGGAATGAATTTTCAGAGAAAATCAGGCTAATCTGTAATCTGATGACATTCAGGGTGCACTGCAGGACCCTCTTAAAAAAACCCAACAACTTTCCCACCATAATTAAATTAATGGGGGGATGGAGAAGAGTAAAAATTTCTATATATACCCAAAACAAAGCCTCCTCCTGTATAGCTAGGAAGGAAAAAGAGCAGAAGACTCATGAAGTCCATTAAGGACCTTATCCTACAGATCTAATTAACCTGAGTGCTTAGAAACTTTAGTGGTGAGTGTTTATAAAACCTTAGACTAGAGAATGTTCACAAATAGTTCTTGGCTGTATTTACACAGCTCTAGATGCATATTTCTATTATTATTATTATATTCCTAGTATTAGTGTATATTTGGGTCCATTACAACAAGGTGGTGAGATGTATCCTGACTAAGAATGCAAAAAAAAAAAAAAAATGTAATTGGTTTCCAAGGTTTCTGGAATGTGCTAAAATTCAGGTTACAGTTTTCTGCACGTGTAGCTCAAGATATACCTTTGTATTGTTTCACTATTCCAATTTACTGATCCATCATTCATGAAAAAGATAGCAATCATATATATCCTATTCCCAGTTGCAGAATGCCTGCCCCTCTGGCATCTTTGTTTTTCTCTCCTCTGTTGCAACTTGCTGTGTTTGCATTCTGCTGTGAGGATGCTGTGGTGCCATGTGAGGGGAAATTTCAGGTTGCCTCAATGCAATGGCAGGTAGCTTCCCTCAAACAGTGTAATTTGTCTGAAATAATACATTCTGCAAGGTTTGATCATAATAATTTTTGAATGTTTCCTGGATGGAATGGGTACTACTGCTCTAGCTTTATTAATGGCATTACAGATAAAGAGCAGGGTGATGGCAAAACATTTCTGCTTTTTCCATATGAAATTGCCATTTGCATTTCTTTCTTGAGTGGGCTGTGACTGGATCAAAAGGTGCATATGAGCCTGGTCTCCCACAACATGGAAGAAGTCTTTCCCTTCTCTTGTTTTCACTTTTCCTTTATGAAGTTAATCAAAACAAGGCAGTTATTTCAAGAAGGTGCTTTCTGTGAGACAGTTTAACCACAGTTTCCAATGAAATTGTGACAGAATTACCCACTCCTTTTCCAAGTGTTTCAAGTTAGACCAGAAGGAGAAGTCCTTCCCCTCAGCTTGACCTTGTGGAATAAGATAAGCCTTGAGTTTAGGAGTAATGCTCAATGTTGAGAAGACTTTATTTTACAATGTTTGATCCTCAACTATCAACTGATGCAAGAGTCCTGTCACTACACTTGGATGGTGACAGCACACATTACTAGATGCACCTGCCTCCACTTGAGGCTCTTGCATTGTTCATTGCACTCTGTCAACGCTGCAGCTGAGAACTGGGGCTGGAAAAGTGCTAATTTGCCAACATTTTATTGCCAGCCTACAGCTCTGATTTGATTTTCCTCATTTGGCTTTTATTCTCCTCCTTCAGCTACTCTTTGATATTGTTATAAGGACCTAATTGCATCCTTTAATCCAAGAAAATTTACATTTGTACAGCTCAAAAACCTCAGCCTCTAAAGGTGCTTCTCTCACTGTACACTATAATTGGTGCTTTTCCACTTGTGACAATCAATTATGTACCCTTGTCAATTATCAGACTCATCCTGTTGATATTGGCAACCAAGTCCAAAGGCCATTTAGGCAGGCATCATTAGATGCATTAAGATTAAAATTGTTAATGTACAAAAGATGGTTGATGTTGACTTATTATACACTCAGCAAAAAGAGGACATTAAAAGAATGACATAAAATAAGAATGAAGGAAATGCATAGTTAAATCTGGACCATCAACACTTAAGCACAACTTTGCACACCAAGAACATAACTGTAGGGGTGCTCAGATGTGCTTAGGTGCTGAAGGTTTTAACTCTAAGACCAGATCTATACTAAAAAATTAGGTTGACCCAGCTACATCACTCAAGGGCGTGAAAAATTCACACTCCTGGGCAATGAAAATAAGCCAATCTATCCCTCAGTGTAGACAGCACTAGACTGACAGAAGAATTCTTCCATCGACCTAGCTACTGCCTCCCAGGGAGGTGGATTAACTACAGGGATGGGAAAACCTCTCGCATCAGCATAGGGAGTGTCTACACTGAAGCGCTACAGCTATGCTGCTGCAGCATTTCTAGTGCAGACACAGCCTAAATATCCAGTGGTTTGTGTTGTTTTGGGTCACAACTTTAAATTATTTTAAATGTTGTTTTACCCAGGTATAGTTCCATTTTCCTCATTTCTGAAGTCCGCTGTATCCTGCTGGATCTACTGGGATTGCATTGTAACACTTCCTATAAACCTCAGAACAGTCACAGCAGAGCAACATAGGACACTTTCTTTCAGAGGGGCTGAGCATGCAGACCCTGAAGTACTATTAATGTCCTAAGAATCCATGGAGATGGAGCATCAAGACCCAGATCTCTTATTCCAATTTAGACGCTTATCTCTGAGCCACTAAAGCAACCCCTTGAATTTTTATATATAGCTATATCTTACATTACATTATATCTTCAATGATGAGCTTTAGTTTGATGGGGCTAGATTCACAAGGTAGATTTAGGCATTGCAAGTCCCTGCTGGCTAGTGGAATTCACAACCCTGAGTTAGGCACCCAGCTTCCCTATAGACTGTATGGGAGAATTAGGTGCCTTATAAAGGGATTCACAAAAGCCAGCACATTTGGGGAGCTTCCTGAGTGAGCTAGTAGGCAATGGTGAGGAGAGGGGCATGTGTCCTAAGCCCCAACCCTTCCAAAGGGAGGAAGGCATCCATCTCTTGGCCGGAGGGAGGTGTCTAAGGCAAGTCAGTTGGTTGTTCATAAAAAAACTGATGAGCTGACATCAGTGTCCCCCCTATAGTTACCTGGGATGACCCAGGTAATTACAGGCTTATCAGTCTGACATCGATCCCAGGCAAGATAATGAAGCAGCAGAAATGGAAGTCCATTAATGAAGAATTAAAGTAGAGTAATGTAATTAATGCAAATCAACATGGGTATATGGAAAATAGATCCTGTCAAAATAATTTGATATTTTTTATGAGATTACAAGTTTGGTTGCTAAAGGTAATAATGTTGATGTAATATGTTTAGCCTTCTGTAAAGCATTTAATTTGGTACCACACAACATTCTGATTAAAAAACTAGAATGATACAAAATTAACATGGCACACATTAAATGGATTAAAAGTTGGCTAACTGATAGGTCTCAAAATGTTATTGTAAATGGGAAATTGTCATTGAGTGGGTATGTTTCTATTGGGTCCTGCAGGGATTGGATCAGCTCTTGACCCTATGCTATTTAACATTTTTAATCAATGTGCTGGAAGAAAATATATAATCCTCACTTATAAAGTTTGCAGATGACACAAAGATTGGGAGAGTGGTAAATAATAAAGAGGGCAGGTTACTAATTCAGAGCAATCTGGATCACTTGGTAAGCTGGGTACAAGCAAAAAATATGCATTTTAAAACTGCTAAATGTAAATGTACACCTTTAGGAACAAAGAAAATAGGCCATAGTCACACAATGGGGGACTCTATCCTGGGAAGCAGTGACTCTGAAAGAGATTTCGGGGTCGTCGGGTGGATATGAGCTCCCTGTGAGGGTGGAGAAAGGAACTCACGAGATCCTTGAATATATAAACCAGCAAATCTCAAATAGGAGTAGGGAGGTTATTTTACCTCTATATTGGGCATTGGTACGACCACTGCTGGAATACTGGGTACAGTTCTCATGCTCACAATTCAAAAATTATGTTGAAAACTTGGAGAGGGTTCAGAGAAGAGTCAAGAGAATGATTAAAGGATTAGAAAACCTGCCTTATAGTGATAGACTCAAAGAGCTTAATCTATTTAGTTTAACAAAGAGAAGTTAAGGGGTGAATTGATTACACTCTATAACTGCCTACATGAGAAACAAATATTTGATAATAAGCTCTTCAATCTAATTGAGAAAGGTATAATACAATCCAGTGGCTGAAACTAGATACATTCAGACCAGAAATGAGGTGTAAATTTTAATGGTGACTGTAATTAACCTTTGGGACAATTTACCAAGGGTTGTGGTGGATTCTCTGTCACTGGTAATTTTCAAATGAAGACTGGATGTTTTCCAAAATATTTTGGGGAAGTTCTATGACCTTTGTTACACAGGAGGTCAGACTAGATGATCACAATGATCCCTGCTAGCCTTGAGATCTATCACATCTATACCCAATAGCTAGAACACTCACTAGGATGTGGGAGACTGAGGTTTGAATCCCCACATTGCCCAATTTGGGGCAAGCTCTTGAACCTAGGTGCCCCACCTCCCAGGTAAGTGACCTAACTGCCAGTCTATAGCATTGCTCTCTCAGCCAATGTTTACTTAAGTATTTCATACAAAGTGTAACAGCTTTAACATGACAGATTGAGAGAGCTCTGCCCCAGGGTATCTAATAGCCCAATGGTTAGGGCACTCAAGTGAGAGGTAGGAGACCTGGATTGGAGTCTCTGCTCCAAATCAGGCAGAGTAGGGATTCAAATCTCTGTCTGTCCCTCCACCACACCCCCAAATGAGTGCTATAAACCTAAAACTACTGAGCGTCTTTTGTGCAGATAGGTGTGCTTTGAGCACAGCTACCAGATTGGGTAAGGTAGGTATAGGAATGCTTAGTTTGTGAATCTTGTCAGAGTTTAGGCATGGCAAGCTGTTTGGTGGTGTCAGGACATAGTTGACTTTCTGCCAGTGGGCATGCACAAACCTAGGCAACTAGAGAATTTAGGCTCCTACAGACTTAGGTGGCAGCTGAACTGGGGCTTTTATGATCCAGAAAACCCCTGTTCAGCTTCCACCTAACCCTGTATGCACCGGAACTCACAGGGTCCCTAAATTTTTGCTGTAACAGTTTCCTAGGTGCGTAAGTTTCTGTCTCTGGGCATGTGCACTGCTGCTTCACTTCAGGTGTCCAAATGCCTATCTGACACCTCAGCCCCAGTTTGATCCACAAACTGGGGGACAGGCAGGCAAATGCCTATCTTCCCTGCAGGTCTCAATCCAGATTACACCTACTGCATCAGACCCCATTCAAAATCTGGCTAGAGGAGCAAGCAGTGGTGCTCACCTTATAACTTTTAACCCAGAGGTTAAAGCATTCACCTGGGATGTAGGAGACTCAGGTACAATCGCTCCCCTGCCTGATGGGAAGAAAGGAGTTGAAGAAAGGTCTCCAACCTCTTAGGTGAGTGCCCTGACAACTGGGCTATGGGATATTCTGAAATGAGGCTCCCTCAGTCTATGCTGTTGAAACTGTTCTACTTTGTATAAATAAGTAAAGAGTCATTGGACCACAGAGAGAGCAAGAAACTAACTCTATAGCTTGATGGTTAGAGCATCCCCATGAGAGAGACCCAGGGCCAAGTCCCCCTATTCCAATGACTCTGTATTTATATAAATCACCACCTAGTGTGCTGGCTTTTGTAGATCCCATTTTTAAGCACCTCTCTCTCTCAAGTCATTCTCTAGAGATCCCTAGAGATCTTCGCTAACTGATGCTTTCCAAATAAAATATTTAATGCAGACATCGCTGTGCATTATTATTAGGTAGATGACTTTGACCATGGGCTTCAATTTATGTTCTGACTGAACTGTACCAAAATATCAGGTGAGCTAAAGCACTTGAGCACTAAGGATTTATCTGGTGCAAGGGGTTCCAAAAAGTCAAGGCTCCCGTAGCTGGGACTGTAACAGATTAATGTCCTTTGAGGATTGGGCACAGAAGTGGACTAGTAAAACACACACATACCAGTGGGTTAAACTTTTGCTACAGGTGCTCTGACATGGAGAGGGTTGGGTATGTTTTCGTATCAGCTTTGGACAGCCATTAGACGTACAATGTTAGTAGTTAGCACTTTATTACTGAGCATGAATAAAACAAGAAGAGATCCAGTATTGAACTGCTAACCCCACTGTTATAACCATCATGTACGGGGAAAGAGTGTGTGCAACTGTGGCCTAGCAACACTGCCATTAGATTCCTTACTCAGTACTGTTGCATCAATAATCAGAAGCATAGTGCAAAGAGGATGCTTGTTGCTATAAAGTGAAGTGTAAATGCAGTTATTGCTATGCATTAACTGCTGCTTCCTAAAGAACACTGTAATTTACTAGCTTGTGAGTATGGGCACCACTGCCCACAACTTCAAGAGCTTCTCAACTGTGTGCCACTACTCTATATTGCTAACAGAGATTCTCCATCAGGTGAAGCTGTAGAGACCCATGCTTTTGAAGCAGTAGGATAGGAAGTCTATTCTGGCGGCCACTGGGCTGGATTGTGAACCTTGCTCAGGCAGGGAATCTAAGGGGAAGAAAAACCCTTGATGCCCCAGCACTTGCTACTAATATTGTGAGTAGGAGAACACTTTCATCAAGGCTGCTTACTCCCCCACCTACAGATGGACAGGGGAGCAGGTGGGTGGGAATGGGGAATGAGTAGAAACTTGGCTCTATCCCCTGCCCCAGAACATCCTGGCTGGTGCAGCTGAGCTTGCATGAAGGGGGAAGTAACTTGGGCCAAGAACAGGGCCTGAAAAATTTACTCCCCCCATGACCCAAAGGGGGAAGCAGGGACCAGACAGTGACTCAATCATAATTCAGACCCTGCCCTGCACTTACATGCAGCCACTTAGGACAGATTGTTCTAATCTAGCCCACAGTGATGTTCCAAGGAGATACAATGAGCAGTATAATGACAGTGTTGTGTTAGGCCACAGATTTGTTACAGCATTTTAAATTACCCAAATGCATTAGTGTCCATTACAGACTAATTAAGTGTATTCAAATTACCCAAATGTTCTCATTTCTTGGGTGGCAAGATTTGAGTCTGAAAATGGAACTTTTGAATTAGAGGTGGATCTGGGGATTGTTTGTTTGTAAAGAAAAAAAACATCCCCAAAATCTTTCCTTCCTATTTTAAACATTTATTTTAAAATGAGCTATGCACAGGCCGACCTCTGAACCCAGGAATAGTCCTGTGGAAGTCAAAGGGTGTAGAAGTCCACCCCTGCAGAGCTCATTGCTGGACTGGGGCCAAATTTCAAACTACATTGTTGTTGCTGTTGTGTTTGTTTTTAAAGACAAGTTACATAAACCTTGAAAGTCTGGGATTTTATAAAATAAACAATATTTTTAAAAATTTATCTACATCAATATGAAGAATGATACTATATCAACTGAAACCAAATATGTCTTGGATCAAATAATAGACTGTGCATAAAGATTTAGACATATGAATTTGACTTTTGTTTCCTCTATTCTGTTCCTATTCTAACTTCCTCTGCTCCCACGTGTCACCTTCTCCCCTATTTTCATTCACATTGCCTTCATCTTAAATTTAACCAGGACAGAGAAGACTAGTCATTAATATAAACTGCTTAAATGTATTTGTTTGCTGAATATATTTACATTCCCATCTGAAATACATCAACATGGAAAATAACACAAAATTAGTACTTGGAAAAAAGTTATTTGTGTGTGAAACCTTAATACACAATAACAATTAACTGTTTTTGCATTGAATCTATGATTTTTGTCATTTTTCACTCTCATTTGTCCTTTATAGGTCATTGAAACTCTGAATGTGATAAGCCTTGTTTCATTTAAACTTTTAAGTACTAATGCAGCTTAAGTATCCTATTTACATTTTTAATAGCAAAGCTTATAGTGACAGTGTTATTAACACTAAGTATAGAAAGTAATTAATAACTTCATCAAGTTCACCCAAACGCAGACTCTGAGATGTCATAATAAACAATTTATCCTTCATCCAAGTTGAATGGCTTCTATTTATTAATTTAGAGCCAAAAATTCTATCTGCCTTGAAACTTACTTCGACTTTGTTATTTGGACTCCAAACATTTTAAAAAAATCCATCAAAATATCACTGAGGTTACAAATAAAAAACAGACACGATTTGTATAGGTCCTTCAAGGTTCTATCCTATGGTGCTGCCAAGTAAGCAGAAGGAGGACATGTTAATTAAACTTATTCCAAGCCAAGCCATTTTGTTTTCATAGTTCCTTCTGATAGTGCCCAAATGGGGATGTCAAAGAAAAAAGCTACAGTATGATGACTTGGCCTCCAGAATCAAAGATTTTTTTTGGGGAAAAAGATACATTTCCATTTCATAATTGCTAACCATCATTGTAGATGGTATAATTTTTGAGCTCTTAAGAAGATTCTACACATAACAGAGAGCAAAAAAATCAAACTAAAAAAAATGAAATTACAGAGGTTCAGTCAAAAATCTCAGATCAAAACCCAGATTGAGATCCATATTTTGCAAGTGAACCCTTGTTTACACTGGAGTGTTTCAAACCTAACAGTCTGAAAGTATCCGGACTATGAAAGTATCATATATATACACTCTTAAGAGCTCAAAAATTATACCATCTACAATGATGGTTAGCAATTATGAAATAGAAATGTATCTATTTCTCCCCAAAAAATCTTTGATTATGGAGACCAAGTCATCATACTGTAGTTTTTTTTTTTTTTTTTTTTGACATCCCCATTTGGGCACTATCAGAAGGAACTATGAAAACAAAATGGCTTGGCTTGGAATAAATATATATAAAGTTTTGCAGCTTGAACTTCTTCTTAAATAAAATAGATATTAGAGATTTGGCTATAGAATCTATAATGCCTGGCTGAACGTGTGTTGTCAAAGTTTGTCGAGACTAATGAATATGTCCTTAAGTGAAGTAACTCGTAGACAAATAAATTAAACTAAAAATGTAATAAGGTTATTCTGCCATATTTCAGAACTCTGTGGACATGGATTAAATTTCAGTTCAATAGTTGACACAGCACAAATGGCTTCTTTGGTAACAGGATTAAAAAAAATATTGACATTTACTTACCATAACAAGATTGATAATAATGCATTAGCTGCAACCATCAATAACTAACTTGACCATTTCACTGAACTTGCATACTAAAGATGTTGACAAGGGAGGCACTTATTAAAAAAAAAAAAAAAAGAAAAACAAGGCAAGAAAATGGAACCAACAAATCCTGCCGCAGAGCAGAAATCAGAACATGACAGGATGAGCGCAACATCTCCCAGAGAGGGTGCACTCAAAATACTTTTAAGAAGTGCCGTGTCACTTTTAACATCTACATCTTCTTTTTCAGCTAACAATAACTCCCTTAAAACTTCTGACTAGATCTTGGAATTGAACAGGAGACCAAATTGCTTGCATTTAAAACAGAATACGTTAGTCAGTAGTCTATTGTGCTTTAGGGAAAATTGAAGAATATAGATCTAATTTCCCCAGTCAACACGCAAGAAAATAATCCTCTGACAGTGGTCAGCTCAAGAGCTGAAGCTTCAGTTTCTCCAGGGGTAGTCGGAGAGGGTGGAATGAACTCCCCCAGGAATGAAGGACCATCACTAACTTCGCCGCTTTCCACTCCAAGTGCAAGGCACATTTCTTTGACCTTGCATTCTCTATACATAGCAACAGGTATATTAAAAAACAAAACAAGACCCTCCACTGTGCACATTTCTTCCCCCTGGGGGGAAAAAAAAAAAAGAACAAACAAGAAGTGACAGATGAGTGACAGATGCATAGTCATGTTTTTGAATGCCCTACTGGAAGGCACTCAGATGAGTCCAGTGTAAGAATCTATATACAGTAGAAGAGGGCAGTCCATTCCTATCCAGCAAAGCACTTCAGTACATGCTTAACTTTAGGCACCTGCAACGTCAATATGATTTAAATTCACAGTTAAATACTTTCCTGAATTGGAGCCTAAAATAGCCCCAGTTTCATCTCCAATGCAGTTGGCTGATTAAAGCATTACAAAAAAGAGGAGGAGCAATAAAGCCCGTAGCTTATAGCTACACTCCCTTCCAAAGCCTTCTGAAAAATGCTCAAGGAATCATCACCTCAGAATTGCTCATTATCAACCACCAACGTCATTTTTTGTTTAAAGGCAAAAACTACATTATAGTTTTTCAATTAACTGCTTGACGCAAGAGTTAATGTTCTCATAAACTAGTTGTTAACTGATGTAACCATTGGTTTCCACATAGGTTATTGAGATTATAAACCATACTCAACAGTTTAAAAAAATCAATAGAATGTTTAAAAAATGTTTAGTGAATCAGGAACAGCTCCCTTGGTAAATTGGTTGTTTGCTGACAATTAATGCTGACAATTAATGACTGATTGTTCCCAGTTCACAACGTGGGACATGCTCTGCTACTTTTACAATTATCAGTTGATTGCTTGTGTTTCTTTGGGGTTTTTTTTAATATTAAGGTACCATTAAACAGAGTTTGAAATCAAATCTCTCAGGTGCGAACACCAGGTTAGAGTCACTCAATTTATAATTGCAGAAAACTACAAACAGCAGAGACAGGGGCCGTCCCTAGACATTTTGGTGCCCTATGCAGCTCCCCCGTGGGGGGGGGGGTGGCCCCAAGCCTCCGTGCGGGGGGAACCCCAGGGTTCTGCAGGGGGCCATGGGGAAGAGGCGGAGCAGCGGCAGGGGCAGCTCAGGCGGCCGGGGGATTGGGCTGGCTGCTGGAGCAGCATGCAGCTGCATAGGGCACCAAGAAATCTGGGGCAATTTGGTGCCCCAAATTGCCTGGTGCCTTACACAGCTATGTACTTTGCATATGGGTAAGGACGGCTCTGAGCAGAGAATGATATTAGCTGCATGGTAAGTTTTTCCAAGGCAGAAATCTGTCCAAAGCAAATACAAATGGAGAGAAATGTTGGCAGTCATCTAAAGGTTAAACAGAATTCCATGTACCTATTTAATGCAACATTTACAAAGAGTGAAGAGCTGGGTGACATACTAATTATCCAGGGGGTTAAGGATTTGCATTTTATTTCCTTGTACTGTTTCAGTAATGTGCTGTTCATTTTGCTTCTAAGTTATGTTAATGTGTAGTCTAAAAGCTATTGCATCTCCTGTCTTCCCCTGTTAAAAATTTTATAAGAACTATATTTCACCTGCTATCAGTGTGCCTTCTCATCTAGAGATAGATGGCAGGAAGCTAAAAAAAAAAAAAGGGTGGGGAGGGGGACTTGATATATTGGAGCCTGTCTTCATTTCTTCCCTCTTCCTTTTTAACCCCACCAAAAAAAAAAAAAAGAGCACTTACTTGTAGCCATCAAGGGCCTAACTCTCCGAGGTGTTCAGTATCTCCCAGTAGTTTTAATGGAAGTTGTGGAAGCTCAGTAGCTCTGAAAAATCAGGCCTTAGATAAACAAATAAAATATAGGGTTGTTTCCACTGCTATTTCCTGTACGTGTGAGATCTCCGCCAATGAGGACAGGAACAGGACTAATATGTTAAAAGTGGTGTCCTTACTGTGGCCTTACTGTTGCTATTTATAAAGGTTGTCTCAGAGCTGCCACTTACAGAAATGCAGATTTGCAGAATACGTGGTAGCAACAGTTTCAGCAAGACAGTACTAGCTGTATTGTGTCAGAATATATTAAGTTACGCAAGCTTTTGTAGAATATAATACAATTCCATTCTTCTCAGTAGATGAGTAACCAGGAGGTATTCATGAGGATATGAAATGAGAAACATCATCCTCTTCCAATTAATCACTGGTAAATTAATGATCTCATGAATGCATAAATGTCTTTATATATCATAAATATAACTAGCTATAAAAAGAACAAAAATAACTATGCCTATATCTCATATTAAACCAATATATATCAGCTTTCAAATTGGACTAGTTTGCATGATAAAAGGAAGTAGGAGTACTGTACATGTGCATTGTTATGACTTGATACAATAGTATTCTAACATTTTCCTGTGAGAGTTTTGATTTTCATCATGAAAAAAAACTGCACCAATGTATAACTAATTCACACTGAACCCCAATGATCTCTTCTTTAAAATGTCTTCACAAGTATAGTTGCAGTGGATAATTTGTTCATGTAAGTGAGCTTCTCATCTCTTTACCTGGTAAACTGTGCTTCATTCAACACAGCTTTTGTCATTTGTGCTGATCACTAGAGAGAAAGAGACATTTGAGCCTTTAAGACCACACAAATGTAAGTATTTTGCAAATGTGAGAACTCCCCAGTGGAAATTCTGGACTGCAATATCCTACTCAAAATATGTGACCTGATTCTCTTCTCACTTACAATGGTGTAAGTTAGACATTATTCCATGGCAGTCAATGGAGGAACAGTGATATCAAACTGGTATAGATCACAGTTGCCAACTTTCACACAGTAAATAAGCACTCTGACTTTCACAATAAGCCAAAAATCAAGCTAATCCCATTTCAAAACAAGGCCAAAACAAGCCAGCCCCTAAGCTCTATGTGACTAGATCCCCGCAGCATGTATTTTGGGACTGGTGGGCCCACTGTGCACTCCTGACTCTCTCCCCCCTTATCCCTGCTTGCTCCCGTTGCCCCTGCTTGCTGGGAGCCAATCAAAAAAGAAGCAACAAGCTACAAGCCAAAAACTAGCCAACAAGCAACTCACAAGCCAATTAAGCCAAAAACAAGCCCAATTTCTGCATTTTTTTCGTGGGTTTGGCATGTCTGATATAGGTGGGGGAGAGCTCAAATTCAACATCTGCTCATCACTTCTGCGGTTCACCATTCCTGGCGCGGGCAGGAAGCGGCGCTGGCCAGGCCACTGCTTCCCACAGCTCCCGTTGGCTGGGAACGGTGAACCGTGGCCACTGGGAGCTGTGAGCAGCCATACCTGCGGACACTCAGGTAAACAAAGCATCTCACAGCCCGCCAGGGCTTACCCTAAGCAAGCTGTGAACCAAGTTTGGAAACCCCTGCTTTATAGTGTGATTTCTTCTGATCTCACAAACTAAATAGAGTAGGCTGGGTTCATACCTGGAGTGGAATATTCCAAGACAAACCCAGCTTCTCCAGGAAATAGTGTTTGGGATTGAGTGGGTACTACTTTTTGCTCTGACTTAGTTCTCAGCATGATATTAGTGGAAGCTATGTAGGAATAAGTGGTCAATTTTCAACATGGCATAGAGTTAACAATGGGGCACTCCAAGCTAAGGTGCCAGGGCCGGTGTTATGTAATATAGTCATTTGTAAGATAGGATGGGGGAGGGAGAGAGTTTGAATAATGAGTTGTTTGCAAATAAGACAGAATTATTCAGGATTGTCAAGACTCAAGAAGACTATAAAGAACTCCAGAGGGGACTATCAAGGCTTAGGCAAATGGATACCACAACAGCAGGTAATAATAATAGTTTTCACATATAAGGTATTCCATTGATAGGAATAATCGGAACTGTGTGTATGCACTGCTGGGTTAAAAATTAAATCTTTACAGGTAAAGTGTTTTGGAGTCTCTCCTTAAATTAGGAAAGAATGAGCGCTTTGCCCAATTCTATTTCAAGACCTTACCTCAGGACATGACTTATGGTTCAAAGCAAAAAACTCATGAGGAAGACCAAAGCAATTGCCCTGACCAACACTAAAAGCCGTCCACGGAGATTTCATAGATTCCAAGGCCAAAAGGGACCATTGTGATCATTTAATCTGACCTCCTGTACAACACAGGCCATAGAACTTCCCTCATATAATTCTTTCAGCAGATCTTTTAGAAAAACAGCCAATCTTGATTTAAAAATTGTCAGTGAAGGAGAATCCGTTGTTAACTGTTCAAAATTTACACCTTCTATTTATTCCAAATTTCTTTACCTTCAGCATTTCCCTTGCCTCTTTCAGCCCCCTAAAATAGGACACATTCTTCCCTTAAAACCCTGCTGAGTCATGTGACAGGCAGATCGACCCAGAGTTACACAGGAATTTAGGCATCTAACCCCAGATTTAGGTGCCCAAATCCCATTTTTAGACACCACTATGATCCAGAAAACCCATTCGGCAGCCGCCTAGCCTGTAGGTGCCTAAATTCACTCAGAGCCTAAAATGTTGCAGTAAAAGTTCCCTAGGTGCCTATGTTTCTGCTTTTTTGGCATGTGCACTGCTGTCTCTCTCTAGGTGTCTGGACACCTGTTGCCCACCTAAACCCCAGAGAAATCCATGAACAGGGGAGAGAGATATAGAGGAGCCATACCAACGCCATCTCTCCAAACCACAGCCTCAGATCTAAGTTTGGATCTAGATTTGCAGCACAAATCTTTCTTTAATGGGTCATACCTGAACATCGAATCCATGAACTCCAAAATTTGGAAGAGTTTGGATTCAGATCTGCATTTTAAACCCTCACATTTCAGATTCAGGTTTTTCCTTCAGCTAAATATCAAAATAAGTTTGGTTCTAGACAGGGCTCCAGGCACCAGCAGATCAAGTACGTGCCTGGGGCAGCATTCCATCCATTCTTGGGGCGGAACAGTCCGGGCGGCTTTTTTTTATTTTATTTTTTTTCCTGCTTCGGCAGTTCGGGCGGCAGCAGTCCGAGCAGTTTTTTTTTGTTTTGTTTTTTTGGGTTTTTTTTTTTGCTTGGGCCGGCAAAAATGGTAGAGGTGGCCCTGGTTCTAGAACTACAGTTGGTTTCTGGGATCAGGGTCCAAGGGCTTTCTTCAGGCTTTTCAGAGGATTGTTTACTTGCATACGATGCAAAATATAATTAAGGGCTTAAAATTTGAATTTTAAAGAGTCCCTGTATTACTTAAAATATAAAATAAATGAAAACTTATGTGAATATTGGCCTTTGAAAAGAGGGATTTTTCCTCTATAGGAAATATGCCAGAATGTAATCTGCCTTAAAAAAAACAAAACAAACAAACCTCTATTCACTGACTCCCTGAATCTCCATCTGGCTGCCTAGGCATCGTAGCTTGGGTGTTGAATGCCCACAGTCATAAAGATAGCATTCTTTCAACCCTCCATACATATTATGTCAAGTTGCATCATGTCAGATGTGAAGTGATTTAATGTGCTGTGACACCGTGTAGCCCAGTGCTGTGCACTGCATTACAAACTGAGAAAAAAAAAATCAAAGGGACACAGAACCACACCCATTGGCGATTTGGCTACCTTGATACACTGACAATACCAGGCTGTACTGTGCCATTGATTTTTAAGCAGGACACTGACATAAATGGGGAAATTGGCTAAAAAATTAATGGCATGATATGGACCTCTGCCTTTGGTGGAGATGAATATTTACCCTCTGTGGCCACATCTCCTTCTTTATTTCAGACACCTTAAAAAAGAGAGAGAGGGAGGAAATCACTTTACATTCATAATTAAACATATTCCACGTGATATTAGAATAGCTTACTAATACAGCTTCACTGTAGCCCAGTACAGCAAGATAGTAAAGACCGGATTTTTTCAGCAGTATTCGCAGCAAATAATACCTTAATTACATTGATTGAAATGGGACTACTTGTTGAGTAAGTACTGGTCAATATTTGGAAGGGGCAGAGTCTGACCCTAAATGAGTTGAAGTGTGTTGATTATTCCACTATTGATTAGTTATTTCTAATTGGTATCAGTATATTTTGCAACCCCCTTACTAGAAAAGAAGGAGTTACAAGTCTATCACCAGCACATAAAACAGTGTCTTTCATGACAGCTGTCACTTCAGGTAATAAATACCCAAATGCAGATCTTGCAACCAGTTAGCAGATTGCTAAAAGCAGGAATCTCTGTACTCATTTTTTGTTTGAAATGTTAAATAGTGTAGTGACAGTTGTGGATGTTTAATTTCCTAATTTCCCTTCTCCACTATAGACCCATCAGCCCCCGCCATGCATGAGCCAAAAAGGAGACAGAGTATCTTTCCAAAAGCTGAATTTTCACTTGGATTGCCTGTATTAGAGAAGCTTCATAAATGCTCAGATGCTGACACCATTGCCGATTTAACAGCACCAATAAAATACTCAAACAATCTCTCATCACTGTATGCATTGTCACCTCACTCAGCGAGAAATATAGATTAGTAATGTTTCCATCATCTTGCCAAATTAGGAATGCATGGCTTTCTCGGTGAAGCGAGGTTAACAGAGTTGTAGATGGGATGTCTCCTGCCATCTTAATATGGAGAGCGTTGTTATCCATGTATGCTGGTTATATAAATGTAAATACATTCCTTCACACCTGGGTGCCCAGAGACCTCCAAATTAAGGGCCCAATCCAGCTCCCGTGAGAATGATCATTTACGTCAATGGGAACAGGTTAACCCCTTGGACAGTGAGGGGGAAAAATCCCATCTATAGTACAACTGTGTTATTTTACCACAGTGTGAATTAACTATCATGAAAAAAGCTAAGTATCTTACACCTCCTCTAGATATTTATTTTCTGTTTTAAGTTATTAAAATTTTATTTATTTATTTTAGAAAAACCCTATATAGCCCATAAACTTTTAATGTTTGTTTCCAAAATTAACTTTTTAAAAACCAGTAAGAGTGGCTTGTATTAAATATACTTTAAAACAGTATTTTGGTGGCTACCTGTAGCTTTTTCCAGTATTCTCTTTCCCCAAAATCTCTGTGTATTACGCCCATTTTTCCTCTGCTAATTATGCTGATGCGGGCACCTTCATCCATCACAGGAAGTCATTAGAGAGTAATATTATTTTTGAAGTTAATGTTAGTACTGTAGCATCTAGTAACATCAATTAAGGACCAGGCTTCATTATGCTAGATGCTATACAGAAACAGACAATAGTCCCTGCCCCCAGAGAACGTATACAGTCTGGGTGTTGGATGGGACAAGTGGACAAAACAGACCAATAGGGCAGAGATGAATGGATGGGGAGGATGAGGTAACAAAATCAGACTTTAGCAGAAACTGGATTCCTCAAGTTGCTACTTGCCTAAACAAGCTTTGTTCTGCCCATAGGGCCTGAGCATTATATGCCTCATTGGTTCCAGCTCAGGAATTCAGGTGCTGAACTTGGATTCCTTGTATGACAGGACAATGTTCTGTCTCTAGATTTCCATGTCCGCCAACAGTACCTGTTTCTATATCCAAATGGATCTAACACCTTGCTGCTCTTTGCGACTTTTATACCACTGGTAGTATTTTCTCTGGGATGGCACCTCACTTCAGTGGGATTATTCAAGTACTTGAAGTTCAACATGTGCACAGGTATTTGCAGGACTGAGGCCATAATGGGGAAGTGGGGTTTCAGTACAGGACCACAAGGCAGGAACAACTGAGTTTTAATCCTGATACACTCTCCAGCCTTGGTCAAATCACAGCCTAATTTCAAAAGGGGCCACTGATTTTGGGTGCCTCAATATTTTGGTGCCCAATTTGAGACACTGTGGCTCCCTTTGAAAGTTTTGGCGTTGGCCTCTCTGTGCCTTAGCCTCCTATCTCTGTTAAATGAAGATAATACTTAAGGCAACGCTAGTTGTTTAGTACTGGTAAAGCTCTTTGAAGTTTAGGGTTGCCTGTGTGTTGCTCACCTGTTGGAATTGCTTTGCCCTTTTCTTTTGCCTTAAATTTAATTCTATGGTACTTCTGTGATGAGGTTCTGTAGGTCATTTCACAGTAAAAAAAAAAACATTAAATTCACACATAGCTAGAAGCTGAGGAGGGTTCTCAAAGCCCATATGCTCTACAGCAGGTTTCTTACATAAATAGGTCATGTAACCTGCTGCCTCCTGGCACGAGATGTGTTCATCTTTTATTTGTTTGTATAGATGGCCAGGAGGAGGGGTAAGAATCACAGGAGGGTACCTGAGAAGGCAGAAGAATATCAGACAGCATTCACTCTGGGGTCGGGTGACTAGACGTCCCAATATTAGTGGTTTTGTCTTATACAGGCAATTATAACGCCCCCTCCTCCCAGAAAAAAAGTGTCCTGATTTTTCACACTTGCTATCTGGTCACCCTACTCGAGGGATTTGGGGGGGAAGAATCTGATTTTTCAGATGCAACCTCTATTATGAACTTCATGGAGTTATTTTAATTCAGGTACCATAGTATTACCTGCTGCAAACTCATGGAAATAGACAACTTTGGGGGTGGGGAGAAAGAGGTCAGCACTAGAGTTAAAAATAAAATGGTTGTTGAGTAGTTTTGTAGCTTGACTATATTTTCCCACTTTCAATAGAATGAGATAAATGAGCTTTTGTTCCAAATTTAGGGTCTGCATTAATAAATAAAAGAAACACTTGGTGGGGGGCACTAAAGCTTCACCCCAAGCCCTCAGTTATGTATACCCAGCATGTGCATTTCAAGAAAGTAGACGAGACTAAAAGGTAACATTTGCGTCAATAGCTAATATTTTTATTTTTTAAGTAGGGATGCTTCCCCAGTCTTTGATATATTCCCCTTGTGTGCTGAAAATGAGACTGATTTCAAATCCACAGCCTTGCTCTGTCCCACTGAAATGGACTTTTTCAAACATGTCAACATGTTTATTTCAACATTATTTACAACTGTGATTTTTATAAATCATCTGGTTTAGAAATACAAATCTGTTTGGTTATATGCAAAACTTGTAAGTGTTTATTTAGACATCAGAAACCACACACTTCTAATTTAGTGTGTTAATTTATAGATCCCCCTCAAATCTAATTATACTGATTTATAAACATTAAACAAAAAGTTCAAATTGATTAATGTTAACTCTGCTGTCAGATTTATGCTTCCTCGCTAAGAACACAGCTGTACCTCATTGGTTGGTTTACCAATCCTAATGTTAATTAGTTCTCTAGCTGTCTGATCAGAAAATATCTTCTTTCCTGATCATTAAGTTCTGATTTATCTTTTTGATGTATAACTATGTCTGATAATTTGTTACCACAGAGTCCTGATTTATTAACCCTATGTGTTAAAATTTACAACATAAATTTGAAAAGCTCTGAACTAGGTGTAAAAAAAAAAAGTTGTGACTGCTTTATGACTGAAAAATAATCCTCAGGAGCATAGAGTTTTTATACAATTTTGCTGTGGAACTAAAAAATAAATTGGGAGTGTTTGTCAGAGTTTTCCTTTTCTAGTTTTTCCTTATTTTTGCATTTGCAAATGACGCCCAGAGACATTTCATCAGCATTTTCTGAAGGTTGGCTTCCTAGTATTTGACCTGACTGAACTGAGGGAACTACAATATGTTGCGCTCCTTGACGATTTTGGGGGGTCTGATTTGGTTTCAGTTTGGCTTTATCTTCCATGTGTATTTTTCATCCACTGAAAATCGCTGATGTGTATTTGGACTTGAAGGGCAGCTTGGGAAGCTCGGACACTTGTAGGACAGACTATTAATTATATCTGCTGAAGTCGTTATTTCTCTGACAAACTGCTGAAAAATTTATGTTTATCAGTTCTGTGCTCTCACCTACTGAGTGTTGAGTTATTGCCTTCTGGGAGAGGCACTCATTGCCATGGCAATCCTGGAAAGGGTCAGAAAGCCTTGGACAGGGATTAACCTAGGAGAATAACGACCCTCCAGGGCCCCTTGTGCTTGGCAAAGGGATTTTATGGTTCTCATAAATATTATACAAAATTTAGCTGATCCTTTTGGTTTATTTTTATCTAACATTCCTCCTTCTTACACCTGCTGGATTTATTAGGGTAGTTTCCCCACTACCCATTTTTTGTGGAAAGGCTTTGTTTTACTTTTGAGCTAAGCCATTGGAGAAGGGATGCATGGCTGTCTATTCTGTTAGGGCCAAATTCCAGTCCCTTTGAAAAAACTGATTTTAATGAGCTCAGGGTTTGAACATTGAAGAAGTAGCAGCGGATTTCGAAAAGGGGATGTGATAATTATTGAAAATCTATAGAATACAGAAATCATGATCAAGGATTTGTTTTTGCTTTTCTTAACCTCACAACAGTATCATGGAGGAACTCCTCTTTTTCCATCAAAGTACTTTATATGGGGTTCATCACTGTAGTCTCTGAGGCTCAGCTCCACAGTTGAGAATTGTGTTGCTGAGCATTGCAATTCCTAACTTTGAGGCACCTCCAAAATCACAGAAACAATTCCGTGTGCCACAAAACCTGAGTTGGGCACGTGGGCTCCCTAACCAATGAGTGGAGAAAGACAGGTGCCTAAGAATGAGATCCACCAAAGCCTTTGAAAAAAAAAATTACAAGATCGCGGTAAGAAGTTTGTTTCCGAAGAATGAGACTTAGAGAGGCAACCATTATGAAAGGATCTGTTAGTATGGGGCCTGAACTTCCATCTACTGAAGACAATGGCTCCACTGGGAGCAGGCTTTAGATGCAAGAAATTCAATAGAAGTACCCAACTCAAGCAAGGAAAGTACAGTGTTTAATTACTTGAAATACCCAATTATCTGGCAAATTTTAAAGAATATTTTATGATTTACCTGTCATATGTTTTTCTATACATCTTTGTCCTTCATAACTGCTTAACATGGTATCCATGTAGAAGCAGAACTTTTCTCCTTCATTCTTTTCCTGCCAGATTCATCTAGTTGATGCCATGATCCAGTGTGTGTGTGACACGAAACTCACTTCTGTTCCAAACTGTGACACTACTGTGGGAAAGCAGAGAAGAGCAGTTGGCTGCCTACAAAGGAAAATGTTTGTCTCTGTATATGCCTCATGATAACAAGCAGACATACAGAAATGAAAGATAAAAAAAGTCAGAGTTCAAGGGGCTTTTTGGGTTAAAATACTAAAAATTTGAAAGTGAGCTTTTAGATTCAGAGTAGGATCTAGATCTCTTCCGATAAGATTGTATGGAGCCTACCACAATAAGCCCTAGTTCCTCTACAGGCAGGGCCGGTAGCCCCAACGAATATTATGGTTGCCCAAGACCCTGCTGTTAATTGCTTACAACTTAGCTGAGATTTAAACATTTGGGATGAAATTTTCCATGGTGGGTGTCTATCTCAGATTGAGTTATATTTTGGAAAATTTCAGCCCAAATGGTTCAGCCATTACTGAAGACAAGATTAGGAGGAAAATGCATTGTTTTGCCCACATTAAAAAATTCCAGTGACTTTTTCCATTGAGAAGCTTTTGCAACTCCATGCTGTGGAGAAGGGATTTCAAAATTGGTAGGGGAAGCAGGGTACCCTTTTGCCCTCCTCCCATGAAAAGCCACACAAACTTGGCCAAGTTCGTAGCCCCTGGGGGAAAAAAAAATCAGTTTGCCCATGTTCTGAGATTTCCTAGAGTTTAGCAGTTAAAGTCCTCAAAGATTCTATCCTCACTGAGTCCAGGTCTACATTACAGACCTATCTTGGTATAACTACCTTGCTCAGGGGTGTGAAAAATCCACACTCCAGAGTGACGTAGGTATACTAACCTAACTGCCCCATGTAGAGAGCGCTATGTCGACAGGAGAGCTTCTCCCACTGATATAACTATCACTTCTCAGTGAAGTGGATTAACTATGTCAACAGGAGAAGATCTCCCATCAGTGCAGTAGTGTCTTCTCTAATGCAGTACAGCAATGCAGCTGCACCACTGTAGTGCTATACATGAATACAAGTCCTAAGTATGCTCCAGCCTCTCATGGCTCCTATTGCTGACCAGACAATGCATGAAGTCATCCCCACAGAGCAACTGAGGATGCTCCAGCCCTGGGTTAGAGGAGCCAAGCCAGACTCCCTGAGTAATGGCTGCTCCTGACCGTGGCACCATAAGAGAAGGGAAACTGTCTCTGCTATGCTCTCAATGACACTCTGCCATCCCCACTAGCACTCAGACAGATTGGAAGAGGAAACTGTTTAACTTCAATGCAAAGGGGACAAGAGCCAGAGCAGACGGAGAGGGAAAGGAATAGATTGGGACAAGGAGTCTGGTGCGAGTGGGGTGGGGGCAGTGAGAGAAACTGGGAATGACAGGAGGATTCCCTCCATATTGGACATGCTCCAGTATGGGGTGGAGCAGGACTTTCCCTGCAATAACGGCTCTGGCTCAGGGGGAGTAGATAAGGACAAGGAGCGGAGGGTGGGGGTAGGGGTGGGAAGACAGGGACTGAAGGCTAGCAGCGGGAGGGGGAAGAAGAACTGGGAATTCAGAGAGGGAGATTTAGACTGGGTAGGTAGGGCGACTGGTGACAAGGAGCCAGAAGGTGGTCTGCTAGGGAGTCCAGAGGGTGAGACTAGGATTGGCTGAGCAAGGTGACTGGGACTTGGACTAAAAGCCTAAGGAGCAGAGACTGGAGCTGGCTAGATGAGGAGAATGAGAACGGGACTAGGACAAGGAACCCGAGGTGGGAAAAGAGGACTGCGACAGACAGCTAGGAGGGAAGAGGGTAAATGTGGTCAAGCTTGAGGGGAAAATGAGCACAAGAGTCTGTACTCCGCAGAGCATACTCCCCTCCAGAGCCTGGAATGGAACCCAAGTTCTGAATCTCACCATCCCTCTGCAGTCAGCAAATACATGTGAAACTGGCAAAAATGTATCTCATCCCCTCCACTGATGGTCCACAGAGAGGATGACAACCTACTACTGCTATCAGTTACTCCATTAGCTCACCTGGCACAGGTCAGTGCAGGGGATCTAAAAGTTCCAACCCTGGTGATGGCTCATGGAGTATCAGTACGATGCCAAATGATGCAATTATTTTTTGTGTGTAGTTTCCTATGTTAAAAGAACATTAAGGTTGTAAAGTCAAGCACGGAAAAGTTAGGAAATGCCAGAATTAAGATGACTTTTGCAACCTTAATTCCCCCTCACACCCTGGTGTATATGCATTATGATACAGTTTCTAATTTCATGATTGCATACTGTTTTTTCCACAGGATCTGTGCATCCTTTATAGCATGGGATAGTTCTGTTATGATGATTAATTGGGGTTATGTAGTGAGGAAACTTGCATGTAAGCTGCCTGCTTCATTTGTTGCAGAAGTTGGAACATGTGTACTATTAGTAGTACTAGTGAGGGTGGGTCTAGGTCTGCCCAAAACTGAATGCGCTAACTCCAGGCTTCAATTGACTTCTTGAGACAATGAAGTGGTGGGGGGGGGGGGGGGGGGGGAGAACCACCACACACACAGGAGCAGAAGTGAGATCAGGGATCCACAGGGGACATAGAGCAGAGAATCCTCAAGTGCCCACTGCTCTTCAAAGGCACTTAAGAAGTCAGCCAACGCTGCCCAGAGGAACTCTGCCCGCAGGTATGATCAGATAAGGGACCTGATATAGCCCCCCCCCTCACATCCAGCTTCCTCCTCCAAGTAAGGTAGATGGCTGTCTTGGCCAGTGCCCAGAGGAGGTCCTGCAACTTTGTGGGGCCACGGATGGAGTGTGCAAAGGCCAGAGCGGAATACAGACTGTCCCAGGGGTTCCTTGCCCTCCTTAGGTGGCAGCAGTTCCCGCCTTCAGTGCTGGGACAGGACATGAGGGTAAGAAAGTGGATGGCATGAAGCACGCGTGCATACAGATGTTTCCTGGACATGGTTTGGGAACAGACCAACTGGATGTCATTCAGCTGACTTAGGCTGCATGTTGGGGCAGCTCAGGAAGGCTTGTGGGACATGAGCCTAATGTCAAGTTCCGGAGTGCCAGGGGTGAGTGGTGGGCAGGGAGCAGCCTTCCATGGGACCTGTTCAAGGAAAATGAGAGAAACAGGAGGCAAGGCTGCCCTCACCTCCTGGAGCACACGATTGGGGACACGTGGGTGAACAAACCCACATATTGTCTGAGCACCATGGGATCCACCCAATCCCTCTGGTAGTCTAGGTGGTCTCCAACTCTGGTGGTTCCAGACAGGACCAACTTCCAGCACACCAAGGGAGATTCCACCACCCACACACGTAGGTGAGGGTTGTGTAGCAGGGTCTCTGCGAGGAGGTCCTTCCCCTCGGTGGCTGCTGCAGACCTTGTTGCAGAGACTAGCTTCCAGGTTCTGAGGAAGTCCTGGTAGAAGACCGGCAGCTCAGAGAGGTCTCGGGGTAGATCTCTTGGGAGGAGATAAAAGAGCAGCTGGTCGTATCAGCGTCCTCGGAGGCGGTGGAGGAAGGTGCGTGCCATTATGCTCCATTGGAAGGTGTGTAGTGAATGAAGCAGGGGAGGAAAGGATAGTCTCATACCTAAGACAGTTGAACGATGCCCTGGAGTATTGGATTCCATCCTTGCTTCTGCCACAGAGTTCCTGCGTAGTGCTAGGCAAGTTACTTAAACCAGACATTTCACAGGCAGTCACTAATTGCGTGTTCCTCATTTTCCGGGTGCCCAACTTGAGACCTTGGTGTTTGACTTCTATAAGTGCTGAACACTCACAGCTGCAAGTGAAGTTAATGGGAGCTGTATCTGAATACATAAAGTGCTAATGTAATGCTTAGTACTCTGAAAAATCAGGCCCAAGGTGAATTGGCACCCAAAATTTGTGAATTCTTTTACTCTAATCTCTCTGTGCCTCAGCTCCCTACCTGAATAATGAAGTTAATACCTATTCTTCTCACATGGGTATTGCGAAGATAAATTAATATTTCTGAAGCACTCAGAAGAAGAATCATAGAAAAGCCCATAAGTATAGTGATAATTCTGTCTTCAAGGCAGAGTGTGTATAAGTCATGGAGCCTCACTCTGAACAATTATTAGAAAACAAAATATTGAATAGTTGCTCATTAAGCAAGCACCATCCATTCTGTGCACTGAAGGAGGCAGGGGTCCACCAGAAAAAAAAAAAAGTGTGATCATGTGATCCGCTATATCCTAATGCATGCACATGTGGGAACTGAATCAAGGTTGCACAGACCACCTTAATTCTGGTATTTCCTAGTTTCTGACTGCTTGACTTTACAAGCTTAATAATGTCCTTTTAACATAGTTTTTTGTGTGTAAATTTAAGTTGGCATGGCTCTTTAGTCTAGAATTTGTGATTAAGGAAAAGTCTACAATGTACAACCGAAATTTCAGTAAATCTCCATTGCAAAGACATAATTCATTCCAAAATATAATTACAGAACAGAGTTATGGGATGTGTCATTAACATCTTGGTAATAACAGTGACCAATACATTAAATTGGTTTTCCCCAAGACTCTCCTCTCTGCCCCCCTCCAGATCATTTCTGTGCAACTATCACATACTGTATTCCAATTTTTAATAATGCCTGTGTACCCCTTAAGGTAATTTTCTCTGTCTGCATAGCCTACTTAATTTTAGTCTGCTTTAGCTTCAATTTCAGCTGTCTCAACTCCATGGGGACAAAATCCTCTCAAAGTCCTAAGTATGTAAGCCCAGTGGCTGAACTGCCTTCCTTCTCCAATGCTAAGGGACCCCTTAATTCCTTTGTTAAGCCTTTGAAAATGACAAGTAAAGATTTACAATCCCTGCAGGGGCAATGAAAAGGAAACCATCCAGATGCCACCACACAGTTCTGTAGTAACCCTCTCCTACCACTGCCAAATGCAGGAATGTGGTAAAGACGCTGAATACTCAGTACAAGAAATTTCACAACCCATTAGCAATGCTACATCAAAATAATAATGAACAAAAACCAAATGGGAACCCAGCAGGCTGAAATCCCCTGGGTTTGCTGGCAGGAGCATAAGTGAGAATTCAATGTCACATTTTGCACAAATACTATTTTGAACTAAATAAGTGCCTCTATCTAACACTGGAAAGGATAGAGACCACACACAAAAAGTAGCACAAAATCATTGACTGAATCACCTTCAGGGCACAACAACTGACTAATTGTTTAGTGATCTCTTGGTATCCCATAAGGCATTAGAGACAGAGGCTAAATCTGTAAGATTTTCCAAAGGGTGTGTGCAAGTAAACCCACTGCTCTAGACAGCCTAATTTTCATATTAGCCTTTCCTGAGACATTGCTGGACAAGCGTGAAACTGATTTTAAGCCCTTTCAGCACAGAGCCAGAAACGCAGATCTGGGAAATCTGAAACTTTCTACCAAAACTTCGTACTGGAATGTGACCCTTTTCCTTGCTCTGAACGGTCTGTGACAAACGAGTCTATCATTATTCATAACAGTGTCATTTTTAAACTCCCCAGGCTTTTGGAGGGTAGAGAGTCATCATTAAAACATGGCAAACTATTTACAGCAAATAATTTATTACTATTTCAGTACTTATTCTGTTAGCTTGTTATCTATGAACAGGTTTGTTTTATTAAGTCATTTGTTACCAAAGTGATTCAGCAAATGCTTTATGCAAACATATTTCAGACTGTGGGTTGCTCTCAAACCTGTCACTGCACCATTGCTGGAGTATTCACCATGCATAATTTGCTGTTCCCATTAGTCTCCTAAGTCACATGATAACAGTTTCTGCTGCCTGACTGGATAACCAAAGCCTTAATAAGCGGGAGGTGGGGTGGAGTAAGTCATCTGTGACACCAATGCATTCTCATGAGCATCTGAGAGATTTCTGGTGCAAATATTCATTGGAATCCATATACACA
The DNA here is from genome assembly GCF_013100865.1 of Trachemys scripta elegans. Lineage (NCBI taxonomy): Eukaryota > Metazoa > Chordata > Testudines > Emydidae > Trachemys > Trachemys scripta. Next base: position 199,927,252 of record NC_048298.1, on the reverse strand, counting down.
CAGATATCTGCATCACTCCCTCATTCCACAGTCTTGCAAACACGAAACAAAAAATAATTCTCTCCTATGAATGTTCATGATAAGCAAATGAAAAGGATTCTAGATTTATGGACAGTGGTAGGACACTGGAATAGTATGTGCTTAACATGTTATAAATACCGAGAGAGAGAGAGAGAGAGAGAGAGATGAACTTTGTAGAATGAGCAACAGAGGGTCCTATGGCACCTTTAAGACTAACAGAAGTACTGGGAGCATAAGCTTTTGTGGGTAAGAACCTCACTTCTTCAGATGAGTAGAATGAGTTATTGTAAATCCTAGCATTATATGAAGATTGGTGGAGTTTTTCTCCCTCTATTAAAAACATAAGTAAATATTAGTGCTTATGAAATATATTGAACTGGAAGCAATTGGTCCATTCTTGAGCCAGAGGATAGGTACAGGATAGGCAGTGGCAATTGAGTATTTTACCATTGCACTGCCCCAAGATCCAGGAGAGACCATTTCCAGGGCTGAAAGCTAGTTTCCAACTACATAACATTAAATCATTGACCTGGTGGTGTCTGTCATGATCCAGGGCTTTGGTTTACCTCAGACCCACTGTTGTTCACTAACTCCAGATCCCCATTTACCTTCTTACCGGTTCCCATTTTTCTGAACCTCTGTGGCCTTCTCTTCTTCAGCCACACCACCCCAGTGCCCATGGCATCCTAGCTCAGTTCTCACGTGCCAGTGAAATCCTAAATCATGACATGTCATGTGGTCAGTACATGCGGCAATTTGTGAGATCCGGTTCATACCTTCCATAGGACTAGCTAGGGTTTTTGCATAATTAAAGTTAAAAAATATTCTCCAGTTTTTCTTACAGAGATGAATTTAGTGGAATTCAAATATAGGCTAAATTCAGCTCTGAATGCCATCCATTTCTGTGGAAAGCAACAGGGATGAATTTGGCCTCATAGTACACTGTAGGCCCCTTCATCCACACTTCTGCCTCTCAAGTTTCAGGTCTTCCTAGAATTATGAATTTAAATGGTAGTTTTGGTAGATTGACAAATCTTTACAGGAATCTGTTAGGAGTATATGAATATGAACTACTTCCCACATTGGAAAGATGTGTACATTACCAGACTGCAGCATGAAATACAACTCCTTAAACACTCCTCCACAGCGCTTTAGCATGTTGAAAACTAGCATTTGACTGCCCATTACTGTTTTACAGGCCCCTCCCATGAGAACTCCAAAGTTACCCTGATATTTTGGAAAGCATGACAAGGGCCTGCTCAAGGTAGGCTGTTAATTAGGGCATACAACAGAAACCAATAATAGACTACGTAATAGAAAAACAGAGGGTTTGTGTTTAAGAACCATGCAATCATAATGCTAGAGTTAAGAGTATCATTTTAATTATAGATCTTGTTTATGCTCAGGGGTTTATATCTCAGTTGTAAACTTTTTCTTCAGATTGCAACTTGGCATACAAGGCCTCAGCCTGGAATCTAATGTTTACACTGACCTAAAAAAAGCAACAATTTTGCATTTGAGACTTACATATCTAGGAATTCTTTATACTTTCAGAGCCCCCCAAAAAGCCAATTTCCATTTGGGAAAAAAAAAAAGTGAGGTTTTTTTTAAATTAATCTGGCCACAAAATGGTGTAATTAAAAATAATTAAAGGAATTAAACAGTCACTGCAGCTATCATAGGTTGACAAAATCATGAAAGAAATCTGAAAAAAGGCCCTGCAACCTATTTCTATTGTTTGCTTTAGAATTTAACTTCTTGTCATCCACACTACAAAACTGGGGCAAAATCCTGGCCCCACTGAAGTCAATGAGAGTTTTGCCATCGACTTAACCAGAGGCAGGTTTTCATCCTTGAACTTTAACCATGGTAAAATAGTCAAATGTCAAAATAGTCCTTTACCTTGGAATATACCATCTGTGCTTTAGGCTGGGCTTGTGACATGCACATATTTCTAATTCTAGTCTCCAAATTTTAGCAAAGGACTCACTCAACACTTTGAAGCTAAATCAAAACACAGCACAAGCCATGTTGTTTCAACTTCCAGGTTCTAAAGAATTTGTTTCATTTGCTGTTTTTCTTCTCCCTCAGCCCCAAGTCATGGATATTTGTGCTTTTGGAATGTAAATGAAGGGGACGGGGTACTCATCAAATTATTCTGGTTGGCTGATCAAACTCTCTCTAGTCCTCTTCTTTGGAGTCTGCTGTATTTTTCCACCTTTACATTGCATGTAAAATGCTTTTTACCTAATTTTTTTATTTTTAAACAGGCACAGATACAGTTTTAGATTAACAAATACACCAATATGAAAAATATTACAACCGTAAACCATTACCTGAGGTTACATTTCCACCATGTCAAAATGAAAGTTGTTCTACAGCACCATCTGATGAAGTGGAAAGGTGTAATTGCTCTGGACACTAGGGAACCCCACTAGGGATGCAGAAGGCACCTGTTTGCCAGACTCTGGTGTGGCAGTGGAGCGCTCTGCAGAGGTTACTCCAAGCTAGTACCTGGAGAAATCTGTGGCCCTAGGAATCCATTCCAAGGTGCATGGGAGGTCTGGAAGATTTAAGTAGATATTTTCACAGCTCTATGGGAAACCAAAGTTCAAATCCCTGCTCTCTATCAGACAGAGTAAGGACTTGAACCTGGGTCTTCCTCATCTCATGTCAGAGCTCTAACTATACAGGTGTAAAGGGCAACGGTGGCATTTTCTCTAGTTGCTGGTGCTTGGAAGAGCAAGCTGTCTGTAGCACAGCCCTGCTCCTGACCTATGTCCCTGTCCCCAGAGCCATTATGGAGGCCCAGCTAACGTGGCTGCACAGGTGTACACAAAGGGGTCTCAGTCCCCAGTGTACCCATAATGCACAGGGCACAATCTCTCTAAATCTGTAGTTTCTTTGAAGACTTAATTGAAACTAATGGGGTTTCCACGTGCGGCCACAATTCAAATGCAGAATGCATAAAAGGTGGAGTGTCAACCTTCAGTATGAAGACTTTGGGTTTTGTTACTGTGCCACAGCCTAATTGCTCTTTATGTTTATTATTTGTCCTGAGATAGCACAAAGGCCCCAGTTAGGATCCCATTTTTCTAGGCACTGTGCTCACATAACGTAAAGACTAATCCCTGCCCCAAAGAACTTAGTCTAACTAACGTTAAATGTAAAAGGTTAGTTTTTAAGTCTGGCAATTGATGCTTTGTTACAATGTAGGAGACCTGAGCTGGATTCTAAATATCAGAGTTTAAATTTTTGGTGTATCAGAGGCTCAAATAGCCTAGTCGTTAGTGCTCTGCATTACTATGCAAGTCAGATTTACGGCCTGGTCATCATTGGTCATGACCAACAGGCCAAATTCTTCACTGCTGAAGTCAATGGAGGTATGCTATGAGAGAGTTTGGACCAGAAGGTGTTTTTTTTTCCAAAGCCTAAATACATTTAGAGAAGTTACATTACTGACTTTGGTTTCGAGCCTGACTTTAGAATATGCACAGCTGCTACAAGGAGGTGATAAAGTGTGTCTTTAAAATCTTTTATTTATAGAAACTTTGAGTTTGCAAACAGAACAAAACACCATCCCTCTATTTAAACTCTTCCAATGCATTCCGAAAGCTGCCCCTTCACAATCAGGTTTTTTAGTGTAAACCAACAAATCCTAAATGGAAATTTAGAACCATTCCCTACATTTTCTTTTTCAAGTAAAAAATACATATGTACATGAATACTCTACCAAAAAAATGCATTGCATTTAAAATTAATCTTGTTGAAGTGAAATCAATTCAACAAACCAGTTTTAGACTTTTCCCTTGGTTTGTGGATTTAAATTGCTTCTGAAAAAAATCACATGAACCAAACATCTATATGGCAAGATTTTAGCTCCATTACTACAAAAGTAGGCTTTCCACCTGCCTCTCAGATTCCATTTCCCGCACAGAAAATGCACATTTAAAAGCACACTTTCTGTGGCAGACATGAGCTCACCAAATTGCATATGACTGAATCTTTTGAGGACCTTTTAACTCCAGGATAGCTTTTCAAAACTGTATCCGTAAAAACAGCTTTGCATTAACAGATAATATAGGGTTTGCCATAAAGTTACAGGTACAGATAGTGATATGTAACATGGGTAAATTAGCGTATTTAAAACAAACATATTCCCTGGGAATGTTAACAGGTAAGGTATATTAACCCTAAGTGTAGCTTATTTAACTTGGCCATTTAAAAGGTTAGCTCTTTTCATGTCTGTAATGTTTGTATAACTTTCTTACATGCACAATGTTTTAAATCCTATGAAAGCACACAAAAGTTCTCCTTTTGTAGCATGTGTTCATCTCATTGATTTTGCAATATAAAAGCGTAAATACAGTGCAATCAACATGCATGCATATACAGTAATAAAGATGGTCATTATACGCTGTGGTACTTCTGTGCATTGTTTAAGGAAACCTGTTTATAACTTACTTGCTTTCAAAGTTACTTTAAAAGATAATTAATTTGAAAGGTACGTCAGTCACATCTTCTTTTCAAGGGATCTATGTCTAGGTTTTTATTCCACACTTAAATATGAGTGGCCACCATACTAGTGAACAGGTCTGACTACCAAAAGGAGGCTGCCACACAACTCTCCAATACCAAATTCTACAGGCCACTTCCCTCAGATCCCACTGAGGAATACACTAAGAAACTGCACCATCTACTCAGGACACTCCCTACACTAACACAGGAACAAATCAACATACCTTAGAGCCCCGACCGGGGTTATTCTATCTACTACCCAAGATCCACAAACCCGGAAATCCTGGACGCCCCATCATCTTGGGCATTGGCACTCTCACTGAAGGACTGTCTGGATATGTGGACTCCCTACTCAGACCCTACGCCACCAGCACTCCCGCTATCTCCGTGACACCACTGATTTCCTGAGAAAACTACAATGCATTGGTGACCTTCCAGAAAACACCATCCTAGCCACCATGGATGTAGAGGCTCTCTACACAAACATCCCACACACAGATGGAATACAAGCTGTCAGGAACAGTATCCCTGATGATGACACAGCGCAACTGGATGCTGAGCTCTGTGACTTTATCCTCACACACAACTATTTCAAATTTGGTGACAATATATACCTCCAGACCAGTGGCACCGCCATGGGCACCCGCATGGCCCCACAATATGCCAACATTTTTATGGCTGACCTGGAACGCTTTCTCAGCTCTCGTCCACTCATGCCCCTTCTCTACCTATGCTACACTGATGACATCTTCATCATCTGGACCCATCGGAAGGAGACTCTGGAAAAATTTCACCATGATTTCAACAGCTTCCACCCCACCATCAACCTCAGCCTGGACCAATCTATACGGGAGGTCCACTTCCTTGACACTATGGTGCAAATAAGTGATGGTCATGTTAACACCACCCTATACCGAAAACCCACCGACCCCTATGCCTACCTTCATGCCTCCATCCCGGACACACTGCACGATCCATTGTCTACAGCCAAGCGCTGAGGTACAACCACATCTGCTCCAATCCCTCAGACAGAGAACAACACCTACAAAATCTTCACCAAGAATTCTCAAAACTACGATATCCACATGAGGAAGTAAGGAAACATATCAACAGAGCCAGACGTGTACCCAGAAGCCTCCTACTGCAAGACAAGCCCAAGAAAGAAACCAACAGAACCCCACTGGCCATCACATACAGTCCCCAGCTAAAACCTCTCCAATGTATCATCAGTGATCTACAACCCATCCTGGACAACGATCCCCCACTTTCATAGGCCTTGGGTGGCACACCAGTCCTCGCCCTCAGACAACCCGCCAACCTGAAGCATATTCTCACCAGTAACTACACACCACACCATAGTAACTCTAACTCAGGAACCAATCCATGCAACAAACCTCAATGCCAACTCTGCCCACATATCTACACCAGTGACACCATCACAGGACCTAACCAGATCAGCCACACCATCACCGGTTCATTCACCTGCACGTCCACCAATGTAATATACGCCATCATATGCCAGCAATGCCCCTCTGCTATGTACATTGGCCAAACTGGACAGTCCCTATGTAAAAGGATAAACGGACACAAATCAGATATTAGGAATGGCAATATACAAAAACCTGTAGGAGAACACTTCAACCTCCCTGGACACACAATAGCAGATTTAAAGGTAGCCACCCTGCAACAAAAAAACTTCAGGACCAGACTTCAAAGAGAAACTGCTGAGTTTCAGGTCATCTGCAAATTTGACACCATCAGCTCAGGATTAAACAAAGACTGTGAATGGCTATCCAACTACAAAAGCAGTTTCTCCTCCTTTGGTGTTCACACCTCAACTGCTAGAAGAGGGCCTCATCCTCCCTGACTGAGCTAACTTCGTTATCTCTAGCCTGACTCATTCTTGCTTGCATATTTATACCTGCCTCTGAAAATTTCCACTACATGCATCCGAAGAAGTGGATATTCACCCATAAAAGCTCATGCTCCAATACGTCTATTAGTCTATAAGATGGCACAGGACTCTTTGCTGCTTTTACAGATCCAGACTAACATGGCTACCCCTTTGATACTAGTGAGTGTTTGCCTTGGGTATCTGATTATTGCACTGATATCATTCTAAGGTGCTGAATTAGAGCCAGACACCTATGCAGACCCCATGTATAGATCCTAGAACTGATAGTCAGTCATCCTAGAGAAATGGTGGGTGAAGTAATATCTTTTATTGGACCAACTTCTGTGGGTGAGCAAGACAAGCTTTCAAGCTACAGAGAGTTCTTTCTCGGGTCCAGGAAAGGTACTCAACAGCTAAATACAAGGTCAAATAGATGGAATATGTGCTAACTACTTATGCTAAGCTATCTGTTCGATCTTGTATTTAGCTCTTTCGCTCTGAGTACCTTTCCTAGACCTGAGGGAGAGCTCTCTGTAGCTTGAAAGCTTGTCTTGCTCACTCACAGAAGTTGGTCCAGTAAAAGATATTACCTCACCCACCTTGTGTCTCTAATATCCTGGGACTGACACAGCTACAACACTGCATGCAACAGATTGTCATGTTTTTTAAAAACCCTGACAAGATGAGGTGTGGGAAATCTTTGTGGACATTTCCTCTCCCCAGTACTCCTCTTGCAGGTTTTACCATGGGAGATGATAGTCTGACCCCAGGAATGGAGGCGTAGTATGTGGCACTATAACTATAAGCAATGCAATGAAATTTTAAAAGGGAAAAATTGAAGTACAAAAAAAAAAATCAAGAAAATCCTTCCAACAGCCAGGTCTACTGGGCTATGAAATAGTCTTCTTAGCAAAGTATTGGAAACCTAGTTGTGTAAAACAACTAGATAAAATATATTCTGCAGGAAATACAGGAAAACTTACTGGATGATCTCAGAGGTTTCTGCCACCTCTAATTTATGATTCTCATACTTTCTTCTACTCTATTCATATTCTTATATTGTGCCCCTCACTGTGGCATTTGAATGCCTTTCAGTGAACATCAAGCAACATGACTAGCATTTGTCACATTTGGTTCCTTCTACCATCTTCTCCTGTGATAAGGCACCACTTACAACTAGCGATGCCTCGTTGTTAGTCACTAGGCTCTAGCCCTCCCCCATCTACAGCATTCACTTCAGCAGTGTGGCAGTCTCTCCTAGCAGATAGGACCTTAGCCCTCCATCCAGGTCACCAACTGAGTCCAACCACTTCTGGGATAACAGTCCAAAAATATATTAAGTCCTCACAAAAGAAAGTCTTCTGCCCACCTCTACCTCTCGGTTTACAATATCTCTATCCCTCCAGGGGTGGAGGGTTGTGCCCTTTTCAGAGGGCTTGGGTGCCCTCCCTCTCCACTGGGCTCCAATCGAAGGTTTTACAAGAGGCAGTGATATCAAGCACCCAGGAGTGCTTTAGGACTGCCTCCCTGAACCACTTCCTACAACTTACCCTCCCACAGTCCAGGAGATGGTCAAAATCTCACAAACAATCCTGCAGAATATTGAGTATAGGGTTCCTCCAGCCTAGTGAAAGGCTAGTGCCTCCTCCAGGGCTAGGGTTGCCAATTTTCTAATTCCAGAAAACCAAACACCCTTGCTCCACCCACTGCCCCACCCCTGCTCACTCCAGCCCCTCCTCCTTCCGTTGCTTGCTCTCCCCCACCCTCGCTCATATGCTCATTTTCACTGCAAGGCCCAAACAGGCATATATATTGTTTTGACAGATGTATTATGCTAAGTTCAGGTTTTATTTGTTACAGGACACAAGAGTTGGCAGCAAAATAGTCAAAATGGGTAATTTAAAAAAATGAAATTTCGCAAAGGTTTTCCTGATTCTTTCCCTCCCTCTTCCCATTTTTCGTAACCATCTCCATGTTTTCTGTTCACTTAAATTATAATTTTATGTGTGGAATTAGGACCACACATTATCATAGCTGCAATGGGTCCATTAAAGGCCCACTCCTGAAGCCCAAATACAAATCCATAGAGCACAACCACAGAAATGCACACCTGTCCAGATACTCATATAATTAAATCTGTAGAAACAGACTCCCACACCTACATGTAGATACATACACCTAGCATGCACTAACACATATACTTCCACTTATTTATGATTACAATTGTTGTTTAGTGCTTAGAGACCCCAACTCAGATCAGGGCTCCAGAGTGGTAAGTACTGGACATACACATAGAAAGAGAGTCTGCCACAAAGGGTTTATAATGTAGCTAACCAGAGGTGGGGAGAAATGTATGATACATTGGCTCTTCTGCAATTACTAGTCAACAACATTCATTTTTTAAGAAATACATTTCTTTTAGAGTTCCCTTCTCTTTTAAAAACTTGTTATGAAATGAATATACACATTTTAGGTCATCAATTTTTTTTGTACACAAGCCAGCAAAAGGAATAAAAGCTAAAGTTAGGCTGCAAATTTTATTCACACAGGTATACACACATACGGCAATACACGCACCTCCCTACACAAACACACACAGTATCTTACACACATACAATGCATACATGCACACACTTACACAGAGACCCTCTTTCATATACTTTTCCAGGGGCTGCCTAAATCACCCAGCACGAAGGGAGGAGGGTGGTCTGGAGGGGAAAAGATGGGGGTGGGGGTGGAGGAGAGAGGATGGGGAGGGAAAGAGACCAATGACGAGAGCAGGGTCAGGGTGAGAGAGGGCAGTGAAGGAGAAAGGAGGGAGTGTGTGTGGGGGGGGGGATGGGGATGCATGGAGAGGCAGAAGGCTACAGGTGCATGAGAATGTGGGGAGCACAGGGGTATATAGGGACACAATGGGTGCAGTAGTGTATGGAGGTGAATGGGGTTCAGGGCTGTGCGGGGTGAGGGACATGGGAGTGGTGGCTCTGGAGGCCGAGAGGATGGGTAGAAGAGCGCTGTAAGGGGTATGGGGCTGGGATGGGTAGGTGTGGAGGCAGGATGGGATGTGGGAGGAATGCAGTGTGGGGATGGAGGTGCAGGGGTGGTGGGATGGGGAGGGATGCAATGATGGGGGATGGAGGTGCAGGGGGGTTGGGTTGGGGAGGGATGCAATGATGGCGGTGCGGGGGGGGGGGGGGGGATGGGGAGGGATGCAATGATTTGGGTGCCGCCCCATTCCCAGCACTCGGAGATGGCGATACACATACTTCCAACTCCTGGGTGCCGGTGATGGGGCAACAGACCACAGTTTTGCTGCAGGGCATGTGCCAGAGCTCAAGCCCAGCTATGCGAGGCAAATAGGGCCAGGGAACAGCAGGAGAGGTGCGCGCCACGTGACTCCTCAACAGCCGCCTGCGAGTGCTCGAGTGGCGCTAGTTCTGCCCCTACCCTAACCCAGCCAATGGGAGCTGCGCCTGAGGGCGGGGCCGCACTCAGACCACCGCTCCCCACAGCAGCCCGTAAGGCTAGGAGCCAGATATGCCAACTGCTTCCCGACCCAGGAGCTGCACGCTCCATGGCACAACGGCCAGGGAGCCTGCCAGCCCCACTGCAGTGCCGCATGAACCGGTCATTCAACGGCCCGGTAAGCAATGCCAAAACCAGACACCCTATCTAGGGCCTGGGCTTGCTACAACTTGTATACTTCATCCCTGCAACCAGGTCTCCTGCTGTACCCTTACTCAGGAATTTTCAGGATAGAATGGGAAGACTGACCTGTCTGCCCACCTTCTGAGCTGTCTGGCTTCCTTTTAAGCCCTTCCTCCAGCTAGAGCAGACTGCAGGTGCAGTAGGGCAGGTCCACGAACTGTCCTCATGAGGGGTTTATACACCCCATCCCATTCCCCAATGTGTAGATGTCTTCTAATCCAAGCCCTTAGCATCGAAAACTAGTAAATTGTTTTTTTTTTTAAATACACAAGTTTGTAAATATAACAAAGTTTCTAATTACTAATTTTCTTTGTTATACGTAACTCTGCTTAATACATTAATATCTGACTGGAAAAAAGCAGGGAGATACAGGGATAAGAAAGGATATGGAGAAGAGATCTCTAAATTGACACTGTTTATTGGCACATGCTTCTTCAACATATTCTTGGTTAGAATAAGGATTCTCTTGCTTTGTAAGGGCCCAATTCTGCCAGATCTCCACACTCTCCTCCCATTGAAGTCAGCAGCAAAGTTTACAAGATAGGGGCCTCAAGTGAGGAACCAATCCCAGTTTTCTGCAATGGATACTAATGTGTTTTTATATATGTATATTTATTTAAATTTCACATACACACACATATACATACTATAGCCATTTAAGTTCAGTCATATTGATGGCCCCACATTTTCTGTCCAATGCCGAAGATATTCTTTTCCACCATAACATTCAAAGAAATTCATTTAACTGTTCATGTGGAATCTTTTTAGTATTTGAAAAATGTGCTAATATTCACACTATGTATTATTCATATACAAGTCCTGCTGGAATTTATATACTTTATGAAAAATGGTCTCATTCAGGTTTTCATTTGCTGCCCAGACAGAACTGAAAATGCCCACCAGAGGTATATGATGAGGCCTTGGCTACCCTCGCGGATTCACAGCGCTGCCGAGGGGAATAGCTTGCAGCGCTGCGAGCGAGCGTGCAGCGCTGCAGGCGCTGATTACACTGGCGCTTTACAGCGCTGCACTCACTGCGCTCAGAGGGGGGTGTTTTTTCACACCCCTGAGCGCAGCAAGTGCAGCGCTGTGAATTGCCCGTGTAGCCAAGGCCTGAAAGTGTCTTACAGCACAGTTTCAGAAGTCACCCTGGACATTTCCTGTTTTATGTTCGATAACTAAATAACCTCAGCATGCAATTTATAGTCCTTAGACTTAGCATAGGCCTTATCTAGGGACTAGGACAACCATTGCATACTCTGAAGAGTGACTCTTCAAAGAATATTGTGGGGTTCCAGAATTATTGCCTTAGTGATTCCAGATCACCTTTTTAAAACTTCCAAGTACAAAGATTCTCCCCACACACACACACCTCAATAATTAACCCTGTAAACTAAATCTAGAATTGGAAAGACACACTGTGTTCTTCAGGCTTTGACATCAGTAATAGAAATTCTGCCATTGGAACTTAGTTGATATTTCTGCATGAACCAGAAGACAATACAGACAGAGAATTCATGGCTTTGTCAGGGCTGCAGCCTTAACTGGAATGAGGAATTGTAAGAATTAATTCATGTTACTTAAAATAAGCAGACATGATTTCGGGGGGGGGGGGGGGGACCACAGCAAATCAAATCCAGTGAGTAAGAAAATGCCATTTCTGACTGACAGGGTGTCCAAGGGCAAAACCTTCTTAGGCCAGGAACATGTTGCTTCTCTTTCATGACCACACATACAAAGGCAAGGAGTCTGCCCACAGAGGCTAACTAGACACAGATCATCACCAGCAATCTTCCTTACATGCAATTCAGAAGATGAGTGAGTTAATTACTAAGCCAACTTGGCATATATAGACCTAAGTTTGCAGCTAACAAATATTCACTATTCCATTAAGGTCTTATGTTTAATATATAGTAGATTGTTAAAGTATTTTTACTACATGCTTCTTTACAAGCTTGTCTTTCATGGACTGCTGTTCTAGCATGCAGAACAACAAGAATACATTTATTCTTCTCCAAATCCTACTGCCACTGATGCCAGTGAAAAAAACTATCTTTGACTTAAATGGTAAAGGAACAGGCCCTCAATGCAACTGATCATTTATTATACTACTACAATACTACTAACAGTATGATCTTGCTATTTTGCACAATGACAAATATCTCATGGGCTTTACTGAGTTTTGTGAATTAGTGACTACACATGATTATGCTTGGTTTTTTACTGTATCACAGAAACAATTTCTGTGTTGTACAACCATGGTTCATAAATATTCAACAAGCAAAACTTAAGCACGCAACTCACCAGCTGGCACATTCCCTGGTAGCTAGGCATGGCAGACAGGCTCCCCTCCTTTAGCTCTCCCTGCTGATAACCATTCTGTCCCTGCAACTGTCTGCTTCTTCTTGCAATTCAGCCCTCTGGCTGGGTCAGGGTCCTCCCCCTTTCCAGGGTACCAAGAGTTCAACAAGTTATAGTCCATCAATTTCACATTGGACCCTCTGTCTGACTCCAGCCTCACTAGTCCTTACTCCTTGACAAGGGGCTCCACACCACTTTCCTCTGTGGGCTGGTAGGGGAACCCATGCCTTCCCTCTCCACTCTGTTCCAATCCAGGGACCCCAACTAGGCAGTCAAGACCTGACTACACAGACCCCTTGCTACCTCTGTGGACCACTCACTACCTTGCCCTGTCTTCAGCTTTTGCTTCAGCCTCCTCCTGGGCTCCAAACTCCACTCCCCTTAACCTTCTTCCACATGCTCCCTCTGAGTGTCTGAGCACTTTCTGCTATCCAGCTGGTTCTGCGGGAAGCGAGCTCTTGTTACCCTCCCCTCACAGGCCAGTCTCTGTCTCAGCAGCAGTCTTACTGCTCTGGTCAGGCCCCTCCACCAGTGAGCAGAACTTTGGATGAACTCATTTCCTGCTGCTTTCATTCCCAACTGCCTTGGGCTCTCTCTCACAGACTTACCTTCTTTCAGGGAGGCTCTGTCTGCCAGCAATCCAGCTCAGCTCCCTGACACCAGCCAGGCTTCTCTTGTTGAAAGAGTGCCAAAGATCTGCTCTCCTACCTGGTCAGCCCCCACCTGAGCTGGGTTCAATCCTTTTAAGTTCTCCCTCTAGAACTGATACCTACTCCAGGTGTAGTAGGGTGAGACAGAGCCTGAAGACTCTCATTATCCCCTTCGAGCCCAGTGTGAGGTACGTATCCCCCAATGGACAAATGACCACCCCAACTGGTACAATTGTAATCAAATAAAAGTAATCGTTGCACAATCAGAATAATGGCAAAATCTGTACAAAAATCTTATGACTTGTCATGCTGTTGAGATTCCTCACTCTTTGGCACAGAGTCTGCAATCCACTAATGAGCTATTCTAAGTGCTAACATTTAAAAGGCATGAAGAGAGCCTTTTAGTGAGCCCACACTACTCTATAATACTTCGGGGGGGGGGGGAGGAGAAGGTTGACAAGTGCAATTTATTTTAATGAATGCATGCTTTATACTATACTAGCAAATGTACAGTAGTACCTATTGTAAAAGTAATGTAATCTTAGTCCTCCCTACACCACTCAGCTATTAAATCTGCGCTTAGTAATGGGGTAAAACCTTCTAGTTTGAGTGAATTAACAAACTTGCAAGTTACAGAAACAAGGGTTAATAAGGTTCTACTACTACAATTATTGTTGCTAGTGATATTTTCTTTTATCATTGATTATGGTTAATGGGCAACCTCCCTTCTCAAAGCACTTGAAATGGGCAAAACTTCTTTGAAGGCCATTTTCTATTTCTGATCCCAAGTTTCTATGTCTTCCTGAGGCCCACAAATGCAGCACTGCTCTTTTCATTGGGCCCCTCTCAGGCACCACTAAATTCATCTGCTTCTCAGCCCCTTCTCCTGGTCCGTGCAGAGCTTTGCTGTCTTGCCTCTTCTTCGGCAGAATTCCCCTACTGCTACCATTCCCTGTGGAGTCCAGCAGCTTTCCTTAGGAATCTCCCTGATTTTTGGAGGCCCTCTCTCAGAATTCCCCTCCCCTACTTTGCTGCCTGCGGGGGGGGGGGGGGGGAAGAGTCTCCTTCTCCTGTTACAGGCCCTAACTCAAAGTTTTCCTACAGTAGCCTACCCCATTTCCACCAAGTACCTTAACCTAACTTCCTCAGCCTGCTCCCAGAGGGAAACTCCCCTAATTCTCTCTCCCAGCTTTCACTGCTTCACAACCACAGGTGGGGACAATCTTTCTAATTAATCCCTAGGATATCCATCTGGGGTCACTAATTAGCCCGTATGTTACCAGCTCATTAGTGAGGCTGAGAGATGGTTGTTATGTCACAAGTAAGACTGAGCCCAGCTTCCCTCAGAGAGCCAGGAAAGGATGGTGGGTGCTGTAACAGACTAGATTAGATGGTCCACTACAGGTATTTTTTGTTTTTAGTTTATTATTCTTTGACAAATGTAGGTTGGGGTTCTACTACCTATCTACTGCTCTCATGGTACAAGAAGTGGGTCATCTGGTCACTCCATACTCAAGTAGACCAGCCAAGAGAGGAATAGGAGGAGACTGGGTGGACTTTCCCCCCAGGTACCATTCAAGAGGATGTGGAGTGGGAGATTTTCATGTAATGAAGAAATTACCTTTAGGAACAGAGGGTGCTGCAGAGTGAGTGAGTGGGGAGAGGCTAGGCTGAAATGTCAGGGGCCCAAGTGTTTCTGAGCTTGTTTTGAGTCCTTTGCTGTGTTTGTAACAAGGCAGCATTCAGGAAAAAAGTGTGTCAACACACCTCTTGGGGCAGGAAGGGATCAGTCTGACTAGCTCTTTTGTCTCATCCCCGTCCTGGAGAGCCTGTCCTTCTGAGAAATGATGTGCAGGGCTGCATTCCTGCCTGTAGATCCTGTCTGTATGAACATGGGCTGGCTTCACCCACTGCCACAATACAGCTGCCTCTTGTGTGGGGCAGCTGTTTAAAAAAGGATCCCTCTCCCAGCTCTGGTCCACGTATTTGTAGAGTAATATTCATGTCCAATACAAACATCTGCATTAAGGTTGTAAATTGAAGCATGCAAGTTAGGAGATTTACAACCTTCACTTGGCTATATATCTAGAATCCATGGAGTTAGTTACACTGGTGCACAGCAAGTCAAATCAGTTATTCCAAATTTATATTACATAACAGAGATCAGAATCTGATTTCTAGTTTTTCATGCTATTTGTCTAAAGCACAATGCATATCTATGAAGCTGTCTTAATAACCATTGTAGTAAATGTTCACTACAATAAATCATGTAAATCCTTTAAAGTGTTGCTTTCAACTTTAATTTTACATGTTTTGTTTATGTCACTAGAATAATATTTTTACTATAAACATAATTTATTACTGTTTAGCTGGCAGGTCAGTGGATTTGAAGCTCACATCTGCTCAACTATTCTTGGCATTTCAATTAAGATCTTACATCACATTTCTTCCAGTATCCATTAAAGATCATTATGAGTGATTTTTTTTTTGCTAGAACCACCTGAATGACTTCAATCAACTTTAGAGTGAAAGTCTAATGTGGTTTGCCCTAAAGCCCTGTATATGCACTTGAGATGTGGTGAATATATTACACATAGATTTTATTGAACATTACAATGGCAAACATAGGAGAGGAAGCCGAAAGGCAAATAAAACATGTGGTAAGCGTACAACTGCTTCATTGACTTGACAGGCTCCTATGTGCAGGGGCCTAAAAAGAAGCAAGTAACCTTGAGATTTCTTGGCTAGAGATCATATTAAAGGAAGCCTATCCCACCTCTCTTATGCCTTCAAACTTGTTTTGAATATACTGTCACTGACCCAACCTCTCTTTGAAAGGGATATCAGACTACAGGATAACCACAGACTTGTCCTCTGGCTTGCACCAGACGAATGATTGTCTGTAATAGACTGACCAGTTGATCCTGGCTACATGGGACTATTGCCCACAGAAGAAGTTCATCAATGCTGTCCCAATGAAGTGCTGCTATTCTTGACTCCTGTCCTGAGGGCAGCTGACCCCACCCATTACTCCAATTGATACCACTGGGTCTAGAAAGTACTCAGGGTCCAGCATGAGCTTCAGTCCCATTGAAATCAATGGATCTTAAGCAGGTGCTTAAAGTGAAATATACTTAAGTGCTTTGCAGGATTGGGCTGATGATGATTGCAATTGGACATTGTGCTGTTGTTCTCTGATGATGTTCCAGTTTACTTGGTCAGACCAATGGTAGAGATGGGAGGGATTGCTTTTGACCACTTCACTGCTATATATCTTTATCTTATTTTCTTACCAAGGGGTGATCATGTGGGCGAGTCAGCAACAGTTTCCTAAAGAAACATTAAATTGTGCCAAGTAGAATTCCTATTAATTCTGCATTTAAAAAAAACCCACTATGATAAATGTTGCTGCAACAAAGTAATAATGACTTGCAATTTATTGCTGATAACTCTTCAGGTGCTTGATCACTATGAATTATTTTGTATTCACTGTCATTGCACTAATCATTATTAATTTATTTGATATCCATGTGGCTGTCATATACAATCTCATGAGACTTCCATTATAACAGCATTAATTAAACATATCATTAAGAAGAGTATCTTAGCCTTATGAAATCGTTTAGTATTCATAACAATATTGATCATAATGAATTCATTTGATATTAATGTGAATGTCCTATGTACTTCTACAGAAATTCCATTGTAATTTAGTACTGATGTGCCATTATAATAAATGGTTACCAGCAGAATGGGCAAGTTGTAAATCTCTGTATTCACTATCTTTTGACACAAAACACTCACACACTGTTAGAAGCAGTATAGGAGCATTTGGCATTTTTAGAACTGAATTGGAAAATACCTACTGTCAAGCAGTGCTCAAAGGAAACATAGGGATGTTACCACACTCACATGCTATTCTAGGAAGAACTACTTCCGGGAGTGGGGAATGTTAGCATGGAATGCTACACACAATAGACCGGAGAATTAGCTGGGTCAGATGGCATAGGTCCATTTAACGCTTGTTGAAGATTTAATCTAGTGTTTCTTGGTTATTATAGCTAGGTCATGACTGCTTAGATGGTACAATGTTAGCTCTACCTGCATAGATTTTTGAACAGTGTGCCTGCATTTTTTTTAAAGTGGTCTGTCTCCTTTCTAATATTTGAGCTAGCCTTTCTTTATGTTTGCATCATTTGTAAAGGCCCTGGTGGTTCTCATGGACACAGCTGCTTTGGAAATCAGCTCTGTACTTACAAATAGAGCTATGAAAACACTGCCTACTGCCTCTTCAGCCTGTTGCACTGGCATGGACAGCTGTGCTTTCACATTCAATGCCAAGAGTTTTTAAAAGCTATCAAATAAATCATAAATAAATCAGGCAAGGAGCAGGAAAGGGTTACTCTCTATTTACTGCATATATATCTCTAAAACAAATAATACCAAGTATTGGAAGCTGGTGCTTTATAAAAGCAAGTTATTAAATATTCACAATCAAGTAAATGCACACAACACACAATGGGCGCGCTCAGTAACACACAGAACTCATTCCCACGTAACCATGATATTCCGTCCCATTTGCTCTCTCCGATGCTAAGTTCCCTTCAATCACTCCCATAACTGTTATTTCTTTCTCCCCTCTCTTTGCTCCTGATATCCTCATTCATCATTATGCCCCCTTTGTGCTTCCCTGCATTTAGTAATTTCTCTGCTCAGACCTCACTTCATCTCTTTCTCAGTATTCTGCATCCCTTTGGAGTCTTCGCTTCTCTCCTTCCTGAAGATGCCATATCTTTTTGCCTGAAACTCTTGGTTTTCCTCTTTTACTTCCACGTTCCTCCTTCAATTCCCATCAAAGTGCCTCCTTTCTCTTTATACTGTAGCTTCCCTTCTCTTTCCAAAGAGCCTAACTTCCTTCTCATTTCTGAATGGAGCTGCCGCTTTTGAGTGAGACTAGAGGCTCCTGTTCTCCCTCACCTCACTCTGAGGGTTTACAGCTGTTGAGAAGTGGGGTTCCTCCCATTCCCATGATGCATTTTCTTTCCCCTAACCCTCAGAGCAGCTGCTTCCACTACTACTGAGGTTGTGAGGGATAAGGTCAACCTGACTTACTGCAAATGAGCAAACCATGCTGACATCTCAATCCAAGAGGAGTCAAATTAGTAGCCAAAAGCACTCCTCAGCACAGCTTTATTTTCCAACCTGGTTATCTCCCTAGAGACAGCCAGAAATGTGTCTGGTCAGAGGATGGGCAGCAAAACGTGGTGACCTATAGCCACCTATAGACCTATAGATATCACAGGCTCAACAGCCAGACTTGAGCAGCAAAAGTGGGGACTGAACAATCGCTGGTTTCTTTGTTTATGTAAATATCACTTCAATAACCTACTCTTCAAAATGTAACGCAATCACTGTTTTATTAGTTGTATTACAGGAGTATGTAGATGTCGCCTCCACTGTCAGGGCCCCATTGTGCTAGGCACTATACAGACATGTAGTAGGAAATACTCCCAGTCCCAAAGTGTTTGTAATCTAAGTAGCCAAGCTAGACCAAAGGTAGCATCAGAAACAAAGGCACAGAGATGCTAAGTGACTTATCCAAGGTCACACAGCAGGTCAGAGTCAGAGCCAGGAAAATGAATGCAACTCTCCTAATTCTCAGTCCAGTACCCTACCATTGGACAACACTGCCTCCACAACAAAAATACCTCTGATTATTCTGTTACTTAATGGACACTGCACCAATCTGGAGCTCTCTGGGTATTGGCTTGGTGAGCCCCAAAGGCCATCATTGAGAATTAGAGAATGTAATTATGCTCTTGGTCATTACCTGCCAAAGCCTAATGCAGGGGGTAGGAGAAATACTTATTTGTATTTTTTCTCTTTCCAGCCGGATAAGAAAGTTCCACAAAATCACTGTGTGTCTGAGAAACCAAGTGAAAGCTGTTCCTGCTGTTGTCTCTCCTGATTACATAGAATTGGTCTTGCCAAGCAGGGGCACAGGAGACATACCATGTGAGTTGCCCCCTGTGATATTTTCCAATGTATCAGGGTTCCAAATGATAAACAGAAGGCTGATAAAATTCACAGATACAGACAGGGCAAAAAAAGGTCACACAAAGCATCTGTAGACACTGCAGACAGAGAGAATGCGTAAGGAAACCACTGCTGGTTTAAGGACACAAGTTAATTTGGAGTACATTTATAGCATGAGTCAAACAGCTTCCACACTTGTACTTGGCAGCACTAAAAATGAGAGATGGCCAAAGTCTGAACATGGAGATGGGTACAGATTTTGAACACCCTGATATGTACAGGTGTTTGGATCCAGGGATTTTATTCAAGCTACTATAGAAAGAAATAGTTTCTTTGCAAATTTTGGGTTTGAATTATTAAAATGTGAAGATGTTTGGATCGGTGGTGGGGGAGATTGGACCAATCTCTACCCAAAACACTCAACATTAATACTGGAAAATGGAAAACTAAAATAATTCAGATTAGGTGTGTTGAATACCAGCCATCAGGTCACACATCATATAAGCAGGAAGGGTATCACTTTGCCATCAAGATATAGGAATTGCCCTTCTTCTGTCACTCCAATCTTTATCAGATAAAAATCTGGGGACCAGTGCAAAGATGCAGTTGTAGAGGGTGCAAAAGAACATGTCTGCAAAGGAATTCTCTGAAAGAAATAGAATTTGTAAAAAAGAAAAATTGAGATGAAGACGATGACTAGCACACTCCTCTGATGCTCCTTAATAGGAGTAGGTGGGAATATTTTTCCCATTAATCTTTTCTGACATACAATTGGCAACCTAATCTAACAGATTCTGTCTGTGTTCTAAGTGACTCTCACCTTATTCCCTACAAAGTAAAGCATGCTGCCTTGGAATTTGGGATCTCAGAATGTAGCAATGATGTTCTCTGTGATCTTCAAGTGTGTTGGAGGGGGGGTCATTTTCAACCCCGATAGTCCATCAAATGCTACTTAAAGTATCCTTGCATGCATTTTATTTGGCATTTATTTATTTGGCAAGCACTAGGATGAATGAAGCTCTTGAGGCAAGCATCATGGCAGCTCATTAACGATGAAATGATTGTTTACATGCTCTCTACAAAATTCCACTCAGTCTTGGAACATAGATGAGCAGACATGTGGTTTCTCCCCATCCCCCACTTTCCACACATACCATCATCCTTGGAGCAGCGCTGAAGTGTCAGCAATAGCTTTGAACAGTTATTGAGAGGGTGGAATTCCATCTGGGCAGGCTTTTCTATATTGGCATCTCTTGTAAGATATGATAAGCAGGAAAAGAACAGCTGAAGTGGCTTGAGGTCATTTTTATCCTTGCTTAAGAAATCATGGGCAATCAAATGAAGACATTTATAATAAATAAATATGTAAATAAATTAAATAAAATGGGACACCATCGCCAAAAGTCCCCATATTGGGTTACACCTACCAAAGGGATGAACCCAGAAGAGAGCAATATACCAGCAACCTTTTACAATCTTCTAATTGAGCTTTTCCAACACATTTTAGTTTGGCAGCGTTCAAGGCCAAACATATTTTCTGTCTCTTAGATACAGAACTTCCAAAGAAGCTGCTGCCAGTGTGGCCCAAGTTTAGGCCTGGTATTTGGAATATTCAGAGTACATATGTACAGCCAGGCTGAATGACATCACTGCCCTGTTGCTTCAGCAGACTGGCTATTATTGTAGTATAGTGAACCCAAGCATGTCAACATCATTTCTGTTTGTTGCATGTGGAGCTAACTGACACCAGACAATAAGAAAGATCTCTGGTTCCTTCATGCTAAGTTGGTTGAGAAAGAAAGTGACACCCACCTAGCATTTATATTTAGGAAGGAGAAAAGACAAGAGGGGAATAAGAAGCAGAGAGACACAATAAGGAAATAGAGAGAAATAAGTGGTAGTGGCAGACAGATATTGAAGAAAAAAATTGAGACGGAAGAGGGAACTCATCCAGGCAAGAAAGGTGAATTAAGAGGGAAAAAACAGTCCAACAAGTTAATTAACACATTGTTTCATTTCATCTTGGGAGGAGTAGCTTGACAGAAAATTGGAACTCCTGTATTAATTTGTGTTATGGGAGTAAGAGGTGTTGCAAGAAGGGTCTGTCTATCTACTCATACATCCCCCATCACTATAGTGTCTAAACACTGCAATATTGATGCATTTATCCTTCCAACACCCCAGTGAGGTAGGGAAGTATTATACCCATTTTACAGATGGAGAATTAGGACACAGGAAGCAACTTGCTGAAGGTCAGGCAAGAAGCCTGTGGAAGAACTAGAAACTGACCTCATTTCTCCTGAGTTCCGGTCCACTGCTTTAATCAAAAGATCAATCCTTTGGAGAGTTAATTCTTCTGGAGATTTTAAATGTTGCTGCTATAAGGTTAGTATCAAGACTGGTCAGGCTATGGATCATCCTGTACTGTTGAGCTTGTACTTATTTGTTATGGGGGAGGGGGGATTGTTTATGTTTGCATGTCCCTAAAGTAAATAATCTTTTCTGAAAATTGGTGTAATCTAGAGACAATATTTTCATTCCAAACAGACCAGGCTCCTTCACAGGTGGTAAAACCAATAGAGTGGTGTAAACTTGGAAAATAGTGTCACAACCTTGCCAAACAAGGAACGTTGGCCAAGAGTGGTAAGATTCTGGCCAAGCCCACACAGCATGAGGAAGAAGGCAGTGAATCCATGTTAGAGGCTTTTGCCTGGGCTGAGATTGACTGCAGACAATAATATAACAGATCCTTCCCATCAGAGTTTGTGCATTCTAACATGTATGTCTTTTTTTATTTGGATTTATGTGCCTCTGCTGTAAATTACAAGAGCAAAAATAAAATTAAATAGAAGATTACACCTTGACAGCCAGTAGAACTCAACCCCCAACAGAACACAACGCTCCTCTCCCCTAGGCAGGTCTAAGACCCAACAGTTAGTGATGGGCCAATGTCAGGGAGATAAGTCTTGGTTTGATTCGGGCAAGGTTTCTATATCTACCTGAAGCTTATCCAAATTATCCAGAACATTGAGAGCTCCTCTCCTCTCACCACTCTGTCATCAGGCCCTGAAACCCTCTTTGACCCCCACATAGCCTCCACTTCCACAGCAGAATGATGTTCACTCTGTTCATTCTGTTTTCATCTGAGGATGTGAGCAGCCTCTTACCCCTTGCAATGACAATATTTGAGCTCCACATGGATACTGAGAAATCTGCATCTTCAGCAGGCCGACTAGTCTTTTCTTCTGCACTGGCCAGGGGAGCAGGCACAGCAGAATCTAGTAATCCCATGCTGGGTTCAGCTCCTCTGCCACTTCAGAATTAAAAGGCACTCAAGAATTTATTCCCCAGAGCAGTCCATGTGTATAGCTTGATTTTGACATAGTCCCACATGACATTCTCACAAGCAGACTAAAGAAATACGGTCTAAATGAATCTACTATAAGATGGGTGCACAACTGATTGAAAGACCATACTCAAAGAGTAGTTATCAGTGGTTCACTGTCAAACTGGGAAGATGTATCTGGTAGGGTCCCATAGAAGTTAGTCCTGGGTCTGCTACTGTTCCATATTTTCATTAAATGACTTGAATAATGGAGTGGAGATTATGCTTATAAAATTTATGAGTCACACTAAAATGGGAGGTGTTGCAAGCTCTTTGGAGGAAAGGATTAGAATTCAAAAGGACCTTGACAAATTGGATAACTGCACTGAAATCAACAAGATGGAATTCAGTAAAGACAGGTGCAAAGTACTATACTTGAAGGAAAAATCAAATTTGCAGTACAAAATGGGGAAAAACTGGGTATGTGTTAAAAGCAACAGAGGGTCCTGTGGCACCTTTGAGACTAACAGAAGTACTGGGAGCATAAGCTTTCGTGGGTAAGAACCTCACTTCTTCAGATGCAACTTGCAGGGAAGGGAAGAAGGAGGATCCGGGGAACTACAGGCCAGTCAGCCTCACCTCAGTCCCTGGAAAAATCATGGAGCAGGTCCTCAAGGAATCAATTATGAAACATTTAGAGGAGAGGAAAGTGATCAGGAACAGTCAGCATGGATTCACGAAGGGGAAGTCGTGCCTGACTAACCTAATTGCCTTCTATGATGAGATAACTGGCTCTGTGGATGAGGGGAAAGCAGTGGATGTGTTATTTCTTGACTTTAGCAAAGCTTTTGATACGGTCTCCCACAGTATTCTTGCCACCAAGTTAAAGAAGTATGGGCTGGATGAATGGACTGTAAGGTGGATAGAAAGCTGGCTAGATCGTCGGGCTCAACGGGTAGTGATCAATGGCTCCATGTCTAGTTGGCAGCCGGTTTCAAGTGGAGTGCCCCAAGGGTCGGTCCTGGGGCCGGTTTTGTTTAATATCTTTATTAATGATCTGGAGGATGGTGTGGACTGCACTCTCAGCAAGTTTGCAGATGACACTAAACTAGGAGGCGTGGTAGATACACTAGAGGGTAGGGATCGGATACAGAGGGACCTAGACAAATTAGAGGATTGGGCAGAAAAAAACCTGATGAGGTTCAACAAGGACAAGTGCAGAGTCCTGCACTTAGGACGGAAGAATCCCATGCACTGCTACAGACTAGGGACCGAATGGCTAGGTAGCAGTTCTGCTGAAAAGGACCTAGGGGTCACAGTGGACGAGAAGCTGGATATGAGTCAACAGTGTGCTCTTGTTGCCAAGAAGGCTAACGGCATTTTGGGCTGTATAAGTAGGGGCATTGCCAGCAGATCGAGGAACGTGATTGTTCCCCTTTATTCGACATTGGTGAGGCCTCATCTGGAATACTGTGTCCAGTTTTGGGCCCCACAGTACAAGAAGGATGTGGAAAAATTGGAAAGAGTCCAGCGGAGGGCAACAAAAATGATTAGGGGTCTGGAGCACATGACTTATGAGGAGAGGCTGAGAGAACTGGGATTGTTTAGTCTCCAGAAGAGAAGAATGAGGGGGGATTTGATAGCAGCCTTCAACTACCTGAAGGGGGGTTCCAAAGAGGATGGAGCTCGGCTGTTCTCAGTGGTGGCAGATGACAGAACAAGGAGCAATGGTCTCAAGTTGCAGTGGGGGAGGTCCAGGTTGGATATCAGGAAAAACTATTTCACTAGGAGGGTGGTGAAACACTGGAATGCGTTACCTAGGGAGGTGGTGGAGTCTCCTTCCTTGGAGGTTTTTAAGGCCCGGCTTGACAAAGCCCTGGCTGGGATGATTTAGCTGGGAATTGGTCCTGCTTTGAGCAGGGGGTTGGACTAGATGACCTCTTGAGGTCCCTTCCAACTCTGATATTCTATGATTCTATGATTCTATGAGTCACCAATCTGATACAGTTGCAAAGAAGGTTAATATCATTCTGGGATGTATTAATAGGAGTGTGTTATGTAAGACATGGGCGATAATTCTCCTGCTCTACTTGACAATGCTGAGGCCTCACCTGGAGTCCTATGTCCAATTCTGGTGCCACACTTTAGGAAAGATGTGGAGAAGTTGGAGAGAGTCTAGAGGTGGGACAACAAAAATGATAAAAGGTTAAATGTTTAGTGTTGAGAAAAGAAGACTGGGGTGGGGGGGATCTGATAGTCTCCAAATATGTCATGGACTGTTATGAAAAGTCAGTGGTCAGTTGCTCTCCATGTCCACTGAAGGTAGAACAAGAAGTAATGGCCTTCATCTGCAGCAGTAGGGGCAAAAAAAAAAAAAAATCTAACCCGCTTCAAGACTGAGCTTGGTAAGTTTATGGAGAGGATGGTATGATAGGACAGCCTACAGTGGCATTTGGCCGATCTGCAACTGCTAGCAGCAAATATCTCCAAAGGCTGGAGATGGGACACTAGATGGAGAGGGCTCTGAGTTACTACAGAGAATTCTTTCCCAGGTATCTGGCTGGTGGTCTTGCCAACATGCTCAGAGTCTAACTGATCACCATACATGGGGTTGGGAAAGGAATTTCACCATGGGTCAGATTGGCAGAGACCCTGGGGAGGAGGGATTCACCTTTGTCTGCAGCATGGGGCATGAGTCACTTGCAGATTTAAACTAGTGTAAATGGTGGATTCTCTATAACTTGAATCCTTTAAATCAGACTTTGAGGACCTCAATAACTCAGACAGAGGTTAGGGGAGTATTACAGCAATGAGTGGGTGAGGTTCTGTAGCCTGCAAAGTGCAGGAGGTCAGACTAGATGATCACAATGGTCCCTTCTGACCTTAAAGTCTATGAGACAGTGTTGGGTTGATATGCATTGGCAGGTTTTTTTGCACTGTTGTTGTTGCAGTTCCTGTTCTGCCAGTAGATTGAGGGCTTTAGTCTCTAGTGCAGTCAAATTGGCATCTTTTGGTAGCACTAAAGCCATTTACTTAAAAGAGGAAAAGAGTGCACAGGGAGAATATAAAAAGCAAAATTAAAATGATTTTTGTGCAATAAATGTCTATGAGTCTAAGGGAGATTTAGGTTAGATGTTGTGGGGGGGGGGGGGGGAGGAGAATGTGACTGAAGCCGTAGTTAAGCTCTGGAATAGGCTTCCAAGGGAGGTTATGGAATCCCCATCATTGGAGGTTTTTCAGAACAGATTGGACAAACACCTGTCAGGGATGGTCTAGGTTTACTTGGCCCTGCCTCAGCACAGGAGGCTGGATTTGATGACCACTCAAGGTCCCTCCCAGCCTTATAATTCCATGAAGCATCCGATGGCTCAATATCTTCTTTCTGAGAGTGAGGAGGGGCACCCATAAACACATGTTTTCAAGACTTCTGAAATACTTGATAGGTATTGGGACAAATATTGCGGAAGGAGGTGGTTTGTATTTTAACCCAACCAGTTGACCCTTCCTTACTTGGAATGCTCTGACCTGAGTGAAAGTCAGTTTCATTTCCCCCAAAGAAACAGTTAAATCACACTATTAATAAAAAGCAGTTTGAATACTTTTCTCTAACCTACATCTTTTTCTGAATGTCACCCTAACCATGAGCTGTTCAAATTCTTTGCCAGAGGGGGATAAAGAGAGGGAGAGAATCATGACACTACTGCATTTAGATGAAGGAAGTGATACATATAATGAGATATGTTGTAGTGAGGGTGGACTTCATTATCAGAAAATAGAAAATAACTCATCTAAGTGTGGGCATTTGAACACCTGCTTCCTGTACAGTGATGTAATGGGCCTGTTTCTTGTACAAACTCAACTCCCAAATTTTGATTAATTCTCCCTCATCATTTTACCAAACTGTAATCCCAAACTATTCTACCACTCTGCAGTTACAGGCCAGATTACAAACCCTATTGCAATTATGCAGACATATGACTGGTAAAAGCCAATAAAAACATTTTAGATCCCTGATTTCAATTTGACAGAATAAGGGTTTGTGGGCTGTTGTTTTTTTCAAGGTCATATTTCAGGAAGGAAAGCTTCAGGCAGAGCTAAGCGTCCAGTGAAGGTGATTGCTAGAACTAAGCCTGAACCGTAATCTGCCAACAGGGTGATTCTTACAAACACTCATAGCTCAGTGTAAGCCTCTCACTCTAATGCATAGTGAAACTTGATGACAAAGATTTTAAGACATTGCAGCAATTTGGGATGCAATCAGCCACCACAGTTTGTTAGTAGACATGTGCCTCTGTCATAAGGATGTCTAGTTATGACTTGTTTCCTTTTCAGGTAAAAGTAATTTGTTTTTTATTTTAGGCTGCATTAAAAAGAGAGAACAAAAAATGGAGAGAGGATAAGAAAACAGATTTTTATATTGAGATTGCTGTAGCAACAAGAACATATTTCCAAATACCCAGAGCTAAACAGCAGTTGGTAATTGAGGAGATAGGATGCTGGCATTGTGTCAAACCACAGAACTGTGCTGCAGTAGAAGGGGGGGGGGGAGGAGAAGCAAATCTCTTAAAACTGTAAGCTTACCTCCTTCTGCGTTTATGAATTCTTGGTCTATGCCAAGGGGGAGGAACTCAAAACACCCCCTAAAACCTGGCAATGGCTTTATATCATTCTTTGGTTTTGCTTTGTTACTTTCCAGCAAACATAAAAGAAAAATCAGAAGCTTTAAATGAGGCCAGATTTGTTACATTTTTTACCCTAGCATTCGTCAAAATAAATATTCCTCAGGAAATAGTTTTGGCAAGAAACAGAAAGGCATAGCTAATTTTTTTCTCCTAATATGGATGTAATTATGGACAATACAGTATGTTCTTATTGCAATCATTGGACAGAACTGCTAGTATTTACACAATAAGCTTTTCAGAGGCATATTTTCCTTTGTGTCACAGCTGCAGTGGGAGTCTTCTTGTTTAAAATGAATGGCTTTTTAAATAATTCCTAATCCTGGTGTTTAGGAAAACCAAGTAACTGCAACTGAAACTTCTAACCATTGGTTTGAGAACTCTAAGAACATAAAGAATGAAGAAATTTCATGTTCCTCCCTCCCTACTTTCCCTCCACCAAGTTGCTAAATGCTTTAGCTGTGTTAGCATATGCACATATCTATTTATATTCTGTAACAGAATGAACTTACATTAATAGCATTGCTTTCAGTCAAGGCCATTACTACGGGTGATTGCACAGTTTGGCTGATGACCCATTCCCAACCTACTCCTTTTAGCCTTCATAGGCATGTCTAGGAGTTAAAATAGTTTTACTACATCGGTGTGCTGTTTCTACATGCAGCAGGAGTAAGTCTCTTGTAATGCCTTCCCCTTGGTAGTGACTTTCCTTGAGTGTCTGTAACCAGGGAGGAAAGGGACTTTTCCCTGATGCACAGGACAGGAGGCAGTAGGACTGCTAACCAGAAAGGACTCTAGCAATGGAGGGTATGTTCACAATTCAAATGCTATAAAAGGCATTTTACTGAATGTGAAGTTTACCCCCGTAACTATAGACAGGAGAATGAATTTGGGAAGTCAGCGTACTTGGCTTGGGAAGGTGTCCCAATACTCTTTGGAGCAGGGGCCATCTTTTTGTCAGATGTGTGCAGAGTGCCCACCACCTTGGGGTCCCAATTCCCAGTTGGGACCACTTGCCACTACACATATACAATAAATAATGAAAATGACTCTGTCCGTAGGCACCTCGGTCCATCATGCATGATGAAGAGGTTCAGCTGGGAAGCATTGTGGCATTCTCTCTCTCATTGCCCACCCTGTAACAAGATCAGCTGCAGGGGTCAGTGAATGGCATGTACTGCACATTGGCTCACTGTTCTCACCTGGCTCTTTATTTCTTTTAGTAAGGCAGCCCACTGTCATTGCTGTAGCTGAAGTACCAATAAAGGAATAACTGTGACCAGGATATTTTATTGGGCTCAAAAGGAAGTAACTGTTTGGTACAAATGCTTTGTCTAGATAACTTGGCAAAGGTTAGGCGGAATGAGGTGGGACCAGCCATGGCTGCATTATGCCATAACAAGACAATCTGGCCACTGATGACTGATCTTGCCCCATTGAAGTCACTGGGAGCTTTGCCATTGATTTGTTTGGATATAGCCCCTAATCAGCATACCTTGTTCACATTTCCCCTCTGCATTATGATCCCCCTTTGAGATTCACTGAGTGCAGTGGCTGATGGATTCCTGTAGAAGCTGTTCTGACAGGGGGCTAGTGGGAGTACGAAGGACCAGGAGTACAAGAAGAGGTACAGAAACTGCATATAGTTAGCCCATTCTTCTGCAGAGGTTATTCAATCTGCGGGTTTGGGAGTCTGAACTCTTATTCCTTCCAATGGGAGAACATCTGAAGTTTGCAGATTCTAGTTGTCATGTAACTCCCACAGCACGATTCTAGGAAGCTGGGGGGAGGATGAGAATAGTGCTGCATTCCCCATTCCAACTTTTGAACTCAGAGGGCTGGGATCCATTTGATTTCAGCAGCATCTGCTTGCAGAAGCTGAGAGTACAACTGTGATGGGTTGGATCACAGAACCTCCCTTGGGAGCTGCCACCTGATATGTCAAGGCTATTTCTGCCCCTGCTTTCCCTGCCAGCTCGGGACCGCAGCACCCTGTCTTGCTGAGCCAGACACGCCCGTCTGCTCCAAAACTGACCCAGGGTCTGAATTACTCACCCCAAAGCTGCAGACTTAGCTGAAAGCAGCTTACAGAAGTGTTCTTGTCTTTAACACTCAGATGCCCAACTTCCAGTGGGGTCTAAACCCAAATAAATCTGTTTTACCCTGTATAAAGGTTATACAGGATAAACTCATAAATTGTTCGCCCTCTATAACACTGATAGAGAGATATGCACAGCTGTTTGCCGCCCCTCCCCCGGTATTAATATATACTCTGGGTTAATTAATAAGTAAAAAGTGATTTTATTAAATACAAAAAGTAGGATTTAAGTGGTTCCAAGTAGTGACAGGCAGAACAAAGTGAATTACCAAGTAAAATAAAATAAAACACGCAAATCTAAACCTAATACAACTGAATACAGGTAAAATCTCACCCTTAGAGATGTTTCAATAAGTTTCTTTTCTCAGACTGGACGCCTTCCTAGTCTGGGCACAGTCCTTTCCCCTGGTACTGCTCTTGTTCCAACTCAGGTGGTAACTAGGAGATTCCTCATGATGGCCACCTCCTTTGTTCTGTTCCACCCACTTATATATCTTTTGCATAAGGTGGGAATCCTTTGTCCCTCTGGGTTCCCACCCTTCCTCACTGGAAAAGCACCGGGTTAAAGATGGATTCCAGTTCAGGTGACATGATCACATGTCACTGTAAGACGCCAAGCCTTCATTCCTCCCAGCCTGACTCACAGGAAGGCTTGCCTGCAAACAGAGCCATCCACAGTCAATTGTCCTGGTTGATGG
Source organism: Trachemys scripta elegans (assembly GCF_013100865.1). NCBI lineage: Eukaryota > Metazoa > Chordata > Testudines > Emydidae > Trachemys > Trachemys scripta. The sequence goes on along the minus strand of NC_048298.1, from coordinate 199,897,264 downwards.
AAGCCATCAAGATTGCAAACCACCATTAATTGCCCACACTTTGCATAATTACAATAGGCCCTCAGAGTTATATTTCATATTTCTAGTTTTAGATACGAGTGGTGCATTTATACAAATAGGATGAACACGCTCAGTAGATTATAAGATGTGTAATGATACCTTACAAGAGACCTTTTGCATGAAGCATATTCCAGTTACATTATATTCACTCATTAGCATATTTTTATAAAATCATATAGACTGCAACGTCATAACAATAATTCCCCTAGGAACATGATTCTGACAAACCAGGGCCTGTTCCTGTATTCCTTGTTCAGCCCAGATTCCTCAGTCTAGAGTTTTCAGAAGTATAAGTCTTTATATAGGGGTAATACCTGGAGATCCCAGTCCCATTGTGATAAGCATCATACAAACACATAAACAGTCCCTGCCCTGAAGAGCTTAGTCGACGTATAACAAATAGACAACAAATATAGTGGACAGAGCAAGCCCAAGGGAAAAGTGAGATGATTAGTCTGCTCAAATCAGAGATCAGTGCTGTTGTAGAGAATGCTATAAAAAACACTACATGTTAAGGGTTTAGTCTTGGTTATGTGTTTAGGCCCTGATTCAACATAGCACTTAAGCACATGCTTAACTTTAAGTACCTGAGTAGTTTGATTGACTTATGTGGAACTATTTATGCGCCTAAATAGCTTTGCTGAACCAGGTCATTAGCCCTTTTTCTATGAAAGTTGTAAGTCATCTTTAAATTATACCTGTTTTCCTTAGTGTAACTTTTTAATCTCACATGGAACAGTGACCAGCTCAGTAGCATGGCCAGTGGATTCCTCGAAGCTCATCCTCGATCCCCTGATCCTAGCTTATTGAATTGGGTTTAACAAGCAGCAGAATGTGCCAGCACTAGATTACCTCTCTGTGTCTAAAAGGAACATGAGTTAACAGTAAACCTCCAACAGTTTTAGTGCATGCAGCAAGGAGATTATAGAAGATATAGGAGGGCCTAAATTTAAAGTGAGAATTTTTTATTTTCTTATCAAAATTAATTCATTTTATGAATCACCATAAAAGTGAGGTTTTGTACAATGACACTCCGCTGTGAACATATTACATAGGATTACAGGGTTTGAGGTTTTTGTCATATCACTCTCCTCTCCGCCTCTCCCCTAAGGATACAAAATATAGGCCTTCCTGATAGAAATATTTTTAAAAGCAGATGTGAAGGGGAATCTTCCTTTGAAAACATGGCACATTTTAATAGTCCCCATTATTTTAAATAGGTGGACAGGGACATCCTGATAGTTTTAATTTTCCTTTGGATTTAGTTCCACTTGTGATTACACACACACACACACACACACACACACACAGCTGTCTATTCAATATTTGGTGTGCAACAGAAGGTGCCACTTTGTCAGAGCCCTCACTAGAAATGACGGTGCAATAAAAGATTATTTTTCTCTTTCATTTCCCCCGTGTTAGATTGAGTCTTCCTAGATGAGATTGGAACTTCTGTGGGGAGACCAACCTCGGAATATGAGAAATCCTGTGACACAGGGAAGGTATGGACAATTGGGGAAGATTTAAGCATCTGAAGAAAGGCTGCACAACAACAAATTTCTTTGTTTCCAGGGGAAATTCTGTATACAGTTACATAGATTATTTATGGCAACAGATCTTGCAAATACATTATGTGACAGACATGGAGAGATAACATAAGGGTTAAGTCAATTTTCTGCATTTGCTATGAAATGGCTTTGAAAGGTGAGGTAATTAGTGCTCCACAAGCGGGAGGGGCATGGTCATTTTAGAAAACAGCCCTGCTGCCTTTCAGCCAAAAATGCCATTGAGGCTATTATCATGATCTATTGTTTGTGTTGCACTAACACCTGAGATATGGCTACACAGGAGCTGGGAGTGAGCCTCCCAGCCCAGGTAGACAGACTCGTGGTAGCCTGACTCACGCTAATGTGCTAAAAATAGTAGTGACACTGCTACAGCTTGGGCTTCTCAAGCCCACCCGAACCCCTGGCTCTGAACTCAGCTAGCTAGTTCAAGTACCCTCTACAGCCACAACATCCTCACTGTTATTTTTAGCCTGCTAGCTTCCTAGCCTGCCTACCCAGACTGGGAGGCTCCTACGGTGTAGCCGTACCCCCTAAAGGCCCCAAATAGGTTGGGGCCCTGTTACACTAGAAGCTGTACAGACAAGCTCCAGGCTCAAAGGCCCAGATCCTCAAAGCTATTAAGTCACCTAATTCCCATTGAAATCAATGAGCGTTAAGTGCCTAAGTACCACTGAGGATCTGGGCCAGAGGCTGTCAGGGCCAGGGCATGGGTAGCCTGGCCTAAGGGTTGAGATTAGCATCAGGCAGAGGCCAAGCGCCAAGGAGCACCCCAGGAATCAAGCCAGGTTGGAACACCAGGAGATCAGAGTCAAGAGACAAACCAGAAGAGAGGGATCAAGAGCCATTAAGTCAGGAGACTAGGAGCAGGACACCGGAACAGGTAAACACCAGAGCATCAGTCCGTGGCAGGATAAAGCCTAGCTGCACAGACAATGTCCTGTTTCCTCCTCTGGCTTGAATAGGGGCTGCAGCCTAATCAGCAGCCTTGGAGCTCTCCCAATCAGAGTGTAGGGGCAGGGTTTGTGCCCCAGTTGGGCTTTATGGATCCTAGTCCCAGTTGCTGCCTATGAGCTGCCAGGTGGAGGACTGCAATGTGACAACTCCTAGGAACTCCCCCAGACCTGCATTTGAGACCCATGGGGCCCTACACAGTCTTAAGACTTGGTCTTAAGCTGCTTTTGGCAGACGGCACCCTGCACCCACATGGAGCCTGCTGGAGAGTCAATAGTAGCTATCAGCCACGTCCTAAAATATTATTCCTTTAGAATAGAATCAAGTGGAGCACTTTGCAGTATCAGGGCCTTCACTGAAGACAAGATTTAACAAGAGGGTGAAGTAACCAAATGGGGAGTGGCTGGGATAACATTTATACAAGCATTATCCACTACTAAAGGAAACCTTTGATAAACTTCTTTCACAATGAAAGAGGCTAGGTTAAAACAAATCATGAATGGGAGGAAGGGAGGCGCAAACCAGAGGAGGAAAAACAATGATCAAATCAAAAGAAGATAAATATTTTCACAAGTAAAATTATTTTATTTAATAGACATCATGCCATAAATGAGTTGTTTTCCTGTGAAGTCCTCTTTGTTCAGGCAACTTGCCCTTGGATAAATAATGGTTGTTCTTTTTGCACAGAAGTCTTGTGTAATTAGCTGATAATCATCACCCCTTGCATCTCATAAATGGAGAAAAAGGTAACAAAAGTGCTCACCATATCCAAGTTCACCAGCTGAAAGTGATCAGCAAGTCTTGGAACACAAGATTCTCCCCTGCTTCATTGAAAAGGAGGACACTCAAGGAGACAGACCAAAATGCTGACTCTCATGTCTGCATTATACATTTCTTTAAGGCATATTGCAGCAGACAGGATTTTTCCTTGAGTGGAAAATACTTTAAATAAATCTCAGACTGGAAAAATAGCTATTAATCCTTTGCGCCAGAAATAGAAAAGTTGGTACAATGGTAGTGGAATCCTATTCCTTTGAATAGAAAAGGAGACAAACCTTCAGCTGCAAAATCTTCCAATATAACCGTCAAGGAGGAAACACATATATAATCATAATTGCTGTCTGCTGGTTGAGACAAATCTGATTCCTGCCTCTGCTGGTGATTGCAATCCTATCAACTTGCAAAAAGTGCCAAGTCTGCTCATGCTAGCATAATTTATGTCTGTGTCCCACATCCAGTTCTCTACAGCAGAGTTTGGCAAAGCAGAGGGAATGTTAGGAGATCTATACTCATTTAAGAAGTTATTTGAGCCTCACTAGAGTGTAATCCACTGTTATTCCTCTGAATTCCTTCCTATTTAGATTGCAAGTTCTTTAAGGCAGGGAACATCTTCTCATGATGTGTGTATAGTGCGCCATGGGGTCCTGATCACCAACTGGGACCTCTAAGTGCTACCATAAGACACCAAAAATAGTAAAAGTAAACTCTAAGGCCCTGATCCTGCAACAAGCTCTGGGTAGATGGACCCATATGCCTGTGCAGCGCCCAGGGACTGAGAAATCTGCAGGATCAAGGCCTAAAAGCCTACAGCCTATCAGTCACAACAATTCTTATGGGAAGTGAAAAATGGCAAAGATTCCACAGTTATTTTCTGGAATATACAATGCCAGTCTTTTAGGGTAGTTGAGCAGGGAGCAAGTTTGGATATCTTCTTCCCCCGTGCTGCAGGAGAAGCCACATAGTCGTATCTCCTGAAGCTGTTGAACCCTCTAGGTAAAAGCCCCAACATTCCTTACTAGTGCTACTACACTGCCTTCTGTTGCAGAATCCTCCTGCTATTTGTGCCCCAATCCCAAGTGCTATGTTTCAACCCTCTGTCTCCTACTGGAGGGACCACATGCAACCCTCTCCCCAACAACTGACCAATCCCCACTTCCCAGCTTTTAAAACACAGCTGGAAAAATGTCAATGAACAAGTTGATGAACAAAGATGTTGACAAGCAACCCTGCTTGAGGCCTTTCTTCTGCAAGGCTTCTGAAAAGCCCAAACAATTATTAAAAGCTATCATGACGGGCAGATGAGAAAGAGCTGACACTTAATTTAAAATTAAGTTTTTTTAATCAATTGCAAAGGTATGTATTTATATATTCCTACCCTTTCACCTTTTGTATGTGACACATATTCTTAGACTGTAACCTCTGTGTCTGTCTTCAGATACATTTGTACAGCACCTAGAATAATGGGGCCTTGAGCCTGATTAGGGTCTCTGGGCACTAATATTGAGGACCAGATCCTCAGCTGATGTAAGTTGGCATAGCTCCACTGACCAATGGAACTATGCCATTTACACTGAGGATCTGGCCCCGCCTACAGAAAAAGCACCTAATAGCAACAGTTCAGTGCTGAGAGAAATTTGTCTGGGAGGTTCTAGCTGGGACAGTCTCCTGTGCTAGGAGTTAGAAAATAAAAACATAAGAACAGCCAGACTGGGTCAGACAAATGGTCCATCTAGCCAAGTATCCTGTCTTCTGACAGTGGCCAATGCCAGGTGCTTCAGAGGGAATGAACAGAACAGGTAATCATCAAGTGATCCATCCCCTGTCACCCATTCCCAGAGTTACTACTGTAACTTCTGATGCTGAGAGATACATGTACCTGAATATTTCAAACAGGGCTCTTTTCACTCATCTTGAGATGATAGAATTTGTAGCTATGCCTTTGTCACAGTTTCTAATGATTAGATTTGTTCATTTTATGTTTCTGCCTAGAACATCTGTGCCTGTTTTGGTCTAATTCACTCCCTGTTCTGTTACTCCAGTTTTACATTGGTGCATATCCACTGACATCAATCAGCTGGAGTAACACTGGGACAGAGGGAGAGCAATACAGTGATGAATCAGGCCCTTTGCTGTAAAGCAATGTCATTCCTGGCTCTGTGTGGGTGTTACATAACTGGATCAACAATAGTTATGGGAAATTAATCTCTAAAACATAAAACAGATGGGACTTTGCTCAGACTTTCCTGCTAACTGGACTATAAATCTTTTCCCTAATTTGGCATCCACTTGATTTGAAAAGAATGATTTGTGGTTATTAAGGGTTAAACAAAAATAAAAGAGATTAAAGAACACTGTTTTGCCTGCTTAATATTAAAAACATGGCCAGTGATTTCCAGCACTGAAAGGCAGTGATTCTTGTACTGATACTGCAGTAAAAGCTAAAGTTAACAACTTACAGATATAGCTACCATATTGCTTTAGGGTGAGAAATTCATGTGTTCCTGCAATTTGATCTTCTGGCGAGCTGACCTTGCTGCAATAAAACAAATACCATCTCTTTGTAAGTATTTTACAGGATTGGGGCTATAATATGTGTCAGTGCTGCAGGGTTTTGTAAATGATACACTAATCTGCTCCACTTCCCAGTTCATTCAGAATCAGTCCTCTGCCATTGCCCATCTCCAGCTGATCTGTTTACATTAAGACCCGCAATGAAGTTTGAGCTGGGCAACAGCCTGTTCTCATTATTAGAATCTGGAACACAATTCTGTTCAAGGCCCTAGTGTCCAGCAAAGTGCTTGCTGTTTTATCTAATTTCTCATCTACGACAACCATCACTGACATCTGTGCATCTGGTAGGAGGTGTTAGACATCAGCTAATTCAGCCAACCTCCTAGCCTGGTTAAATAGCACAATAGTACAGGTACACAAAAATGCTGATAGTCAACAGCTGGAAGTTGTTACCGTATAAGCAAAATAAGCTATTCAAGAAAAAGGGCCAAGTTCAATCCTGATGTAAGCCAGTACGAGTCTGTTGCTTACATGGGGACTGAATTTAGCCCAGAATATATTAACAAGTTTAGCCTTCTTCCAAAGTTAGATCAGCCATTTTCCTTCACGTATATTCTTACCATCCTGATATCACTGTCACCTCAGAAGGATATCACATTAAAACCTAACCTGGGTGCATGCTTGTGCAATGTATTGACTAAGTGGATATATTTAGTACTGCTCTCTTTTTGACAGAATGTCAGAACTCCTCAAGTATCTGTGACTTTTCTTCTGATTGTTGGCCATGTTTTTCAAATTTAAGGTTCTGAGTTTAAGTCTCATTGCAACATATGTGTAATTTATTTAAGGTAGTGTCTATTGTTTGTATAAAGCCATGGATTTGTTGCCCTTACCCTTGGTTAAACTTACAAATAGATTTTTTTTTTAAATGGATGGTGTTGATCTCCTACAGTCATTTTTCATCTGCTTCCACTATCATTCAGTTGTCTTTGTGGGAATTTCTCCAATGTGTTCCCAGAATGTCCTCTCTCAGATTGAGCACGGCTTCTTTTTCAATGGTACACGTTACCTTATGGCAATTAAACGGAGTAGAACTCTTTTTGCCACAAATAGTGAATTCCAAATTGTTTAAATTTAGGCTACTTTTTAGCACTTACAATCTCACACCTAAAATGATATTTACACCACTGTGTAGATCACACATGAATTTAGTCCTTCTGACTGCTCCGCCTAAAACACTGCAGGATAAGGGTTTGTGTTAACCTTGAATTACAAATGGTTTTGACTCTCTTACCAGTGTGACATCATGAAACTTTATGCATCTACTCATCCCTCACATTCTGAGTTTGAGTCTTTGCTTCTTACCCCACCAGTGTAACTTCTAGGAACAGGGCCATTTGGAGTTGTGTTAATGGCATTTGCCTCAGAGCTAGTGGGATTCCCTTCTATTTAATATTTGTACCACTGCTTTTCTTAGTATTTTTAGAATGCAACTTAAAATATTTATCTATTGTTTTTTATTTCATGTTGTTTGTCCTGTTTGATGTTGACCCAGTGTAAGTACCCTGACATGCACAAAGAGTGCTTAATCAATTCATAATATTTGCAACAACTTGCTGAGTTTTCACTTTGAGAGACATTGTCTGGGACAGGTATATAAAAGGAGCTTTTTATTGTTGTTTGCTTGTTTTTCCCTGAGAGTGGCCCATTACCATAGATTGCTCTGAAATCAAACCAAGTGAGCAGCAAGAAGTACTAAGGTACAAATCTACCTCTTAATTAGGGGGAGAAGGAGAGTACATAAAAACTTAGGGCCAGCTCCACAAAGGTCTTTAATCCCATACTTCCCATTAAAATGAAAGCTAGATGGCTAATTCTCTTTGAGGAGCTGAACCTTAGCTTGGAAGATTTGGTCAGGAATTTAAAACACTTTTGGTAAGTAGCACACAAATGAATTTCTTTTCTGGCAACCTCCTAAATGAACTTTCAGACATTGCTAATGAATGTGATAGTCATTTCACTGGGTTGAATATTTTAATGAGTCCATCCTTACAAATACTTGACCACTCAGAGAACTTGTCTTTTGTTCATGATGGCCCTAATGATTTTACTTCTCCCTTCTCCCTTCCTCCCTCCCCCCATCTCTTGGGAAGGGACTTGTGTGATGCTCCTGCATATTAATCTTATTAAATGTGCTGGAGCTCACAATCTAAAACCTAAACTCCTTGGTTTAGCCACCAGATCTATTGCAGATATTTAAGAGTAGGTTAGATAAATGTCTATCAGGGATGGTCTAGACAGTATTTGGTCCTGCCACGCGGGCAGGGGACTGGACTCGATGACCTATAATCTATGAAAGTTATTTCCTCTTTATTTAACCTCTCTCTTGAGACTGTTGTACTGAACTGGACACACCTTTGTATCAAAGTGGAAGGAAATCAAACTTGATCCAACACAGGTCTAGGTCACTTCTTCCTGTGATTCCTAAATCCCAGAAAAAAAATATATACTCCCAGATAAGAAGTTATCTAACCTGTTGAGTTGTTTTACTACACACGACAGTATAGTTTTCAAACAGTTCTTTCCAGCCTTTCTACAAAAGGCTACACCTGTTATTTGTAGCCATAGACTCAATGTGTAGTCAATCAGAAGTCTCTCCTGTTTGGGAGAGTATTTCAGGTAGTAACTGGAGAGAGAAAACATTTTTAGAAACATTGGAGAATGTGATTGTAAAACCCCAAAAATTGGCAGGGGAACTCAGGAAACAGTGTGGTAGCTGAAACTACTATTCACTCCTGTTGTGAAATTGACTAGATCTCAAGTTTGCTGTGTCCTTTAACATTCTTTTTTCTGCTACATGTTAACTAAGTTTACATAATAGGAGGTAGGGTGTCCTGCTTCTTCTTAACTATGGAGATGTAATACTTTGTACAGAAACTGTCCTTCACAATCTGAATTTTACGTAGATAACTGAAGATTCATCTTCTTGTCATTATAAAATACCCCATTGTAATGTATATTGGCAGAGCCATTCCACATGTAGGCATTCCCATCAGCTTGCATTGCTGTATATGTTTACACTTGGTAATACACCAAGTTACTTTCATATTTCCAGCAGCTTGATCCATCTTTTATCCTTTGTTCTTCTCCTTGGCTTGTAAAACTCCAAAGGTTAGAAGCAAAGCAGGTAAGCAAGCACTTGGTGTCTTAGCACCTAAGAGACAAAACCAATAACTGGCTCTCTTAGATCATTAAAAGTCAATATTATCTGATATTGTCCTTGTTTATGTACTAAGTGCTTTTGCTTCAGTGTGTGCCTTTAATTTAAGAAGAGTCTAACTGTGTTAGCATCCTCTAGACAGAAGTGTCCACACAGTACAACTTCACATATTGCAGGTAACTGGGCAGCTGGAACTGGGAATTTTGAACTGGACCTGAAAGATGAGCTGTGCATGGTACTGTATTAGGTGATGCTGTTAGACTAGTCTTCCAAGTTCTTTCATTTAGCAAATGAGCACGTTTTGACTTTTTGGAAGATTTGCTGTGTTGTTGCTACTTTGTGTAGAGGCAGCTGTGCAAGCTGCAGGAAAGTTTGCTCTTGGCCTTAGACTCTGAAATGCTCCCTGGGATCTGAGCACAGGGATTGGGCTGAGATTCCTGGAAGAAGGGGTTGCCCTGCATGTGCTGCTTGACCATCTCATTTCAGGACTCGTATGCATGTAAATAAAGCAAGTTACATTTAGAATATACCCAATTTCCACATCACTGATTTCTCCTCCACTGGGAAGCAGACCTGCAAGGCCCTGAACATGTGCTACCATTTGGCAGAGGAGCAACAGTGGTCTCAAAATTGGCTGCTGGTGCCAGAAGCAGGGGCAAGTATACATTCTGTTATTGCTTTATTGTATAGTCCTGTCACTGTTTGACACTGCTAACCTGAATAAAACTGTAGCAGGCTGCTGCTCAGAGCAGGCCTCACCAATGAAGTTCCTAAAAAAATAAAACACACACACACAGATACACACACAATAATAAAGTTCCTCCCCTCATGAGGGTGTGTTTGCATGGAGTGGGAGAGGGAGGGAGTTCTCTCTCCCAGTCATTTCTCTAGATATCTGATAGGAAAATCCCAGGTTACATCTATACTACCTCTTGCATTTCCATAACTGATGTTGTTCATGGGTGTGAATAAACCACCACCCCACCCCACTCCAGACCGACATAAGTTACACTGACATAAGCACCAGTGTGAACAGAACTAACCAATGCAACAAACCTCGATGCCAACTCTGCCCACATATCTACACCAGCAACACCATCACTGGACCTAACCAGATCAGCTACAACATCACCGGCTCATTCACCTGCACGTCCACTAATGTTATATATGCCATCATATGCCAGCAATGCCCCTCTGCTATGTACATTGGCCAAACTGGACAGTCACTACGCAAGAGGATAAATGGATACAAGTCAGATATCAGGAATGGCAATATACAAAAACCTGTAGGAGAACACTTCAACCTCCCTGGCCACACAATAGCAGATGTAAAGGTAGCCATCTTACAGCAAAAAAACTTCAGGACCAGACTCCAAAGAGAAACTGCTGAGCTCCAGTTCATTTGCAAATTTGACACCATCAGATCAGGATTAAACAAAGACTGTGAATGGCTATCCAACTACAGAAACAGTTTCTCCTCCCTTGGTGTTCACACCTCAACTGCTAGCAGAGCACCTCACCCTCCCTGATTGAACTAACCTCATTATCTCCACACTGATATATACCTGCCTCTGGAGATTTCCATTACTTGCATCTGAAGAAATGAGGTTCTTACCCACGAAAGCTTATACTCCCAGTACTTCTGTTAGTCTCAAAGGTGCCACAGGACCCTCTGTTGCTTTTTACAGAACTACACTGGCGGAGAGCTTCGCCCACTGACGTGGCTACTGCCATTCGCAGGGGCTGGAGTAGTTAAGCTGACAGGAGAGCTGTAAACTCCCTAGTGTATCTGCCCCCAGACAGCAAACTGAAAAATCTTTGACCCAAGTTCAAAATGAACAGACCACTGAAGGTCTGGGTTTTCTTTCTCTCCAGTGTCCCTGTTGGGAGCCAGACACTTTCCTGAAATCTAGGAAACTGAAAACCATTATATTAAAGTCCAAAATAAGGAAAACAGCCCCTCCCCAGGGGTCAAACCACTGAACTGATTTTCCTTATCTTTGGGACCAGCACCCAACAGCTCTCACTCCCTCCAATCTCTCCTCTTCTGAGGAGAGACGGTTTATTTCTTGCCTCTTCTTCCCAGCATGCCACAACTGGGAAGGCCTGGGATTCTCCTTCCCCAAAATCTTTCTGGCTGACAGAGACAAGGACATTTGCTCTGCCTTCCCTGCATTGCTTTGGTCCCAGGCTCAAGATGGCGTTAGTAACATGGGTTCTATTCAAATTTCAAACTGCTGCTGAAGAACTGCTTCCTATCTGTCAGCAGCTGTGTGCAGATAATAAGCTCCTGGAAATGGGATAGTATAGCCCCCCAAATTGCCCTTCTTCATCTGAAAGGGCCAGTACATCTCATTACAAAAACATTCCCACACTTCTTCCTAATCTGTTCTGTATCTTAGAATAACCATTTATTTGCTTTTCTAAAATGTTAAGTATTTATTATTTGTATTACAGTAGTGCAGATCCCTCACCCGAGATCAGGGCTCCATTGTTTTAAGAGCATACATACACTTAGTAAGAGTCAGTTTTAGCCACAAAGAGATTATAATCTAAAAAGGACATGATAGATAAATGGTAGGAGAAAGGAAACATTATCCCCATTTGACAGATGGAGAACTAAGAGAGATTAAATTACTTCTCCCAGGTTACACAGCAAGTCTGTGGCTGATCTGGGAACTAAGCCAGATCGCCCGAGTCTCAGTTCAACACCTTAACCAAAATGGCAGCCTCCTTTAAACATGCTTGACAAAAAGATTTTAACTGACAGGTTCTACCATCATCTCACACATATGAATGTCATTTGTCATATGCCACATTTTATGTCTCAAAAGACCTTGGCAAAAGAAAGAAAAAGTGGTCACCCCTTTCCTTGAACACATTGGAAAATTCACTTGTGTTTCCATGTCATGATGATCAGAGCATTTATTTGTATTGAAAGAGTTTACAATACACATGAGATCATTTTGTGAACCTCATTATTAAGGTTTTGCAGTTTGCTCTTACAGACTCTTGTTAGAATTAAATGGCCTAATTATGTCACTGATCAATTAAATGCTTATTAATCCCCTCGACCAGGCCCACCAACAGCAGTTCCGGGCCTCAGGGCAGAACAGTCAATGGGACCCCTAGAGTGGATGGGCATGGTATCTCCTACAGTTGGGCCCAGGGGAATCTTCGCTTCTTTCCAGTCTCCTACTGTCTGTGTTTCTGTGGATCATTTTCTCTAAAACACATTTACCAACCATAGAGATCCTAACTTTCAGCTCTTCCCCATGGGTATCCATCCAGCTGCCTTTCCCATCCACCTGGGACTGGTGCAAGTTCCAGAGCTGCTTCAGAATGGCCCATTATATCACCAAAGAAGTTTCTTCTCATTGGCCTTTGGGAAGATGAGGCAGAATAAACGGTAGTTTCTGTAACTGTGTCACTACCTCAAGGCTCTGTGTCTGGAAGCTGAAGTGCAATATCTCAACACTGAAGAATTCCCCTCCCCTTCCTTCCCCAGGCCAGGGGTAACCTGATGCTCTAGTAACCAGCTGAGATCCGTTTTTTTTTTTTTTTAAGGTATTTCCAGACAACCAGGCAAAAAACTAGGAGTGTATCCAAAGGTACTTGAGCATGCAAACGTCTTAACTCAGGTCCCAGTGGGAAACCATTACAGTTGTTATTATTTATGCTTTTGTATTACAGTAGCACCTCTGGATTCCAACTGAGATCAGGGCTCTATTGTGCAGGGTGCTGTACACACTCATGGAGACAGTTCTCTGCCCTACAGACACTACAATCTAAACAGACAAGTCAAACAAAGGAAAGATTGCTATCACCATTTTACAGATAGGAAATTGAGGCCCAGAGAGATTAAGTGATTTACCCAAGGTGGCATTCTTTTCCTCCCTTCCCCCTAACCAGAACCAGCCCACAAGCAGCCAGAGAATTCCTCTGCCGTGGGCACTGCATTGTGCCATCACAGACAGCCCTACACTGCTCCCACTGTACTCTCCAGTCATGGGAGGCAGGAAGACTAGGGCAGAGAATTGAACACAGAGTTCCTACTGCTGTACCCCCAGGACCATCCTTCATCTCTGTGCAAAAACTCTTCCCAGAAATAAGTATGAACTTCCAAGACATCACAATAAATACACTGAAAGGCAGTCAAGCTGTTTGATCCATTCCTAAAGCCTACAGCTAAAAGAACCCCAACACTTTACATTTGTGGCAAACAATTCTGCACACATAATCATTTGTTGCATATGCAATCTGAAAAGGAGGCCAAACTGAAGTTCCTTTAAAAATATGGCCCTTTATGCCTAAATGTAGGGAACACTTAATATAATGTTGCCTAAAGGTTAGAGCAGCAAACTGGGTTCTAACTCTGTCTGTGCCACTGATTCATTGGGTTTCCTAAGGTAAGTCATTTAATCTCCCTGAGCCAAATTTATTGTGTTTCAGCTAATTCCCATCCTTCTGCCAATTTCCCACCCAGAACATGAAGGAAAATCCCAACTAAAAGTCTGGCTGAAACAAACAGAGTACTAATATATAGTAGAGGGCGGGTCCCAACATTAACCAGTGACCTAAATAATGATTCAATTTACCTACTGTGCGCTCATGGGGCTGTATAAAAATTCTCACAATAATCCCCTAAGGCTTGTATGTCCCTCTTTGACATGTTACTCATGCACCAGTTGAAGCTCTTTTTGGAGCCTTACATTCTTATTCATAGCTTCCAAGGCCAGAAGGGACCATTGTGATCATCTAGTGAGTCTGACCTCCTGCATAACACAGGCCATGGAACTGCCCCAAAATAATTCCCACAGCAGATCTTTTAGATCTTGATTTAAAAAGGTCAGTGATGGAGCATCCACCAGGATTATTATTAGTGAACATAAATAAATCCTCTGGTGAGACTCCATCACTGTCCCCTTTACAACAGTCCCAACAGCAAAACGTCCCCATCCCCAACTACCAGCCCTGATCTCCAATCATCCTGTCACCCACAAACTATCTCCAAATACCAGAGATAATCCCCTAATGAGGTCAGCCACATGACCCCAAAGAACAGCCCCCAGCCCCAAATCAAAATAGCCTCAAACACCCCCACCCCGCACCCAGCAGCCCAGCGCTGTCACTGAAACACCCTCCCCTCCCCCTTCCCAGACCCACCCTGCCTTTCTGCTCCCTGGAGGACCCCAGACAGAGTCTGGCCAGTGCCCAGCGGGGAGCTGCCAGGACCTTTGCTGCAGATGTTGGACCAGCGGCTGCTGGATCCTGAGACCTATCTCAAGTCTGCCCCCCTGCGGTCCTGTGCCCAGCTCTGCCCACACCCCTGCCACTCAGCTCCTACCCCCCAGCCATCCCTGCCTCCTCTGCACCCCCACTTTTTCCCTTCCCAGCCCAGCTCCCCCACCCACATGGATGCAGAAAGTTTCACTCCTGGCTACAAAGTTGCAGCGATTGTAGCTGAAGCCGGGCTGGCTCCTCCCCCCTGGCACAGCTAGGGGCTGCTGCCCCGACTCACCCTCCAGCTGCCCAGGGCCCTTCCTGCCCCAGCACTGTTTGACGGGGTGCATGGAGTCTCGCGGGCCAGCCCGGCAGAGCCGCTCTGCAGCCCACGGCAGGCACTGGGACTCAGGAGCATGTGCCTGGAAGCCCTGCGACCCGCCTGGGTGATTTAAAAGGGGCTTGGAGCTCCCGGCTGCTGCTGTGGCGGCAGCCGGGGGCCCCAGGGCCCTTTTAAATCACCCCAGGCCCTGGGCAATTGCCCCCTTTGCCCCCTCTCCCATCAGCAGACCTGCCCTTGACTCATCCACTATGCTAGAGGACATGCGAGACAGACAGGGCACAATGTTATATAAAGATCCAAGGAGAAGCAATAGCTGCTCTCTGTTCTGAACATTTCAAGGGGAAAAAAAGCCTTGCCTTGTATTATCTCTACTACATTTACAATGTGACGAGCCCCAGTGGATGAGGACCTGTAATCTTTACCTAAGAATCCAGAGACCAAGGAAATGAAGTGCCAAGGTAAAACATACTGCCTAAGGAGCTATGTTTTATTACCCATTTGCAGCAGATTTAATAATAGAAAAGTCCTTCAATAAAAACATAACTTTTGTGTAATACGTGCTTGCCAAAATGTTGTTACTAGCAGACTTCATGGGGATGTGCACTTTCTAATGCAAGTCATATTGATAAACATCTAGACTGCCTTTTCGGGGGAATTTAAACTGCTAACAAACAAAATATATCAGGGAGATTACATTCTCCCAATCCATTTCACAGGTCCCAACATCAGCCCTTTTATTTCATTAAGAGTGTGAACAGGCCCTAGAGTCACAGAATGAGCTTCATTCTTAGCTCAAAGTATTGTTCAAACTGACATACAAAAATGGGATAGACTAGGAAGCACAAAAAGAGAAGAAAGGAACTACAGTAAGAAATGAAGGAAGCTACATTATTAAAGATAGCAATAATAATCATAGAATCATAGAATATCAGAGTTGGAAGGGACCTCAAGAGGCCATCTAGTCCAACCCCCTGCTCAAAGCAGGACCAATTCCCAACTAAATCATCGCAGCCAGGGCTTTGTCAAGCCGGGCCTTAAAAACCTCCAAGGAAGGAGACTCCACCACCTCCCTAGGTAACGCATTCCAGTGCTTCACCACCCTCCTAGTGAAATAGTTTTTCCTGATATCCAACCTGGACCTCCCCCACTGCAACTTGAGACCATTGCTCCTTGTTCTCTCATCTGCCACCACTGAGAACAGCCGAGCTCCATCCTCTTTGAAACCCCCCTTCAGGTAGTTGAAGGCTGCTATCAAATCCCCACTCATTCTTCTCTTCTGGAGACTAAACAATCCCAGTTCCCTCAGCCTCTCCTCATAAGTCATGTGCTCCAGACTCCTAATCATTTTTGTTGCCCTCCGCTGGACTCTTTCCAATTTTTCCACATCCTTCTTGTAGTGTGGGGACCAAAACTGGACACAGTATTCCAGATGAGGCCTCACCAATGTCGAATAAAGGGGAACGATCACGTTCCTCGATCTGCTGGCAATGGGGAGGTCCCGGACAATTGGAAAAAGGAAAATATAGTGCCCATCTTTAAAAAAGGAAAGAAGAAAATCCGAGGAACTACAGACCAGTCAGCCTCACCTCAGTCCCTGGAAAAATCATGGAGCAGGTCCTCAAGGAATCCATTTTGAAGCACTTGGAGGAGAGAAAGGTGATCAGGAACAGTCAACATGGATTTACCAAGGGTAAGTCATGCCTGACCAACCTGATTGCCTTTTATGATGAGATAACTGGCTCTGCGGATGAGGGGAAACCAGTGGACGTGATATACCTTGACTTTAGCAAAGCTTTTGATACGGTCTCCCACAGTATTCTTGCCAGCAAGTTAAAAAAGTTCGGATTGGATGAATGGACTATAAGGTGGATAGAAAGCTGGCTAGATTGTCAGGCTCAACAGATAGTGATCAACGGCTCAATGTCTAGTTGGCAGCCGGTATCAAGCGGAGTGCCCCAGGGGTCGGTCCTGGGGCCAGTTTTGTTCAACATCTTCATTAATGATATGGATGAGGGGATGGATTGCCCCCTCAGCAAGTTCGCAGATGACTCTAAGCTGCAGGGGAGAGGTAGATATGCTGGAGGGTAGGGATAGGGTCCAGAGAGACTTAGACAAATTGGAGTATTGGGCCAAAAGAAATCTGATGAGGTTCAACAAGGACAAGTGCAGAGTCCTGCACTTACGACGGAAGAATCCAATGCATTGCTACAGGCTGGGGACCGACTGGCTAAGCAGCAGTTCTGCAGAAAAGGACCTGGGGATTACAGTGGATGAGAAGCTGGATATGAGTCGACAGTGTGCCCTTGTTGCCAAGAAGGCCAATGGCATATTGGGCTGCATTAGTAGGGGCATTGCCAGCAGACTGAGGGAAGTGATTATTTCCCTCTATTCGGCACTGATGAGGCCACATCTGGAGAATTGCGTCCAGTTTTGGGACCCCCCACTACAGAAAGGATGAGGACAAATTGGAGAGAGTCCAGTGGAGAGCAACGAAAATGATCAGGGGCTGGAGCACATGGTTTACAAGGAGAGGCTGAGGGAACTGGGGTTATTTAGTATGCAGAAGAGAAGAATGAGGGAGGATTTGATAGCAGCCTTCAACTACCTGAAGGGGGGTTCCAAAGAGGATGGAGCTCGGCTGTTCTCAGTTGTGGCGGATGACAGAACAAGAAGCAATGGTCTCAAGTTGCAGTGAGGGAGGTCTAGGTTTCGATATTAGGAAACAGTATTTCACTAGGAGGGTGGTGAAGCACTGGAATGGGTTATCTAGGGAGGTGGTAGAATCTCCATCCTTAGAGGTTTTTAAGGCCCAGCTTGACAAAGCCCTGGCTGGGATGATTTAGTTGGGGTTGGTCCTGCTTTGAGCGGCGGGGTGGGGGGATAGACTAGATGACCTCCTGAGGTCTCTTCCAACCCTAATCTTCTATGATTCTATGATTCTAGCTGCTGTACAAACACATAATGAGAAACTGTCCCAGCCCTAGAGAGGTTTTTTTAAATTCCCTCCCCCCCCCAGTGTTTGCCCTAATCTCCCAAGGTATGGATTGCAGCTGGGAGCACGCCTCCCGGCCCAGATAGACAGACTTGCATTAGTTCTGCTTGAGCTAGTGCGGACGTTGTGGCTGGGGCAGCAACTTGAGCTAGCCACCCAAGATTGGAGCCAGGAGGTTGGTCCGGGCTTGGCCTCAGGTAGCTGGCTTGAGCTACCACCCCTGCCAAGTGGGCATTCACCCACGAAAGCTTATGCTCCCAATACTTCTGTTAGTCTTAAAGGTGCCACAGGACCCTCTGTTGCTTTTTACAGATTCAGACTAACATGGCTACCCCTCTGTTATTTAACATCCACACTGCTATTTTAAGTGGAGCTAGCATGAGTCCATCTACCTGAGCTGGGAGGCTCACTCCCAGCAGCAGTAAAGACATTCCTTTAGAGTCAGAACTGCCACCTTTCAATTGGGGGTGGCAGTGAACTCGGATAACACAGTGAAATTTGGCTTTGTACAGTGGTCCAGGACAAGACTTATAGCCAAACCATTATACCTTGTGTCCTGGGTTTAACTGGGATTTCAGTGGTGCAGTGGCATTATGTCCCTCAACTTAGGGCTCAATTTCACCCTGAGAGAAGAATATGGCTGGTAGGTTGCGATAGTGCTAAAATACCCACCGTTTATAATGAAGCTGTGTATCTATACTGGAAACAAACATCACTATGATTTCAGAATCTCAGAACAAAATATATGAACCAATCAATTGCTCATCTGAGAGCAGGATGTTGTGATGGTTACAAGACTGCATCACAGAAAGATGATGAAATATGTATGTGACTGGTCATTCTGCAGCATGATTTCTGTGACTGCAACTGCACTTTCCATCTTGTTTCTGCTACTTCAAACACTGGGGAAAACCTATGCTAATGCAGAGCTAAAATGGCAAAGCCGGGGGGAGGGGAGACACTATGTATAATTTTGTATTCACATGACACACATGACCAAAGCATGACAAAAAAGCCCCTAAGAAAATAGGAGGCTAGCTTAATTTTTCTTGGTTTAGAAAGACTTTTACAGTGCAAAGCTGACCAGAATCAAATTATTGGGACAGAAAGGTATAAATTTCTTTCAGTGGAACTTTGCCAATCTGCAACAGCTCAGAAGCTAGACCACTGTATCCGAGAACTAAGTGAAACAGCATTATGCTAGTAAGGCCGTATGTTTACATCTATGTACTGAAATATTTTATTTCCAATACAAAAAATAGGGTCAGTTGCCTTTAAAAAAAATCTTTTCAAAAAGGAAATTGTATCTCAATGACAATTCAGTGTAACACTTGCTGCCCTTGAAACTCTGAAGTAATAGCCTGATTTAACAATTTTAATTCACAGCTGGGAACAGAACTCAACACAGTTTAAATAACTGAGTCGAGATAGTTATGAAAGGCCAAGTGTCTTGAGTTTGTGGATCTCTCTCTGCTCAGATCCCTAACTGAAGACAGGCTCAGATTATACCTTTTCTTGATGAAAGAAACAGAAGACTGGAATAATAAACAATTCACATTAAGAGATGTCAGGTTGACTGGGCAGTATTAACAGAAGACCCAAAACAACATATTCATATATTTAAATTAATTAAATAGTTATGTGCAGTCAGCTATCTCTTACCAACATCAATAACTTTATGCCATCAGCAAATTTTGCTCATTGTCTCATCCTCTTCCAGATCTACCCCTATCTACACCTCTACCCCGATAGAATGCGACCTGATATAACACAAATTTGAATATAACGCGGTAAAGCAGCGGGGAGCCCCGAGCCCTTTAAAGTGCCTGCTGCTTTACCACATTATATCTGAATTCGTGTGGTGCCCCAGGCCCTTTAAATCACTGCCTGAGCTGGCTACCGGAGCCCCGGGGCTCCAGCAGCCAGGCTCGGGCGGTGATTTAAGAGGCCAGAGGCTCTGGCCACTGCGGGGAGCCCAGAGCCCTTTAAATCCCCTCCCGAGTCTGGCTCCGGTGGTGATTTAAAGGGCCCGGGGCTCCCCGCAGCAGCTGGAGCACTGGGCCCTTTAAATCCCCGCCAGGGAAGCTGGTCCAGTCCGGCACAGCATACCGGCTCTTGCCAGTATGCCGTACCGGCCCGAACCCGATATAACATGGTCTCATCTATAAGGCGGTGAGATTTTTTGGTTGCTGAGGACCGCGTTATATCGGGGTAGAAGTGTACATTAAACACTGGATCTAGTGTGGAATCTTGAGGCACCCAGCTATTAATTTGTGCCATGATAAAAACTGACCATTTAATCCTACTCTGTGTTTTCGGTTTCCTTGCTAGTTTTTGATCCATGATCATTCTTTGCTTCTCTCTCCATTACTACTTAGTTTCTTTAGTAGCATCTTATGTGGGACCTTGTCAAAGAAGTCTGAAAGTCTAAATAAATTATATCCAATTAGCTTTTCTTTATCCACTAGTTCAGTGTTTCCCAAAGTTGGGACGCCGCTTGTTTAGGGAAAGCCCCTGGCGGGCTGGACCAGGCCGGTTTGTTTACCAGCCACGTCCGCAGGTCCGGCCGATCACGGCTCCCACTGGCCGCGGTTCGCTGCTCCAGGCCAATGGGAGCTGCTGGAAGTGGCGGCCAGCACATCCCTCGGCCCGTGCCACTTCTAGCAGCTCCCATTGGCCTGGAGCAGCGAACTGCAGCCAGTGGGAGCCGCGATAGGCCGAACCTGCGGACGGGGCAGGTAAACAAACCAGCCCGGCCCACCAGGGCTTTCCCTAAACAAGTGGCGTCCCAAGTTTGGGAAACACTGCACTAGTATATTGACACAAGCAACTATTCCCTTGAATTTGCAGTGTCCATTTGGTCCAGCCATGTTTGTGCCCCTGTTTAATCACTATTTGCAAATGTTCACCCAAACAAATTCTGTTTCCATAAATGTTTAGGGAATTGATTGTTCTGTATGCAAATATGGATAGTCATACAAAAATACTGACAAATATGAGTGTTCAGCATTCATTAATTTTCATTCTTCTATTAACTGAGATATTAATATCCAATAAGAGAGAGAAAAATCCAATCAGATGTCTTAAGCAATCAATCATACGATCAGCAAATATTCAAGCTATAGTAAATTGGTCACCAAAGGTTGACTCAGTTGTTCAGAGTATTATGGGTTGGAGTCATGCTCCACCCCTCCCTTTCTTTCTCTTTAGTTAGCGGGTGTTTTACCCCACTCTGTTCTGCAGCTGAATAAAGCAGCACATTTCTAGTCTGCAGGACAGTAAGCAGAGTGTTTTTCTTGTGCAATGAGTAGTCCCTTTACAAAACAACATCAACAGTTTGCCCATATGATGTAGCAACCTGCATGGAACTTGGAGGGAGGAGCACAAGTTGTAGGAGAGGAAAGTTTGGAGAGGCACAGAGAGTCAGTCTGTGTGCACATGGCTAGAATGCTAACCTGCAGTTGGAGCAGCTCTGTAAACAGTCACGTTAATAAAGAGCCAGTTTAGTTTAATATGAATGGAGCCCTCTCATTTTATTAACCAGCACACAATACATAAAACATAGGCTGAAATTTGTATGTGTAATCCATTTGAATAATTATAAATGGCAAATACATTTGTGAAATTCAGTCCGAGTGTGAACAATTTGCTCGCAGGTAAGAAAGGGCTAAATTTGTCTAAGAACTTATTTACAATGAATAATTTGACTAGCTCAGACCCAAACCTTGTACAATATATTGCTAAACAGGCTACCCGTCAGTCTGCAGGCCAAACTTGTAAACTGCTATCTGTGGTGCTCTGTAATCTGAGGGTTGGAAAACAGCAGTTGCAAAAATATTGTATGATGTACCACCAGGTTCTATGGGGTATGCAAGAATGTACCATTATCATGTTTTCCCCATTGTGAAAGAGGAGTTTACAGCACCAAAAACTGCACTTATTTAATGAAAAGTCTAAGAATTGGAGCAAATATCTATCCAAAGCCTGCATTTCTACACCTGAGATTAGCTAGGAACTAAAGGTATTCTGCAGCTGTTGTATTCCAGGACTATCTCTAAGCCCAAGGAATGAAACAGAAATTATATACAAGTGATCAGTGGTCCTTTTCCACAATGAGAAGAATGACTGTCATTAGTTTCAAGTATATTATGATAAGTTATTTCTGGTAATTCCAGTACTTGAAATGCTATGAAACATAAACCAGTCCCATTATATTCAAGGAGCAGCCAATTTATACAACAGCTGGGAAGGTGATGAAAGTAGCTGTTTCTATTTGACCAGCTAAATCATAAAATACACATATCATATGCTAGCTGCTGACACAGCACCATAGATCAAACAACAGCTGCATTGTCACAAAAAGATGTTACAATGCACAAATTTCAGGCCAGGGTAGATTCGGAAAGTGTAGTTCAAGTATATTCATCCACTGGGTAGAGAAACTATAGAATGAATGGTTGGAGAGATTGCCAAGCAAGATGATGTATAATGCAAAAGGTACCATTTTGGTTACCCAGGTAGTCTCTGGATGTGCTGGGTGATTCTCCTACAATCTCTGCTCAAGAGGCAATACTTCTGGAGATGCAATTAGAGCTCTGGAAGATGCTGATTTGCTAGTGCTATGTGCCATTCCCAGAAGTACCACTTACGGAGGAAGGAATTGTGACAATGACTTGGTTGAACTCCCTGGTCTGGAGTACTTACACTGATTATTTGGTGTACCTCCATGTTCTGGGTATTTCTAAGACCATTTTTACTGAGACAAGCTTCTAATTCAGTCAGAAGCCTAGTTCACAATTATCAAGATATTAGGTAACTCAAGCCATCAGCAAGATGAAGAAAGGTAATGATATTTATTGATTACACATAGCACTTATAGAGGGCCACATGCTGCTACCTTTATTCACATGGAGCAGCACCTTACTATTCTAATGGGACTTACCTTTCATTCTAATGGGACTACTTGCTTAGTAAGAAGTGACTCAATGGGTGTAAGTGGCACGATCAGCCCTGTTGTGTTTGCCACCTTCAATGTGCTAAAAGAGTTAGCCTCTTGCACCTCATAACACTAGGGTGATCAGATGCAGGGCTGGCTCCAGGATTTTGGCCGCCCCAAGCAGCCAAAAAATCGCGATCGCGATCTGCGGCGGCAATTCGGCGGGAGGACCTTCGCTCCGAGGGGTGAGGGACCGTCCGCCGAATTGCCACCAAATACCTGGAGGTGCCGCCCCTCTCCGGAGCGGCCGCCCCAAGTACCTGCTTGACAAGCTGGTGCCTGGAGCCGGCTCTGATCAGATGTCCAAATTTTATAGGGACAGTCCCGATTTTTGGGTCTTTTTCTTATATAGGCTCCTATTACCCCCACCACCCCTGTCCTGATTTTTCACATTTGCTGTCTGGTCACCCTACATAACACCTTTGTGAGACGGGGCAGTAAGAACTGTTGTCGTCATTGCACAGATGGGAAAAAACAAACAGAGGGATTGAACAATTTGCCCAAAGTCACACAGCAAAACAGGGTCAGAGCTGGTATTAGAACACTCAGAATTTCCTGGTTCCTAGTTCTATTATCCATCCACTGCACCACGCTCTAAGCATGAAGTATAACAGAAGAATGCACTGCAACTAAGGCTCTTTGACAGAACTAGAGCAAGCTGGAGTAAATAGTTAAAAACCCACAGAGCATTTGCCTTCTCTTCTGCAGATACAATAGACTGAAGATTATTAACAATTAGCAATTACACCGACAAAGGTTCAAAAAAATAATTACCATGTAAAATGCATGCTGATTTAGAAGCTGGAAAGAACCATGCAGTTATTTAATAACTCTGGGTCACATGCTATTGTTTTCATTGTGAATTCTGCCAGAGTAAAAAATGAGCAAGGACTTCAGGACCATGTCCCTCATGAGATAATATTCACATGTCCCTACTGCACCGTTCTTTCCCCCATGTAATTAATCTAAACTAAACTAAAAGGTGATGTTACAAATACTTTAAAGCCCAGTGGTCAAGTTTCACAAGATAAAACTGACTCAAGCCTCTCTTCAGATCTTCCAAATGTTAGGCCCTCCTTGTCTTCCCCAGTTGTCTGACTCACTTATCTTGGCATCTGGTCCAGATCCTATCTTCCTCTAAGCGAGCTGCCCAGTGACATTCCTTTTTGTGTTCTTGCTTCATAGAACTTCATAGAAACCTGGTCTCTTCTGGAATCTGATACAGCTCCGGCTGCAGGAGATTGGAGATGGATAATTTCCCTGAGTCTTCATATAGAGCAATAGCCTCATCTCCCTCTTCCAAAAACTTCTTGCTGCCCTCTTATGTGAGTGTGGCTGCAGCAAACATGCAATGGACCCCCCATCACAGATGGAGTTCTATCTTATGCACAGTGTCTTCTGCCCCTAACTTCCTACTCTGCTTTCCTGGGGCCTTGCTTTATTAAACCGGGGGAATGCACCTCTAAAGAAATGTTGTTTCTGTCTGTGTCTCTTAAAGAGCAGGTTCATCCACAAGCCTGCTGTGACATACCACACCACCAGTCTAGCCACCGGCTGAAGCCCTGCCCACAGCTTCCTTACCTCAGTCCTGTCTAACTTCCCAAAGTTGCTCTCAGAGGTTACCAACAACTCCAGTCTATCCAGGCGCACAGCTCCCAGGCACAGTAGCCCTACACAGACTCTCTCTCACCTCAGAATGTTGCCATCTACCATGATTGCCCCCATGATTGCCCCCAGGCCCTAATGCTCCCATTTCTACAGAGTCAAGACTGCTCCCAGTACAGGAGTTCGCTTTCTGACAGGTTCCAACTGCTCCAGTTCTGCCTCCTCCCCTCCGGAATAAAGCCTCCTTTGAAGATCCACTTCCTACCCGGGCCAGTAACAGTGCTGCTTTTCCCCCCAGTGCCATCGGCCTCTCTTCCTGATGTGAGCTCACAAGAGGGGAGAGGAGCATTGATTTTCCTGGGGGCATGGCATATTTCACAGTTTAGCTGCTGCAAAGTTTATGGCGTGGGTATAAAGTTTATGTTCATGTTGTAAACAAGGGGGAAAACATTGGAGGGGCAGAAGGGGAGAGAAAAGGAGGGAACATTAGGACAAAGTCTTGCCTCCAAACTGCATATACTTACATAAAAATAAAATGTGACCAGTGTTTAGTCCCTTTAACTGAATTGTTTTGTTTTAAAATAACATTTTTTGTCTTCTTTGGAATCCTAGATTGAAATGGACATGACTGTTATTATCAAGTTTGACTGGGGCTGTATAAAATTTAACTTTCATTGTAATAAGTGCAGCTTAGAAGAAAACTGCATCCATTTTGAATAGCCCAACAGTCTGAAAGTTCACCAACAAATCTACTTTTCCATGCACATAAAGTTTGGAATGTATTGGAAATTGATTTTTTTAATCATAAAACTAGTACTTCTGAGCCTAATGCAAGCAGTGCTAGTCTCCTGTGAAATCTTTGATGATGCCATGGATCACGGCTGAAATAGTTCCCATGTTGCTTTAGTATCATTTCAGTATCAGAAAAAGTGCACTCTGTGAACAATAAAGCATTCTGTTCAAATAGTAAACATTAAGGGTGTGTTTTTTTAAAAAATGGGCATCAAAGTTATACAATTTACAATTCTCCATTGTTTCACATGCAGTTGGTCACCAAGTTATTCATATGTTTAATACCTGCAGCTTAGGTACACATTGTGAAAATTTAGCTATATCATTCTTTTCTAAGAGGCTAGGAAGCAGTTAACAGCATCTAACATGGTTCTCTAATTACAACGATTTTCTTTAAGCCCACTGAGACATATTTATGGTTTCTCTCTCTTTGAATTAATATGGCCAATATGTTCCCAATGACAATAATGTACTTCATCTCAGGCTTGTCTCTCTAATATAGACACAATTCTTTATGAGCCCCCGTAGCAGGGGGCAAAGCAAATTCTTTTTTGTTTTACTGTTGTGCATGGCTAGATGGAACTCAACTTGGGTTTATTTTTGTAATATGTCTGGTTCCATTGACCTTCATGTACCTTCTAGTCTCTCTGACTTTTATGTTATCATAAGTGGTGGGCGGTCCAAGTTATCCTCAGGGAAAGACCTTTCTACCACTTAGCTGCAGTCATGGTATGAGATAATTAGTTGGGACCCCAATAATCTGGTCTCCCTGGATGATAGAAATGACACTCAGTGTCTATTCCTTGCTGCACCACATATTGAATAATAATTATATATGTTCTCCAAGCTCCCACAGACCTCCACCCACCATTCTTCTGTTCCATAACCAGAAAAAGATATGTTCATACATATTTTTTTAAAATCAGTTTGCTTTTAGGGGAAGTTTGACATGGAATTGTATCTGTATTTGAATGTGTGCCACACCGTACCTCAAAGTAGCACCCTGTAACTCCAATATTCATCATTATATAAGGTTACGATATTTCATACAAAGCATACCATGTAAGATATCACAGAAAAGGTCATGATCTGCTGAAACCCATTGTTCTGTCAAAAGATGTATAACAGTAGTGTGTATGAAGTTATGAGATTTTGCTGTATAGTTGTTACTGAAATATGTTGTAAATTTGGGAGTCCACCGCTAGTTCTCCAGTGACAACAAAGGAGGTGACCAGCACCTGGGCAGGTGTTGAAGGATCATCATGACCACTAATCAGCAGGAGAGTTGTAAACGAGGGATTAACAATTCTGTAA
This sequence comes from Trachemys scripta elegans, assembly GCF_013100865.1. Taxonomy (NCBI): domain Eukaryota; kingdom Metazoa; phylum Chordata; order Testudines; family Emydidae; genus Trachemys; species Trachemys scripta. Next base: position 199,870,909 of record NC_048298.1, on the reverse strand, counting down.
GAGAATTGCACAAGCATCATACAATGGGGGATTACTCAACTCTGTGAGTCAGCAAAGCCCACCAGGACATCTCTGGACTAGTATTTTTCAGTTTCCAGGCACATGGGCTGAGAGTATAAAACAAGGGACAGTGGCATCATGCAATTGCCTTTCTCCTCCCCCACCTATGCTGGAAGCAACAAGAATGCTGGGAAGACAAAGACCTGAACTGAAGAGATTGGTCCCAGGCTTATAGGAAAAGCTTGTGTATTAAGGACTGTAACCTACCTGCAACATCCACTGGGGTGAGAAAACTGCTTGATACAAATACTGCCTAGTGTAATAAGATTTAAGATTTAGACTGTGTACTTACCTTTTATTTTCTTTGGAAATTATCTCTGATCTTTTGTGCCTACCACTTATAATCACTTAAAATCTCTCAGTTTGTAGTTAATATAGCTGTTTTATATTTTACTGAAAACAATGTGTTTTAGTTGAAGTGCTTAGGAAATCTCAGCTCATGTTACAAAGGCTAGTATGTGTCCTCTCCACATCGGGGGGTGGGGAGGGGGTAGATTAGGTAGTGAACTTATGCTGGTCAGGCTTCTGACCAGGGCAAAATGGTACAATTCTGGGGTGCAAGGCTGGGGGCTTGGAAGATTTGTTGGTGCCTTGTGTTGGGTGATTTTTGAGTGGCTCAGGGAGCATTCATGCAATTTAGCATGTGCGGGGGCTCCACATGCTGTTGTGCTAAGTGATAACGGTGCCCGGAGGGGTTTGCTGCTTGTAGCATTGTGTGAGACAGCCCAGGCTGGAGAGTTAAGGGGGCACAGCAGTATCCCAGTTCCACGTTGTATCCCGGGGATCCCATCACAGAATGCCAGAAAGGAAACGTATTTGTGCAAAGCCTGACAAAGAAAAAACAGTAATTTCAGTGACCTCCAGCCCTCAGAACACTTACACAAAGGCACTTTCATGCTCTGGTGCATTCATGCTCTGAGACCATCCTACTGTAGATAAATAGCCAGGGTTTAATGGAAGAGCCCATGTTACTGACAAGAATTGTTCCTAAGAGCTCCTTTCACTATCCTCAAAGAAGCTGGGGGAATGGTCCTCACACTAAAGGCAGGGATAAGACATCACAAATGTGCCAAGTATTGTCTCAGAACATCAGTTGGACAGCGCACCTCTCTGACATACTAATTCCCCCTCCATCAAGAATAGCACTTAAATAGAACTCTTTGAATCACCGAACATTGGTCAGACTTATCATGAGCAGTCACTCTGGTTGAAGTCAACAGGACTACTGACAGGCTTAAAATTAACTATGTGTTCAAGTGCTTCGCTGAACTAGGATCAAAGTCAACAACCGCAGGTGATTTCATAGGGCTCAAATCATAGTTCAAAGATCTACCACATGTAGAGCATCAAGAAAGCTTTCATCAAAATCAAGCAGCTAATGGCCAAAAGTGTCATGTCAACAGGGCTACCCCAGGAACTGCCAGTGGTCTCAAATGCTATGGGGTTACTCTATACAAAAAGAAGTTTAAGAGGAGGCCATTTTCATGATCTTGTGGAGGATGGTAGGGGCCTGGTATTGGTATTACGGGACTCCACATGAACTCTACACTTGCCTGTTGGAACCATCCTGAACTGCTTGAAAATGAAATTTTCTGAGCTTTACACACCCCAGAAAGCTAAAATTTGGTCCTGGTTTTATACAAATAAGGACTTGTATAAGTGAGCTAGTAATCTAGCCAACTTTATATTCCTTTAAATGCCACAAAGTCCTTTAGATTGCATTCTGCACATTTGAAATTAAATGTTAATAAAACTGGACAGAAAGCTTTCCATCAGATATTTTTGTGTAAATTGCACAGCACTTCCAAAACCATTGTATTAGGCCAATTTAGCAGCTCCTGTTTAGGATGAAATGATGAATCAAATAGCTGTCACTTGAAGTAAATATAATCACTGCTTGACTAATCATAAACTACCATTATTTATACATACAGGAAAACATGTTTCTAAGAGAACTACCTAATTAAATGTTACATACTTTAAGCATCCACTAGAAAAATTACTGGTGATATTTTTGCCTTTAGTTCATAGCTGAGTGGAATCTAACTTCTAACCTAAGCTGTTATCTTTAAAATTTTTGAATAGCTTATGTGTCTCAAAACACATTTTGTACAAAAAAAGGCCATGATTTTCCTGAGCCACAACAGATGATGTGCTAAATGCTGTACATTATTAAGGTGTCTCCAGCACGGTATGCAAACCTGAGCACTCCACAACTCGGCAGGAAAATGAAATGGGCTCCGCTTCCCCACACTGAAATTTCTCATTTTAGCCCAGCCACTCCCAGAGATGACTGACTATGTCCTGCTGCTGCCCAGGGAGAGTAGTACATGTGTGTATTCCTTCTGGTAAGGAGGGGGAAGCAGCATGGAGAGGTGGAAGGGAAAAGCCTGGGGACAGGCTTGGACAGGCTGTGCAAGACAAAGATGTAAAAATCCTGGGAGAAGACACATTCAGGACTCCAGTTCTGAGGTAATTGTTTCCTGGCTGAAGTGCTAAACATCATTGTAAATTCCATACTTTTTTTATTAAAATAATGTGGAAAAACATTGAGAACAATTGTCTTAAAATACAAGAGAAGAGATCACCCTCCCTACCTCGTCTGTCTCCTTTTTGCCTTGATGCAAGATACTTCCTCACCCTCAGTTCTTCTCTCTTCCTCCAGACTCTTCGGGCTGTCGCTGTGCTTTGATTCTGTCCTCTTAACGGCCTCTGGTTCCACAGTTTCCATTTTGGCTCACAGATCATTGACACAACAAGCTCTGGTAGTTTCTGCTCCACACACATGTCGTAAAGCTCTTCTGAAGATGCAGCACACATTTTAATTGGATACAATCGATCATTCTCCCTCCCAGGGGGGTGAACTTTAGAAAGGACATCAGCCAGGCAAAAAAATAATGGCATAAAAAATCTTGTGTGCCATTACGATTGTCCTCTTGTGCAGAGCATAAGTTCACCGTTGCTGCCCCAGACGCTGATCAATGGGACTGTTTAAATGAATAAGGATTTGCAGGGTGATACTCAGATTAGTTAGCCTCTTTGCTGCTGGGATCCCTTGAAATCTTTGTGGAAGGGAGCAGCATTCTTTCTAGTGGGTCCGGTAGAACATAAAAGGATGTGCTGGGTACATAGGGCAGCTCTGGGGGTTTCCTATACTTAGCGCAACATAGTAGCATTGATGTGGCGAGTCATTTCTGCATACTATAAAGGAGGGCATCATATACTATATAACTTTTTATATAAAAGACATACAGTCCAGTTTTGTCTATCAATTAGAAACCAGATGCTCACTAAAACCTGGAGTGCTTTATCATTCTACACTTTTAAATTACAAACGGATATCAAATGCCATTTTCTTAAAGTTTTAACTTAACTGGTTTCCCTCCAACTGCAATGGTTTGGTATGAAACATTTTGTTGTCTTCCTATAAATACTTGTATTAGTTCTCATTGAGGATAAGTTAATTATATCCAAAAAGACATCTACTTTCCCGCAGCCTCGTCCCTACAGTATAAAATCAGTTAAGAATGACTCTTTTTACATTAATGGTCCTATATCTATGAAATAAGAAGTGCTAATGCACCAGTCATAACACTGGCTTTTGAAAGTCGATGTACTATCAGGCTTATAATAGCACCTTTACTCAGCACCATGTTTCATAGGAAACACAACAGAATCCATTTTGTGCATGTGAAAAGTAAGGTAAGCTCTTTTTAGTGCTGAGGTGTCAAACAAGCAGCCTGACAGATGTTTTGATGTAGCCTGGACATCCTGCTGGGCTAGCTGAAAAGCAGACGTTTAACTGGAGCTTATGAAGAGTCTTTGGTACATTTCTCTTTGCAATTGTCCCTTTGTGCTGTGCTTGCACTGTATTCTACCAAGTGACTTTAAAAAAAACCACCATAAAATATACCTAATAAAATATACATCTATAGAAACATAAAATATCCATAATTGGGTGAATCAAATAAAAACCTGACAAAGAACTCTCTACGTTCCATAGGACATCACAAAGGAGTGGAACAACAGGAAAGAATAGAGAGAGAAGTGCAAAGGAAAGGGGGAAAAGGTAACAGAGAAGGGAGAGGAGAATCAAAAGGGAAGCAGATAAGCAAGCATATTATACTAAGGGAGTAGGTGGGAGGACAAAGTGGAGACTGGATGAACAAGAAGAAGAAGGTATGGAAGGGGGGATGGAACAACAGAACAGGAAGGCAGCATTACTCTTAGCCTGAAAGGAGAAGAAAAAGAAAAGAAGAGGTAATACCTTTGTAGAGTTGTTGCAAGTTTATTTATTGGCTTCTCCTTAATCCAATGTTAGTTTTTATTTAGTAATACCTACTAGAACTGGTTGGGAGCATTTCAACACAACATTTTCCCATAGAAAAATATCAATATGCCAAAATCAAAATATTTGTGGGAAATGGTCAGTTTCAACAAACTTCCCATGTTGAAAAAAATGTTGGAAAAAAGTTCTGAACGTTTTGAAAGAAGACTTTTGGCCATTTTCAACATGAAAAGTTTTGTTTCTGGGTTTGAAAAGACTTTTTGTTTCAAAATTTAAATTAACTCATAGTATTTTTAAATAATAAAAAACATCAACACTGAAATGAAATGTTTTTAAAATATCAAAATGAAACATTTCAATCGATCCAAATCCTTTTTTCCCCCACAAACATTTTTGACATTTCCCTGCCTCCGAGTTGATATTGTCCTCAGCTTTTATTCTGGATTTGTATACTCTCGGCTTCTCTCTTTTTCTTTGTGCTTAAATGTAGGGGCTCTGCTGCAACAGAACTATTACAAATCCCTCCATGTGGTATCGTCTAAGTTTACACATCCATTGTCCACTGTGTTGTGTTTTTTGCTCTTTACACAACAATAACAATGTGAAGAATCACGTGGGTCCTAAATAACCATGTTTAGTAAATATATACAATCATGCAACACCTAGCTATGTACACACTGCTATTCTGACTGGTTTCTGTCAGCTTTTAAAACACAGAACATAGTGAATGCCACTATAGGACTCTCAGACTGTTTGAAGGGATACTACCCTATTCCTATATACTATGCCCCACTAATAGCATGCCTGTTACAGATGCTGAGCTATCAGCCTCAGGGCTGGGAGTGGGGTGTTGCATGGCGGATCCACACCCTAGCCCTGGGTTGTGGGGGAATGAATGCTATCTTCCCAGGCTCCTTACACTCCACCCACATAAAGCCTGAATACTCAGGCTGTCTGCAGGTAGAGTGAATTTCCAACACAGTGAAGCACCTAGCCCAATACAGGTGATGGAAATATGTTAAAGAAATAATAAAGCACCAAATAAGAGCCAGTTGTCAAAATACAAGATGGGTACTCACCATACTATATATATAATTTGGTCTCAGTACAGAATGATGTTGGCACTTCTGGCCATGTGTGTGTTTATAAATAACAAAATCTTATTTTAATGTTTCCATTCATTAGTTTTCACTCAGATATTAACAATGGAAAGGCAGGTGCCCATAATTAATTAATTCAGCCTTTGGATTCTTAGGATAATATAAGCTCCTCTGTCACAATTCATATCCCTTAGCAGCATCATGCAATTGAACTCTAACCCTGCACAATTTATTAAGCCTACGTGTTACCAGAGATGTTCAGAAGATATTTTCTTAAGATCCTTTCCATTTCTTCTCTTAATTCTTTGGAAAGTAATGTCCAAATAGTCTGTAACATTAAAATATTCTGCTATGACAATGGTTATAAAGAACATTGGATAATTCTGAGTAAACAGGAGAGGAAAACATTTGATGAAGATGAACCTTTAATCACTGTGCAGATATATTCTTAGAAATAGAGGGAAAACTTACTGGAAAAATAATCTTTGTTTTTAACTTAATAAATCTGAATAGTTATCTTTACATAGTAAAACAGCATAGCAAAATTGATAGTTTGGGCTGACTTTAATACTGTATCATTACAAAGATGCATTCTGTACTCACAAGGCCAAAGTCCAGTCTCACTAATGTCAGTCAAGCCACTGAATAATTCCACTGAAGCCAAATTAGTCACTCCAATTTACTCTGACATAACTGACAGCAGAATTTGGTCCATTTGGTTTAATCCGACAGAATTTATTTTTACCATGCAACAAGCATAAAAAGTTAAGATGTTTCTGCAATAAGAGGGGCAAAGAGTCAGAACAGCAGTGATCATAAACTCTTTATGTAGTATATTTGTAACGTAGTACTCTTAACAACCCCTGGTCTTAATTTTAATGTTAGGATAAGAATAAACTTCTCCGCCTATTTTTGACAGATATGAAGAACTGATTCTTTTGAAGCTAAGCAGTGTGGTGCTTACTTAATGGCAGAAGGGAAAAATTTTTTTCCAACATATTTATTTACAAACATCACATATGGCAAGTAGGTGAAAATGTCCTAACTTTTGTTGTTGTCTGGGAAACAGCCTGAGAGATTGACACACAGCTCAGTCGGTTTCATTAAGACAACTATAATTTGGCAATAGCCCGTTTGGTCTGATGAAGTGTATGCCTTACGCCCTATAAAAGTCAGTCCGTTGCATCGTAAAATGAAGCCATCACATTAAAAAAAATTATGTCAATAGACTGCAGATATTCACGAATGTTTTTATTATTCCCATCTATGTATATGTGAGAGGAATAACGGTACCAGAGTTCCCAAAAATAAACAAACTCAAATATACACAGACGTCACTGTGCTGCTTTCAGAATGCACATAAACAGTGCTTAATCCAGAAAGATAATGAACTCTATCCCTCAGGCCTGCATATCTATTCACAGACTAACTTGCATATTCTAAAGCCAAGCCTAGTACTTTATCATCTTAATCATGCACTCATGCATAATGAACTAATTTATTGCAACATCTTATTAAATGCTGATGCTGTCTCCTCCCCCCCCTCGCCCCTCCCGCCACTCCTTCACCTCACAATTAGTTCTAAATTTTTGTTTTCCTAAGGTTTTATGTTTTCTTTTCCTGATCCACTCTTGTTCTATCATGATAATTATTTATCACTTCTATTGCTCCATAAACGTACATGGCATTTAACGAGTCCCTGCTTCAATCAAAGGACCTGATTCAACTCCACTGGAATCCTGCCATGGACTTCTATTGGAGCTGGAGCAGGTCCACACTCCCAGTTCTCCAAAGGAATCTGCATAGGTTACCATATTTAAACCTTAAAAAAGGGGGACACTCCACAGGGCCCTGACCCCGCCCCCACCCCAACTCCGCCCCGGCCCCGCCCCAACTCTGCCCCCTCCCCTGAGCGCCCCGCATTTCCCCTCCTCCCTCCCAGCCACGCGAAGCTGCCTGAGCGCTACCGGCTTCACGGTTTGCCGGGCAGCCCCCAGATCTCCAGACCCTGTGCCCCCGGGTGGGCGCTTCCCCAGCGCAGCCGGAGCCCGGGAGGGGAAGCGCCCAGCTGGGGGTGCAGGGTCTGGAGGTCTGGGGGCTGCCCGGCAAACCGTGAAGCCGGTAGCGCTCGGGCAGCTCAGCTCTTCAGCTACACAGAGCTGAGGTGTCTGGGCGGAGCAGCAGCAGCCGCCACCGCGGGGGAACCTGCCTGCAGCTCACAGCCTGCCGGAGCCAAGGTAAGCAGAGGACTGGGGTGGGGAGTATTTTCCCGGACGTGTTCGGCTTTTTGGCAATTGCCCCCAGACGGGGATTTGAGTACCAAAAACCCGGACATGTCTGGGAAAAAACAGACATATGGTAACCCTAGCATAGGTATCAGTGTCCTCAGTGGGGCTCCACAGAGGGATAAGGGTCTCACTGTGCGGGATCAGGACCTATGTTAGGACAAAAACAAGAGATGTCTTTGTGACAGAATACACCCCTGTATTCACACCCTACACACTGTAGTAGTAATCTTTGTATAAGGTATGCCCTTTAGGGTATCATTTGAAAATGCATAATTTGCTGCTCAGTATTGTCCTCATAAAATATGCATGGCAACATTGTATGTGAAGTTATATCATTTCCTTCTACGACACTATTAACACATGTTCCAAACCCCACAATCCTGCCCAAACAGTAGTTAAGAACAGGAGTACTTGTGGCACCTTAGAGACTAACAAATTTATTAGAGCATAAGCTTTCGTGGACTACAGCCCACTTCTTCGGATGCATATAGAATATGCCACAAGTACTCCTGTTCTTCTTTTTGCGGATACAGACTAACACAGCTGTTACTCTCAAACAGTAGTTGGCACACAGGTCTGTCCTAAACAAATAAATGTGTGCTTGCCTTAATTTGCATTTAAGCAGTAAACAGAGCCATGAAGCAGGAAGGGAAACAAGAAAAACAGATGAAGAAAAACAGCAAGGAACATCCTTCCATGCAGACTTTTTGTATCTTTGTTCTCTGTGGGAAATGTGTTTCAAAAGGGAGATTGGGACTATTAAAAACAGAGTCAAACACCCCAAGACACACACCCTCCCCCGCCCTCTTCATTCTCCACCCCTGAGAAGACAAAAGGAAATAGCCATTGGACTCTGGGGAAGGGGTCCTGACCTGCAAGTTTGGTCAGTAACCTTGCTGGAAACATGTGGTGAGAAAGTCTGCTTTGCAACTAAAATTGTTTCTTATGTTGATATTTGTAAGCATCTTATCTTTATTTTTCATGTAACCATTTCTGACTTCTATGCCTCATTACTTATACTCACTTATAGCCTCTCTCTTTGTAATTAATAAACTTGTTTTATTGTTTTATCTAATTCAGTGTGTTTAAGTTGAAGTATCTGGGTAACTCTAGTTAAGATAATAAATTGGCATGTTATTTTCTTGGAGGAATTTGTACTGTCCAGGAGAGGGCTGGGCAGAACAGGACATAGATTTCTGGGGGGAAATCCAGGACTGAGGATATGTTGGGGTCACCTTGCAGTATAACCAAGGCTAGTAAGAGCAAGGGTGTAACTGGCAGGCTGCAGTTGTACACAGACACTCAGAGGGTGGCTTGCATGCTGGAAGGTTGCTTGTGAGTGGCCAAGTTGGGAGCTACTTCATCAAGGAATTGTAAGGGACCCAAGCTTGCAGGGTAGGGGTGACACAGTCCCCCCTCCACCACCACCACCACCACACACTAGTCTGGATTGTGCCAAGGTATGTCATGATGAAAAACATGGTAAGAATTTTGGTGCAAAGGAGGATGAGGTTGAAGACAATGTCAAATTGCTTGGGTGAATCAAGTCTTGAGAGTTATGCTCAGCTTTTTTGTTTGGTTGATTAGATTTTTTTTTTTTTGTTAATAGAGAAGGGACTATAGTTTAAGTCACCTTGAAATCTCATTCTTACACATTCTGCCTAAGCTCAATAGGGTCTGGTGTTTCCATGTTAATACAGCAGATGAATATCTGATTTAAGGATAGTATAAGATACCTGTTAGAACCCAAAAATTAAGGCTTTAAGCTAAGCCTCAACTGTCATGTGGCTCTATAACTCAAAGAACAAAATGGGCTTCCATTAATGGAGAAATTCCATTTATAGGAGAAAGCATAAACATTACAGTTAGGGATCTGATTAGATTTTAGATGGTAGAGATGAAGGTGATAGGAGTGGGAAAGAAAATTGATAACACCATGAAACACTTATAAACCCAATTAAAGAAATGAACATCCCGTCGGACAACACTCTTGGTTATATGAATTCATGAGGAGTCTCTTCACTTCCATTTTGGCAGAAAATAAATTTGTTTAGTGGGATTTAGAGGTCTGGTCTATTTACTGCTATGGTATTGTTGTATTGTAGATTAACTATATGGGCTTAATATAAGAACATATTTTTAAAGAGATGTTCACCAGCAAAATATACAGAACACCAGTGCCAGCAAGAAGATGCACATGCAAAATGTATGATAGTACATGTCAAACAGGTAATTGTGTTTGCAAATAGGTGATTAGTATCAGAGGGTTAGCCGTGTTAGTCTGAATCTGGAAAAAGCAACAGAGGGTCCTGTGGCACCTTTAAGACTAGCAGAAGTATTGGAGCATAAGCTTTCGTGGGTGAATGCCCACTTCATCAGATGCAAGATGCCCACTTCATCATTGCGTCTGATGAAGTGGGCACTCACCCACGAAAGCTTATGCTCCGATACTTCAGTTAGTCTTAAAGGTGCCACAGGACCCTCTGTTGCTTAAATAGGTGATTGTATGTGCAATTAAATGTTTTCTGAAGAACTGCATATTTTATCCTGCATTTACTTGCTTGTGCCCATGGGCACCTGTTTTGCAAGCACAATTTAGTCACTTCTTTGCAAATCTGATCTTCTGTAGTCATTGTCATACCTCATTTTACTAACATAATATGTGCAGAGATAGATTTAGATGAAGGCCCCATGAGGCTCTTGATCCAAGAATGCACAGCATTATGATGTTGCTAGCTTGATTGTATTGACATCTTATCTGTGGGAGGAAATGGTTTTGTAAGCAGCCTTTACTGCAAACTTGTCAGAATTGTATTCTCCTAGATTGCTTTATATACCTAAAATCTACACTCATATTTTGGAGCGCCTCTTAACTTATCAAACCTTGAATACAGGTTTGATGGTCCCTAAGGCCATATCTGATGGTGAATTAGTTTTACACAGCCTAAAGTAATTCACCTGTTTTGATGTATCATCCTGTTTCAGTACTGCCATATTCTTACAAGAGTGGTGGATACATGGACACACTTCTCTCAATAGATGTACAGACTGAGGGCCATAGCCTGTATTCCTAAAGCAGGCAAAAAATACTGAAATCAATGAGTTTGATAGGAGTTTTGCCTGCATCAGGGATATAGAAGTGGGCCCAAAGGGGAGGCAGATGGACTTTAAAGAGAAAGAACATGAAAAATTCCCCTCAAGTTAATAACCATGTAGGATGATAGCTGCCAGTCTGATAGAATAGTTTTATTTTTATATCCTTTTTGGGACCAATAAAAAGAACAGCAGAATGTCAGCATGTGAGCTACAAATGAACATAAAAACTGCCAAACTGGATCAGACTAAAGATCCATCTAACCCAGTATCCTGTCTTGTGACAGTGGCCAATGCCAGGTGCCTGAGAGGGAATGAACAGAACAGGCAGTCATCAAGTGATCCATCCCCTGTCACCCATTTTCAGCTTCTGGCAAACAGAGGCTAAGGACACCCTAACAGCCACTGATGGACCTGTCCTCCATGAACTTATCTAGTTCTTCTTTGAACCCTGTTATAGTCTTGGCCTTCACAACATCTTCTGGCAAGAAGTTCCACAGGTTGACTGTGCATTGTGTGAAGAAATACCTCCTTTTGTTTGTTTTAAACCTGCTGCCTATTAATTTCATTTGGTGACCCCTAGTTCTTGTGTTATGAGAAGGAGTAAATAACACTTCCTTTTTTACGTCCTTCACACCGGTCATGATTTTATAGACTCTATCATATTCCTCCCGTACTCATCTCTATTCCAACCTGAAAAGTCCCAGTCTTATTAATCTCTTCTCATACGGAAGCTTTTTCATAACCCTAACCAGAGAATTATTTTAGGGTATCAACATCTTTTTTTGATTGTCTTTAAAAACATTTGAGATCAATTCTCGCTCTGCCAGTGCAAGGTGATTACGATTCTCTCCCTGCAGAAGCAGTGGCAGCTACGCTTTGAAGGGGAGATGCAGCCTGGGGAGAGCGCAGCAGTGTCTGACCAGAGCTTCCAAATGAGTGCATCTCTCTGGCACTTTGACTATGCCCTCTTCCTAGGCAACAGCTCCCTAGAGCTGCTCTGGCCAGCTCCAGTCTCCATGGTGCAGTAGGGATTATTAATATCTGACGAAAGTAGGATCCAGAGGCATATCTAAGACCAGGACTACACTGTACAAGGCATTGCACACACATATTATAAAAAACATTACCTGCCCCAAAGAGATTACAGTCTAAAACAAAGACAGTACGATTACCTCCCTTTCCCAGATGGGGACCTGAGGCTCAGAGAGAATGACTGATGTGTCCAGTGTCAAACAAGAAGCTAGTAGCAGAGCAGGGAATTGATCTCAGATATTCTGAGTCTAAGCCTGCTGCTTTAACACCAACACCAACACCACCAGCCTTCCTCTCAATTATGAAGGCTTAGCTCACATGCTATACATCTTACCTCAGTGTGTTACATAGCTGTAGCTACACCACTGTGAATTTTCTTAATGTCAACAGGGCCAGAGAAGTTGTGTTGGGTAAGGAGCACTGTAAAACCACCAGCACTGGATTTTGATGGGAAACAACTGACCTTGTTGTCACCCTTCTTGAGGAAGATATGAGCTGGTCAGAGAATGAGTTTAGAAAAAAACAAAACTATTTGGCTGAAAACTATTTCCCCCTCCCCCCCACAAAATGTCAAAACTTTCTGCAGGAAGTAGACAGGGAATAACAAATGATGCTTCTGAGTATTTAATCATCCCACTGATTTATATGAACTGTCCATCACACATACAGGGTAAAATTCAACTCAGGGCAAAGGGACTGAGAACCAGGTGAATATCATCCTAATAAATAAGACATTAGTGGGGTTTTAGTTAACGTCTTTGTCTTCCAAATGCCCTCGGCTTTCACTATTATAGAGGCCGCAAATTCAGGTGTACAGGACAATGGTCTAGGATCAGGAAACCTAGGTTCTCTTCCTGTATCTGCTGCTGACCTGCTATTTGACTGAAGGCAAGTTATTTCATCTCTTTCACTCTGCTTTCCCTCCCACCTTTTGTCTGTCTTGATTATTTGGATAGTAAGCTCTTCAGGACAGGGACTGTTTCTTATTATGTGTATGTACAGCGCCTAGCACAATGGGGCCCTCATCTCATTTGGGGCCTATGGGCCCTACTGTAATACTAACACTAACAATAAATAATAATAATAATTAAAGATTCCTACATCAGGTGCAAGATGAGAACAGCCTATTCCATACATGCACCTGAGAGCATCCTATTTAGCAAACAGCTATAACAGTGGTGGTTTCAATCTCTTTACAGTGAAAGGGAAGATGGTCACTGGCACTCAAAGAAAAGTCATATAAATAAACATCTGCTCAGCATGCTAAATAAAGATTTTTTTTACTGATTATACATTTACATATTGACACACTGAGCCAAATTCTCCTGCCTGAGGTTGCACTGGTGTACAAGAGAGGAGAATTAAGCTGTTTATATTTTTTAAAAACAGCCAGACCAAGGCATTGATTTGCAACTGCCTTTTACATTTGTTTGGCACACACTGTGTCTTCATATACACTGCTCTGAGAATCAGCAACACTACCAAAACCACAAGTGCCTATATACATACAATTCCTACCTGGAGTTAGTCTTCCAAAAATAGACTCCCCTCATGATGGTACCAATAAAATAACAGTTTTAGTTGCTAGCTTATCATCAAGCAAGAAGTGGGGGATGAGATGTGAAAATATGAAATCACACAAATGATGCCTGAGTTTCTTATGCCTGCTGCTCTTGTGTTATATTCTAAGATTGTTAAAGGATTTCTATTATTTATAACAGACATTTTCCCCGTAATATTTTGTTCTATCCTATTAATAAAATCAGTACATTTTCACAAGCACCTAATTGACTTAGAAGACTATGTCTTATTGAATTTCAAGTATCTAAGACCCAGATTTTTAAAGATATTTAGACTGTTAACTCCAACTGAAATCAGTGAGAATTAGACACCTAAATACTTTAAAAATCTGGACCAAAGAGCTTAAATCTCTTTTGAAAATAGGGCTGGGGAACCTTTTTTTGAAAATTTTACCCCAAGTCACAATTGTTCATATACTCAAATGTTTATTTGCATCTAATACAATAAATCCTTGTGCTTTGTTGAGACTCTGTACCCAATATATTTAATTTTTAAATAATCATTCTGTGTAATTCTCAATGTGTTTCTAACAGATTCATCAAACAATATCAGCTCCCACAGGTGGTCAGAAATAATGCAGGATGGCAAAAAATGAAAGGGGAGAAATATCTATTACACCATCTAGTCAGTTGCCATTTCAGTGGAGGATTGTCATTCCTACGATACATTTTCCTGGGTTTTTTGCTCACAAAGAGTGACTCTAAAATAAATATTCATATGAACCTTTGCAAAGTGATTATTATTTAGCATTTGTATTACTGTGGGTTTTAGGAGCCCCAGTTACAGATCAGGACACCGTCATGCTAGCTGCTGTTCACACAGAGAATAAAAAGAAAGTCCTTCCTCCAAGGATTTACAATCTCTGTGATATCTCCCAGTAATAAAATCTGACCCAAAACATTTCATATGTTTAAAAAAAAGCAAAGTTTAAAAAAATCAGTTCAGTCATAAAATGATAGAAGCACATTCTGCTCGGAATTACACCTCAGGTTAATTTAGATTAACTCATCTGAAGTCAATGGAGTTACAATATAAATGAGATCAGGATTTAGATTAATATTTACAAAAGCATTTGAATTTTAGATAAGGGTTAGTTGTTACAATGTTCAAGTTAAATATGACATAACAAAAGCCAGCATAGAGTCCCCTTTCCAGTTCAGAGCACTCAGGGCAGAATCCGTCCTGGGTACTTGACACAGGAGAAGGAGAAGGAGGAGGAATGATGCAATTATGGTTTCCTGTGGTCAATCTGTGCCTAGTTGCTTCTCCAATTTTGGGATCATATGCCAAGTAAGAATTATCTGAGTGCAGCTGTGTTCTGCCACACCCCTCTATGCCCTACCCACGATACACCCACCATGTCAGAATGGAAGGGCAGGACACTTTAGCACAGCAGTTGGCTATGCCAGCTTTACACCAGTTCAGAGCTCCCTGTTTGGAAGTGGGTGGAATATTCACTTTAATGAGAACCCCCAAGTCACCCTGTTATGTCGTCAGACCCAACAGCCAATCCGTGCTGGTGCTGATAATGATTGTGGAGTCACTGTCTGAGTAATAGCCTTACTAAAACAAGCATACTATGCTCCTGTCCCAGTGGTAGTGCTTTGGCCTGCTCTTCCTTGGGAACCATTATGAATATAATTCAAGAGTTTGGCACTCATTTCCCCAAGCTAAGCTTTTCTCTTTTGCCTCCACAGTGGGTTTTCATTTCACACTCCACTGCCTCCACGATAATAAGAAATCAAATCATCTAGACCACCAAGCAGATGGTGATTATTCCTTGACATAACCTTCAAGCAGTTAAACAAATTCACAAGCCAAGGTTTACTTTGTTATGTTTCCTCCCATTCCACTCTCTTGTGGGTGTAAATTTTCAAACTTCAAAACCAAACATGGAAATCCTGATATCCTGCCTGATAAATTCTTTTGTAAGGCCCCAATCTAGTAAGATACATAAGCATGCAAATAACTTTAAGGACATGAGCATTCCCACTAATTTCAACGGGATTTTAACAAACTGTTCAATGCTATGGTGAATAGTGACAGATTTCAGTACATGGCTGAAGTTAAGCATGTACTTAAGTGCTTTGCTAAATTAAGGCCTAATATGGGAACAGAGGATGTCCGCACCTCTCAGGAGATGCTCAGCACCTTGCTTAATCAGACTCTACATTCCGCATAGTAACTCTTGTTATATGTAAAGCTGCACATCAGATTCCCGGTTACTCGGTGGCAGAACAAACTTTGCCAAGATGAAGAAAGTTAATTTGGGTGAATGAGTCAGGAAAATGGTAAGGACAGACAGAGATTTTCTCGTATAAGTCACTGATTCAAATGCAGCTTGGATCAATAATCATAGAACCATAAGGTTAGAAAGGACCATAAGGGTCATCCAGTCTAAGACCTTGCCAAAATGCAGGATTTGTTGTGTCTAAACCATCCAAGACAGATGACTGGAAATTATTAGAATTTGACAGCTTCTCATGCACTTAGTGAAATGAGTTGGTGGTTTCAGTCCATTTCACAACAATGAAAAGATCACACTGTTAAAAAATACTGTCACAGTTGGTACCCTTTTTGGAAGTCTCAGCAGAGAGGCCATGGCTTGAATGAGCAATGACACTTTCTTCTAGAAGTGGTATTTCCAGGGATGAGGTACATAAGTGAGGAACATGGAAGAAAGTCCCTGCTGTAGCTGCTTGTGCTAGACAGTTTCTATAGATAAAACATCATTCTTCCATATTATTACTCTTCCAGGGGGAAGGATAGCTCAGTGGTTTAAGCATTAGCCTCCTGAACCCAGGGTTATGAGTTCAATCCTTCAGGGGGCCCTTTGGGGATTTAGTTGAGGATTGGTCCTGCTCTGAACAGGGAATTAGACTAGATGATCTCTTGAGGTCCCTTCTAACCCTGATATTCTATGCTCTTCCACAAAGAGTTGGGGAAAAATAGGTAAGATTTTTCCAAAAGAAATTTCAGATCAATCTATCCCATCTCTATATCATCATCTAAGAAGTCTTCATATTCTCTGTAGGTCAAGATTCATATCAAATTTCTATTAAGCAATATTGTCATAAACCAAACCCACAGTGTGTCCACACAAAAAGCAAAACTTAGCAAATTCCAGCCCTGAGTCCGAGGTCATCCTTTAAAACCGTTCACAGCAACCTTTGCTTGATTTTCATTCAATTCTGATTTAACCATGTAACTAAAACATTTACGAACCACAAATTTAATCACTAACCACGAAAAAGACAATATACTCAGTGAATGAAGCAAACATATAAGCCAAGCCATATGAAACAACCAACAGAAAACCAAATATGCAATTACTGAAGAAATGGATCCACTGGGGTCTGGACCAGTAATATGATATGCATTCACTTTCAAGGTCTAGAAAGTACAGCAGGCTTAACCTCTCCAGCACTCAGAGTAACTGTTGCAATGGCTGGCAGACTTAGTACTTATAAGATGCTTTTCATTCATAGACCTCTGAAGGTTTTACCCAGGTGTATTAATATCATCCCAATTTTAGAGAGACGGACTTTGATGAGACACAGAATAACGAAAGGCGACATTTTCAAAGTTAGATTGATTTTGGATGCCCATCTAAAACACCCTTTGCCCAATTTTCCAAAGGGCTGAGCACCCGCTACAACAAAAGAAGTCAACGTGAGTTGCAGGAGCTCAGTACCTCTGAAAAGCAGGCCCCTGCTATCGTAAGCTAAACACTCAAAAACTCAGGTCCCGGAACTCAGAAGCTACTTTTGAAAAATGTAGCCTAAATGCCTTGATCAAGATTAGGCAGCAAATCACAGGTGGAGCTAATGTGCTAGTTAAACCAACCTCTCTTTGTCAGAGACTGTGAGGGAATAGGGCAGAGCAAGAGTGGAGAAGAAGGTGACACAAAGGGAGTTCATTACCTCAGGAGGTTCACTTTTATCATAAACTGCGACCTGTCTGTGTGAGGTATTTTAATTGGCCAGCTTGTTTTTGTTTTTCTTAAAGGGGACATGACTACTTAGGGCAGGTGTTAGTGGTTGCATCTATGGGAAGGAACGGACTGAAAAGTGGAACTGATTGAATATTTTAATAAAATAAATAAGAATAAAATAATATGCAAATCAATACACCAAAATAAGGTAATAGAATAATAAAACACCATCGAATATATGTTAAAGTGAGATAGGACTATAAATAGTTAAAAGTTAAAATATTTTTCCTCTCCACTCTCCCTGTCACTCTTCTGTTTTCAGTGTTGTTTCCTAAATGGTTTGCCCCATTTTTAAAATAGTCTATTTACATTTGGTTTTAAACTGAAATAAATACTTTGGATAAATACCACAAACTAACCAGTAATCAAAGGGCAAAGGGCCATGAGCTCAGTAACCAAAAATGCACTGGCTAGTTATCATAAATGGACCAAAACAGGCAACGGAAAGGAAATTGTATAATAAATAAAACAAGCCAAGCAAGCCATAGAACTAGAAAAACACATATCAGTCATCCCCATGACCACTTTGCTTGTACACTGTATCTCTTTCATCTGTTTTTTGTCAATTTATTCTTTGAGGCAGGAACCACAAGTTCTTTATGCGTTTGTACAGGACTTTGCATATTTTGGCTGCTACTGCAATGTAAACAGTATAAATATTTTTAAAGGACCTGCTACTGTCCAGAAAAACCTCCAGTTTGGTGGGTGTATTGGTTCTTATGCACTCTGTATTCTGGGAATCATGCAGACTGTAAGGGATTTGAGCAGAAAAAAAAATATTTACTGTGATGATCCTACACAGCAGCCCTTGTGTTTTGTCTCATATAGAATTCAGGTCAAGTCTCATTGTTCATCTTGCACTGATGCAGAAGTCCAGTCTTAGAGCAAGATTGCTCTGACAGTGTTGTAGACCTATTATATGATATTACTATATAACAGTAGTGCCTCGCTACCTTTCTTTGTTATAAAACTAACACTCATTATCCACACATTTTGCTGGCTCCTGGGGAAAAGTACTACAGAGAAACCAGACTGTACATTTTCATGGTCTGTATGCACTTGAGGTCTTGTCAAGCAGGGTAAGTATAGTGTATTTTTACTCAGCAGCATCACACTCAAAGCAGGAGGCAAGTTTTCATTCCCACTGTTTTCAAATAATTTATAAGTAGAAAATAATCAACAGGGAAATTAATAATGGGTCCTTTCACCTTTAGATCACAAGTTCAAATGAAGCCATCTCAGTAGTTGCTGAAATATTGTCTGAGATCAGTTTTGTGATCAGTGTGTGAGAAACTGATGTCAGACAGTATTTCAGCATTACTAAAAGCACCATCACAGCTAGCAGTAATAAGCATCCTTGCTGACGGTCTCAGAAGAGAGGCCGAGAATTAAATGGTCAGGGAGACTATACTGTCCTCTAACTTCTAAATACAGAATGGGGAATGATTGGTGCTGCCTGTGGCTGTGACTGTTCTGTGGATAGAAGACTTCCATTTCCGGTTCTCAATCCTGCACTAGCATTCCAATTTCAATCATGCAGGCTTCTGAGCAGGTCGGCCCTGTCCCAGCAAATCACATGAGCATATGTTTTACATTATACGTGGGAGTAGCCTCAATGAAGTCAACTTTGAAGAGAAAAACAAATCTTGCAAAGCTAACTTTAGACAACAAGCAGCCCCACCGCAGGCTAAAGTAATCATCTCACATGGAATCAAAGAATCAAGTAATTTACACCTGTGAGGGTGAGATTTTCAAAGGTTCTAAGGGAGTCAGGTGCCCAATTTCAACTGCAATTCAATGGGGTTTGGGCCCCTAACTAACTTAGGCTCCTTTGAAACACTCCCAGGTTAATATTTTTCAGAACTCGCTCTTTTAGATATGTAAATTCTGCATTAAGAACCATCTGGACAAGATACTCTTAAACACATGTTGTATTATAA
Source organism: Trachemys scripta elegans (assembly GCF_013100865.1). Taxonomy (NCBI): domain Eukaryota; kingdom Metazoa; phylum Chordata; order Testudines; family Emydidae; genus Trachemys; species Trachemys scripta. The sequence goes on along the minus strand of NC_048298.1, from coordinate 199,851,530 downwards.
TTATCTGAGAAATACTATGGGATTATATAACTAAGGCCAGCTAATGCCACTCTGAGCTCACTTACAACCAAGGAAATCTATTCCACAGCCAAAGGTTCTGCCAAAATTGCCCTGCTAATATTCCCCGGACATCCATTTCCAGGCACTATCAGCCACTATAAGCAAATGTCTGACTATTGATATAAACGGTTACAGGCAAACATAGAAAAGAGGCCATCTTTTAGGTAGCCACCACTACCAGAAGCAAAGCTACATGCATATGTGCCTAACAGATAAGAAATGGTGGCAGCACCGGAATAAGCAAAGCCAATAAAGTATTTTAGTGACCATTCTGTGCTATACTATATTTCAAATAGTTATCTTCAAGTAAAATATAGACACAGTGTAGCAGCTGTGGCAGATGCAAAACTCTGTGTACTGTGAACTTACAAAGCAAACAAGAAAAAAACTTTAATTTGAGGCCTTTTGTGGGGAATCTTAATTTAGAAGATCTAGTTAAGAAGAAGAATCGTTCCCATTTGTTACATTGCCTGGATGATTTTCACATAACTGTTCTTATCATCCATTGGCAAATCCACTGGAAGAACCAAATTGCCATACTACTACAACATATTTGCAGCAAACAATATGAAATCCAATTAAGCTGTACTTCTATGGTCAGTTTTCCTAACTAACTCCAGAAATATTCTGCCTGACTCACAGGAGTGTGCTGCATTTGTGTTTATTGACTGGGTAGACTTTAATAAAAGGGCACAACAATTCACTCTGAACTGTGCCCATGCCTATTGTGTTAAAATCCAGTGCAGGAACCTCTTGCCTACTGAAATGGAAGTCCTTCTCAGAGAGTCCTTGTACAGTGTACCATTTCGTAAAGTTTAATTATAGCTGCTCCGTCTCATATTGCTAGAGTTACCTTTCGTCAGCATTCCTGTGATAAGCCCACTATGTTTTTACAGATGGTAATACATTAATATTTTAAAAGTTTGTTCTGGGCTAAAATTTTGTTCATCAGGTTTTTTCATGGTGATGGGGGTGGTACTGAATTTTAGTTTATTTTTTTGCCTTTAGTTGGTTTACCAGAAAGCAAATGGCTTCTGTGTTTGCCTGAATTAGCTTTTGTAAGTTGTTTATCAATAGTATAAACAAATATGTACATTTGTGTATATTTAAATTCTGTAGCTACATTACTGCCCTTAGAAAAATAACTTCTGTGAGTAGTGACATATTTTTCATCACAACTTTACGGCAAATATGCTATGCAGGGTTGTAGCACAATTGTAAGTCTTGTAATGTAGAATGACAACGATCAGTGACTAATGGATTGATGAGCAACTAATGCTAATAATGAAAGTGATTTATAATTACATGGAACATATCATCAAGAACAATCCCAAAGTGAGTTGCCCACTGTTTTATGAACCAATGAATCAAACCTTCTCTAAATGAAGTCACTAGTCAAATTCCCAATGACCTTGGTCAGAGCAGGATTGTGCTGGATATTAAGTACTGACAATTAAAAAGGTAAATATTAACCAAGCATTATCACACAGTGGGTGTGCAAGATACTGCAGCTGTTCCATATTCTAAGTACAGGGAAATACTGCTGCAACTCAGACATCCCTGGGTAGTAACAACTTTTTAACCATGACCAGTATTCACACAGATGTGTCTTGCTGCATGCTTTGAAGGTCAGCAAATTGGGGCTATTTGGGACCAAGTTCCTAAAGTAGGGACCTCACAGAGAATTTGCAGTCAGGGATCTCAATTTCAGCAGTGTCACACAGTGAGAGAGGCACTCTTTTAGGTTGGATCCCACAGCTATAAAGGTCAAAAATGACCCCTTAAAGTTATCAGACTGGTATCATGTACTTGCAATGAGATACACTGCATGACAAATGCAGTGTCCTGGATGCAGCTTCTGAATCGATTTAAGGTGTAGTCTCATATAGCCATACTTCATCAGACGAATGGTCCAGGTAGCCCAGGATCCTGTCTTCCAACAGTGGCCAATGCCAGGTACTTCAGAAGGAATGAACTGAACAGGCAATCGCCGTGTGATTTATCCCCTGTCATCTGCTCCCAGCTTCTGGCAATCAAACACTAGGGACACCCAGAGCGTGAGGTTGCATCTGATCATGTTGGCTAATAGCCATTGTTGGACCTATCTTCTATGAGCTTAGCTAGTTCTTTGTTGAAACCCATTACAGTTTTGGCCTTCACAATATCCACTGGCAACAAGTTCCAAAGGGTGTCTAATTGTCTAATACAGAGGTGACAAAAGGAGTGAATCACGGACGAGAGCTCCACATCTGAGAAAAAAGGAAAAAAACCTCCTGTCCACACTTAAATGAGAAATAGCTGGATTAGTCACTGATACCCCTTGGTCATTTAAAAGCATTTGGGAATCTAACAAAACCCTCCAAAATGCAAAGTTTGGAAAAAAAAATAATGCTCAGAAAGATACTCTACCACCTGCACTGGAGAGGATTCATAAATTCCAAGACCAGAAGGGATCATTGTGATCATCTAGTCTGACCTCCTGTATATCACAGGCCATAGAACTTCCCCAAAATAAAGTAATAATAAAATAAAGAATAATAAATAATAATAGTATCTTCATTTTAAAATTGTCAGTGATGGAGAATCCACCACGACTTGGTAAATTGTTCCAATGGTTAGTTACTCTCACTGTCAAATATGTATGGCTAATTTCCAGTCTGAATTTGCTTAGCTTCAACTTTCAACCATTGGATGCTGTTATACCTTTCTCTGCTAGATTGAAGAGCCCATTATCAAATATTTGTTCTCCCTGTAGGTACTTATAGACTGATCAGGTCACCCCATAACCTTCTCTTTGTTAAGTTAGATAGATTCAGCTCCTTGAGTGTATCACTATAAAGTATGTTTTCCAAAAATTTAATAAGTTTCATGGATCTTCTTTGAACCCTCTCCAATTTATCAACATCCTTGAGACAGTCTTCCAGCAGCAGCTCCACTAGTACCAGATATAGAGGTACTATATCCTCCATCCTCCTATTCAAGACTCCTTTGTTTATACATCCAAGGGTTGCGCTAACCCTTTTGGTATCAGTGTTACAAGGGGAGCTCAAATTCACAGAGTCACTGTTTCCCTGGCTAGAGTTCCCCATCCTGTAACTATGGCCTACATTCTTTGTTCACAAAAGTATACATCTAGATTTGGCTGTATGAAAAGGCTACTGTTTGCTTGCACTCACCATTCCAAATGACCCAGATCACTCTGTATCAGTGACCTGCCCTCTTCATTATTGACTACTCCCCCAATTTTTGTGTCATCTGCAAACTTTATAAGTGATTATTTTATATTTTCTTTCAGATCATTGATAACAACGTTAAATAACATAGGGCCAAGAACCAACCCCTGTGTGACTTTACTGGAAATTCACCCACTTAATGACAATTGCTGTTTACAATTACTTTTTTTGAGATATATCAGTTAGCCAGTTTTTAATTGATGTAATGTGTACATTGTTAATTTTCCATTGTTCTAGTTGCTCAATCAAAATATCATGTGATATCAAGTCAAATGCCTTAGAGAAGTCTAAGTATATTCCATCAACACTATTACCTTTATCAACCAAATTTATAATCTCATTAAAAAAAAAGAGATATCAAGTTAGTCTGACAGGATTTTTTTTCCATAAACCCATGCTGATTTGCATTAATTACATTACCCTCCTTTAATTCTTTATTAATCAAGTCCCATATCAGCTGCCCCATTATCTTGCCTGGATCGATGTCAGGTTGGCAGGCCTATAATTAAGATTGAGATCAGCATTTTGGAACAACTAAGCCCACATCTCTTCCCACTCTCCTAACAGTCTCCTGTGCAGTTGGACCTAACAACATAGAACCTCGAGGTCTTAATTTACATTTACTTCTCCCCCCTCCCCAAAGGGAAAGTGGAATGGGGGGTGAGGGGAGAAGATAAATAGCCCCACATATTTTAATAGTTAATTTTCCATTTGAAAGGTGTGAAATGGCTCTCATAAATAGTTTAAAACTACATAAATGTGCAAAGCCCCTCGCCTCAAGAAAAGGGATCAAATATATCAAATTCATGGAAGAGTCAAGCTCAATAGTGGGAACATGGGGTGAAAAATCCCCAAACCCAATGTTTTATGGGTAAAAAAATCCTCAGTCACAGTTTTTGTCATAGAAATATTCTGGTGCCTGGCTTCTGGTGGCACAAACAATGAAATAGATATCGGGAAAGTGAATGTAGCTACTCTATCACAGCAGCAGCATCTGGAGCTGTCAGGTGCATCCACCCACCATCAAGATGATAAAGAGGGCAGTCCCATAACAAATGGCATGCTGCTTGTTCCTCAGCTGTCCTGGATGCACCCGTGAGGATACAAAAGGCAGAGTTGATTGTTGACTCCAACTCAACACAATGGTGACTGAAGCCCCAGTATTCAGCATATGCAAAAATTAGGGCATTGGTACATCCATAAGATTGCAATACTAGTGCACCATGCAAGCCCTCAGAGGAGTGCAACTCTCAGCTGGATTTTGATACATGTCTTCTCAATGTGTTGTCAAAAGGACAGCGAACGTTTGTGTACAGTTCAAAAACAATTGGCTGATTGTTCAGAAGGACCTACAGCTGTCACAGAGCTAACAAGCTGGCAAAATGGAAGCAAGATGACACTGTCTTTAGTGCATTTAGTTTAAGCTGCCACTTCAAAAAATAATACTTGGCCAAGGTGCCAAGGTAAGATAACAGGCAGGACTCCAACTCCTCAAAGCTTCTTCTGGCTATTGTGAAGCAGATGTCATCAGCGTATATGAACTTAATTGCTGTGGTGGGTAGTAGGTCAGCCATATATATATTAAAGAGCATCTGAGTGAGTACAGATCCCAGGGGAAGTCTGTTGTTCACATGAAGTGGGCGACTTGAACCATCTCCACACCTGACAATCACTGTTCTGTAGAGGTCATCTGCATAATAAAAATCTACAAGTTTCTTGCCTGGGACCACGCCGTATAATTTTAGGGCTAATCCACATTGCCAAACTGTATCATATGCCGACTAAAATTCAATTCAAACAGTGCAAACTTTCTGTCCTGCCTCAAAGGTATCCTCAATAAAAGATATCAGTCCAATCACTTAATCCTCAGCACTATGGACCGGTCAGAATCCTGCCTGATAATGAAATACTGAAATGTGGGTTGATTAAAAGGCAACAGTTGCTTATGTACCAGTCTCTTGATCAGCTTAAAAGTAATGCTGATCAGAGCATTTGCATGATAGTTTTTTGGGTCATCCGCCTAGCTTCCAAACTTAAGGAGGGCCTCTACATATGACCTTCACCAGACCTTTGGAACTGTTCAGAATTCTAGTCAAGAATTGTAGAATCTTTGCAGAAAGTCACAACGGTATTAGCTCATGTGATGCAGGAACTCCCCCTGGATGTTGTCACGCTCAGGGGCCTTGTAAGGTTTTGAGAAAGAAATTGCTGATTCCAGTTTTTCCCTATTGAACACCTGGGATAAGTTGGAGTCAGCTGAGGGGGTTGACCAAATATTTCTGAGAGCAGATAATACCTTCTGATCATGATCTCTGTAAATGCTGGATGGATGCTGGCCATAAGGTGAGTTGCCACAGCATTTGCAGAGACAAGTTTGGGACATTCAGGGGTCTCCCCTGCTTGAAGGCAACAAAGAAGGCCACAGATCCTATGGCTTGAGTACATGAAGTCCAGAGTTTCAACACATTTGTGCCTTTCTTGTCTCCTAACACTAAGATGTTCCATTAATATATTAATGGATTTTTGTCCTCTCCGGCAAAGCAGACTTTCGGACTCTTTGATAGAGGTTGTCACAGATGTCATCTCAATAGGGGATATATGTCTTGTGAAAATCACATGGAATTGACTTTCTAGCTGCACTTAGCAAAATCTCACAGAAGATCTTGTAAGCCAGGTTCACATCATCAGCCACATGCCATGACACCATGGGCAGGAATGGTGTCCCTAGCCTATGTCTGCCAGAAGCTGGGAATTGGTGACAGGGGATGGATCATCTGATGATTACCTGTTCTGTTCATTCTCTCTGGGGCACCTGGCACTGGCCACTGTTGGAAGACAGGATACTGGGCTAGATGGACCTTTGGTCAGACTCAATATGGCCATTCTTATGTTCTTGGGACTATAAGAAGTCTGTCCATTTCTTCCCTGAAGTGGTCTCATTTGGCACGCTGGAAGTTACATCTCTTGAACGTGTTTACTTCAGCCAGTCTGAGCTCTAGTTCTGCTATCACCATTAAAATATGTATGAAGTTTCAAGTATACTCAGACATGGAAAATGAAGCATCTAAAGAGAGGAAAACAAGAACTGGTGATGACTCAGTAGCGTGTAATTGAGAGTCCTTGATGGAATGGTTTTCTTGAAGTATTAAAATGTACATGAACATATAAGCAGCTAGCTGCTGAAGAATATCACGTGAAGGGGTGGCGATCCCCTCTATATTAGCTGTAAGATTATTAAAGTGCAGATGGCCAAGTTGTCAGGATTCATCTCTCCCATCCTGGGTGGTTAACAGAGAACACCAACATGAAAGCTCCTGACATGTCTCCCGTCACAGAAAGCATGACTATGACAAACATGCAACTGTAGTGATGATGTACCCTCACAAAACCACACACAGAGCACAGTTCTACTTCCATTGAACTCAATGGAGAATTTGCCTTTGATTTCAACAGGAGAAGGTTCATCTTCATAATGTGATGCAGTCACACACAAAGAACTGCTCCATAATTATTACTCCACAGTTTTGCAGGTTTCTAGGAAAATGGTCTCTAGAAAGGACAAAATCTTTTGTATCCTGATGGGAGTGTACAAAAGTGATTCCTACCTTCAGAATATATCTTTCATCACTATCAAAGACCTAAATATAAAACAATAATGACATGAAGCCCAGAACACAATGGCTTAAATCTTATAACACTGTATAAGAAACTGTTCTTAATTTCCCCTGTGATTTTCTGTAATCTCTGACATTGCATTTACATTCTATGTAGCTCTCCGATGTGTGACAGAATCCCAGCACAGCAATATAAAAGTAACATAATTCCAGAGGGTGATATTAGGCTACAAGGGCTCTCAAAGACAATACATTAGCTATTGATAATCTTTATGAATCATTGTATTACTTTTTATTACAATGTAGTTGAAACTGCTGTAGAAGATGCACTTTTATTATTCTGTGCCCCCTTCATTTTCAAATGAATATTTTTGATATGGTTAAAAAAACCCTTTTCCATGTGCCATTCTAAAGTTGCATTTCTAGTTTAGATCCCAATACAACTAATGTTAACATTTTTATTTCTTGCAGGTGAATCAGTTTGAAAATAAGAAATGTCAATTTTTTTCTCTCTTGCATTTGTCTTCCTTCTTCTTACTCTCTTTGTTATTTGATATTATTTTAATTTTTAAAGGGCATTTATTAAATACAAGAATATGTTAGTTAATAATTTAGTGCTCTCTCTAATTTGAATATTTATTATAACTTTCAATAAAATAAAATTAAGTTTGAAAACGTTGTCATAACCTGGTCTGAGGGCATAATTTTTTATAATAAATTTCAAAGATGAACAATTCCAATTTCAATTTCTTTAAAAAGAAAGCAGATATAAAACGATTCTTTACCTCAGGGTACGTGCAATACAGATTAAGTCCAAAAAAGTAAGGTTCTAAACTGATAATTGCTTGTGGTGTAATTCTGACATTGCTTTTTATATTATAGGACAGATCTACAGCTGGTATGAATTGGCACAGCTGTATTGACTTCAAGAAAGCTATATTGCTTGATACCAGCAGATATCTGGCCTTATGCCTGTCAGTGAATAAGGCATCAAGAAAGGACAGGTTGTCCATTCAGGAATAATAAGCTCATTCAGTTTGGATATCACTATTGCTCACCTTGATATAATCCTATGTATGGCTCTGTTCCAACCCTTCCAGGTTTGCTCCTTCAGCAGCACCCACAGTTAGTTAAAAATTCAACACAGGAAAGGCCTTGATGCAAATGAAAGGCCTGATTTTTCCCTGCCCTACAACTTCTCTAGTTTTCTGCATCTGCTCAAAGTAAATCCCAAGTGGGTATAAAATGCTGCCAAATCTGAACAGCAGCATTTTACACCCAGTTGGCACAGGTGTAAATGACTAGACAAGGCACAAGATAATAGAAAAACATACCCAGAGAGTGGCAGAGGAATTCTGTTTAAAAAAAGGAATGGCCACCACCAGGGTTAGAACAGGCAGAGCTATGCTATATTTACAAGAGGGTAGCTCAACTCAGGTAGGATATACCAATATTAGTAGCCGTCATACTTTCATTGATGTCCCATCAGCCATTGCCATAGTATATATATAAAAACAATTAAATAATAAGAATAAATCTAATTACACACAATAAAAGGTAAATTTCAGATGTAATTGTAAGCATCTAAACATCATTCAGCCGGATACTCAGTACATTGATCAGGATTTGACCTACGAGCACAATACTCACCACCATCAGGAGTGTTGTCTGCACCTACAACAAACTAATGAAATGAGGGATAACAACTATCGCTTCAGTTTATAATTAATACAGATGGGGAACTGGGCACAGAATGGCATTCACTTGGGCACCTAACTACAACTTTAGATGCCTAAATCCAACATTTATCCACTGTTGGCATTCACAAAACCCCTGCTCAGCTGCCATCTAACCCTGGAGGTACCTAAATTTCCTAGGTGCACAAGTATAGAAGTGCTGCTGCACCCGCTGGCTTGAAGTAGTAATAACAAACACCAAATACATAGTTTCCACCTTCAGCACCCCTACTATAAAAATTGTTCTAGCACCATTGCCTAGGTGCCTATGTTTCCTTCATTGAAGTCCATAAGGCACCTACGTTTCAGCAGCTGGGCATATGCTCAGTTGCCTAAGTCCTAACTTGTGCCTAAACCCAAGCTGCATTCACAAACTAGGCTTTCCCTCACCTGTTTTGTCTTTGGCACCCAATCCAGTGGGCATGCTCTGAGCATGCCTAAACCTGCACAAAATGTGTCAGAGGTGGTGTTCCCATCTTCTGACCTTTACCCCAGTAACTTGAGCATTCACCCAGGATGTGGGAAATCTAGATTCAAATCCTGCTTCTGCCTGATGTGGAGCAAGGATTTGAACTTGGGTTTCCCAATTCTCAGTGACCTGGCTATGGGGTATTCTGATGGTGGGGGCGTGAATCCTTTCATCTCTCACGTTGAAGCTGTTTGTGGCTGTGACTCCAAAGCGGAATCCCTTTAAAGGCTGTGGATCAGGACCCACCTCTCTCACCAGTATTGCCTATTGGCTTGCTTAGGCAGGTTCACACTCAGCATGCTACCTGTTGTGATCCCATTCTTAGTCACCTATTTCTCCCCATCATTGCACAGGGAGCCCAACAGACAAACTCAGCGTTGTGTATTCCAGTAGGTAGCAGGTTGCTTAAAATTTAAGTGCTGCAACTGTTAGCATTGCAGATCCAAAAGTCCTTATGAAGCCCACCCTATTGATGTGCTCAAGATCACACAGAAAGTCTGTGGCAAAAGGAGCACAGGTATACCAGGTTCTAGGCCAGCATCCTAACCACTGGACTGTCCTTCCTCTGTAGATATTATAGTACCTGACAGCCTTCACATCTACAAAGACATAACAAGTTCTTGCCACAATTTGATTTCATTCTCATAAATTGCCTGGTGGGCCAGAACTTCGTGTAGTATTAATTAGGATAGGATTAACAACAGTTCACTGTCTGACCTGAGAACATCTTTAGAAGCCAGTGCTTCAAAGGAACATCTTGCACCACAGTGGCTTTCCTGGGGTATAGAACTTTCAAGAGCACATACCCACTAATGCTTTCGATAGCTGACCTATGAATATTTGATGATCTTACATAATGTGTTTTACAAGAAGGCAGCACTAAAACCTGAGTTAAGGATGGAATGACCTTACAGATCTTTTCTGTAATCCAGAACCAAAACACTTTTTACCTGTAAATTTTAAAAGGCTTATTTAGAGGGACTGGTTGGCTCATGGGCAAAGCTGGTAGCATCTCACAGTAAATTATTTGTAAAAAGCAACAGAGGGTCCTGTGGCCCCTCTAAGACTAACAGAAGTATTGGAGCATAAGCTATCATGGGTGAATGCCCACTTCATCAGACGCAAGTAAGTGGGCACTCACCCACGAAAGCTTATGCTCCAATACTTCTGTTAGTCTTAAAGGGGCCACAGGACCCTCTGTTGCTTTTTACAGATTCAGACTAACACGGCTACCCCTCTGATAGTAAGTTATTTGACAATTCATGGCCAGGTCTTAGTGTAAATCTCTAGTTTATAAAAGCTAAAAATAACCAGTTACCCTATTTTAATCAAAGTTCCCTTTATGTTGCAATGAATACTGTTTTTAAATTAGGTAGTGACATTTAACAAATAGTCTGCACATATTTTAAATCCCAGTGCCTTCCAGTCCGGTCCCAGAGCAGCAGCAGTGCAGGAACAGGGAAATGACAGAGCTATTGAGGCTTCTTCTTCAGTACCACTTTCTTCAGCCCCTGCAGAGGCAACAGTGCTAGGCAGTCTCCTCTCAAACCTGCTCTGTAAGCTCCAGGGCTTTCCCTCAAAACCAGAGAATTCACAGAATCCATGACAATTCCCCTTATTCTCCACGATTAACAGCAGCCCTGATCTTGCTGCCCTTGGAATCAATGGCAAAGCTCTCACTGACTTCAATGGGAGTAGGACCAGAGCCTTGGAGAATTCTTGCTGTTTCAGACTACTAGGAAGCCAGGTTTAAAGCTGGGTACTCACCGATTTCTCAGTAAAATTGGTTCAGCTATTTGCTTTCACAACAACCTTTCTGGGGGCAGGGGGTTAAATTCATGAATATTTAAAATAAAAAACACTCCAATAACACAAGAATCATGGAATCCACAATAGCCTTGACAAAAAGATCAGCCACACTGATGAGATTTGCCCTAAAATAGAGAAAACCAACATAGATGGAAATTCATCTCTGTCACCGGTTGAGTTTGGGCTCATTCAGTACCATCAGATAGCATTTAGTTCAGTATCCGATGGATATTGAGAAAAATATCACCCTCATTTTCATCCTTGTTGACAATCTCTGAGGAAGCACCAATAGGCAATAAGCAAAAGATGGTCAAGGTCACATATGCAGGAAAAAGCCAATACTATGCATGCTGTGGCTTAAGAGAGAATTTGTTTCCAATGCAATCTATTGGACGTTTTCATGATCATTCAATTCACTTAAAAATTAAAGTATTTCTTTAAACATCATCATAGAAAATAGACTCCAGCAAGCCACTTTCTCAAAACAGAGGTCATAGAATAAATAGAAATTATGTATGCTGGCTAATTAGCAATCAGTGGAACTAGCGATGAAGGCTTTCTGAGTCATAAGCCATCATTCTTCATTTAAATGGAGAGAAGACCTTGGGAAGATAATACTCAGAACTCCAGACCAGTAAAGGTTTGTTACTGTTACTCAAATCTAGCTGTTTGAAATACTTTGTAAGGTAAGCACTCTGCACAATTGCTGACTGAAGATAGTGGGAGTCTTTTGATAGACTTCAAAGGGCTTTGGATCATGCCCAATGTATGAATGGAATAAGTACAACCTCAGGGGATTTCAACCACGAAAGGACAGATTTTGAACTACAGACAACCAGTGCAATAATCTAAAATCAAGATGTTCTAAAATCAAGCATAAATCTCCACTATTCCATTGCCAAACAATGCTGGCTGGGGATCCAAAGGTAGGCCTACCCCGCAATCCTTTCCAACGGCTGTGCAGGGCGACTTGTCTGGATTCATTTTCAGGAGTGGGACTTAATTTGAACACCACCAGTGCCACTATGACAGGCCCTTCTTTTTATAATGTCCCATTATACAATACAAAGGACATTTGATGAAAGAGCAGTAAATTTAAAATCAATAAAAAATAAACATTCCACCTCGTTTCTCAGTGTAAGTCACTGCAGCAAGGTTTCAAGTCAGACACTTTTTCTGGATTGGAAAAGAAGGCTGGATAGTGTAGTGACCCCCAATGACACCTCCCACTAAGGAAGCTAGGAATATGATAAGGTTAATAAAATCTCATATTTCACAGCTGATGTCTAAGAGGCAGGAAGGCTTTTTCCTGATGTGTACAGCATTTGGCTGGCTTCGTTATGGATTTTTTCACCTCCCTCAGAGGCACACACAAGAAGGATGGGATAGGTTTTAAAAATTCAGCCCACTAGATGTGTTCAGCTACACAGCTCTACCTATTTGCTTTATGCCTGACCTGCAGTGCACCCGGGAATTCTAAACCTGAGACTTGCCTCAGCAAGCACAGACCCCTGACTACAGTACAAAGCTGGTTCATGATGCAGCTGTCTAGCTAGCAGCTCAAGGCCAGCACGTGTTTTTCAACGAGCTGTGAACTAAACCCAGATATAGTCACCATTAATCCACCAGGCTAGTTCCTTCTAGAATTATGTTTTCTAAGGTATATAGTTTTACAACTATTGGATTACTGTATCGCATGCTTTTCCAAACTCTCTAGAGGATGCAGTTTTTTCAGAACCAAGAAGGCCTGGCAAACCATTGATTATGAACCTGCACTAATTACTGGATTAGCTGCAGCTTAATGGCTGGTTTATTACAGATATTTATGGACAGGCCAAAAGCTGTTTTACCAAATTAGCATCATGAGTTGGAAAAAATGATCATCACTAGCTCTGTAACTTAACTCTTTTCACTAACTGTCCCCCGCTTACAGTTCTACTTGAGAGCAAAAGTCTTTAAAATTGTCTCCCACCTCTGCCCCATTAGATAAAACTATTATAAGAAACCTGCTCTATCTTGTAGCGCTATTAAGTTCCATTGTGAAAACAATGTCAGTCTACAGTTCCTAGTCTGTTACAGAAATGGAGTAGTGGTACTCTTGGGCTATTAAAAAGCTTTGAACAGTTAGCAAGGAGGAAATGTGACAAAACATTCTTAGCACCTTAACTATTTTAAGGGCCAAGTGTGATTAGCCTACTCTCCAAAGATAGAAGCCCTTTTATTGGTTTAGGGCTGTTATGTGATAACAAACTTGCTTTTTGTTTGGTTGTTTAACTACTTATTTATTTAGAAAGGTTAAACAAGTTTATAAATCCTTGCCAAGTAAATGTCAAAAGCAAAACAATCATTACAACAGTTAGTTTTTGTTTAAAGAGACATAATACAGGAATACAGTCCTCAGACCTTTCTATATAACAGGATGTTACCATGCCTTATAGTGCTAGACTCAAGGAGCGCAATCTATTTATCTAAACAAAGAGAAGGTTAAAGGGTGACTTGATTACAGTCTACAGAGAGAAAAAACATTTAATTATGGGCTCTTCAATCTAGCAGAGAAATGTGTAACACACTCCAATGGCTGGAAATTGATGCTAGACAAATTCAGAGTTGGAAATGTGATGTAATTTTTTAAAAGTGAGACTAATTAACCAATGAAACAATTTACCAATGGTTGTGGTGGATTCTGCATCACTGGCAATTTTTAAATCAAGATTGGATGTTTTTCTAAAAGATAAGCTCCAGGAATTATTTTGGGGAAGTTCTATGGCTTGTGTTATACAGGCCAGCCTAAATGATCACAATGGTCCTTTCTGATCTTGGAACCAATAAATATTATAGAGTGAGAATCATACAACAATAAATATAATATGTCATTTCTAATTATTTTATTACATTGAATGAAATCTCTATATACACATTTAACAGTCCCGTCATGTTTATCAACTACTAATATTCAAAAAAATTAGACAGGCATGTTGAGTTTTTTGCAGATGAATGTATTTTGTCTGAATATTGAATAAGCACTAACCAAATAGCTAAGTATCTATTTGTCCTATGTCTATTTTCCTGGGTACATAATTGATCTCTTAATTTTTCCACAACCACAAACTCCCATGATTTTTGGACCACTCCTCTATGGTTGGACCCTTTTTCCTTACAGCAGGTAAGGGTGGGAAAGTTGCATTCTTTTCACGGAGTCATTTAAAATGCAGTTCTTAAAAGCTTGACTACTTTAGGGACCAAATTCTGTTCTCCGGTATACCTCTGCAACCTGAGTGAAGCCCAATAAGGTTGGAGAGGTGTGCTTATAAGTGACTTGTACAGTTAGTCCAATTAAAGTTAACATCTAGGGATAGTTTTGAAAATTATCATCATTTTCTACTGGATTAATATGGTTAGCACTAGGGTTGCCAATGCTGCAGAATTGGAGTCTCCAGGAATTAAAGATTAATCTTTAATTAAAGATTACATCATGTGATATAACCTCCAGGAGTACGTTCAACCAAAATTGGCAACCCTAGTTAGCACTCTTGTTTAGATTGTCTTTATCTTACTATAGACAACACTACATTTGCCTTGCTGATGATATTAGAAAACAAGGCAAAAGGCATGTATAGTAAATAGATTTTTACATTATTAATTAACATAGTCCCAATACATAAAGCATAAAGAAGACACACACAAAAACAATCTTCAGTTGGCTCATTGATAGTGAGGGAGCATTTTGCTCTACAGACCCAGTGGATGGAAATGATCTTTATGTAGAACTCGAGTGGTTTATTTTTCTTTGCTGGGGGAAGCTGGCTGAGATTTATCATGTCTCCAGGGAAGGAAGAGTCATTCCTTGGTGGCTGGCCAAGGAATAGCATAGGTGGCATCTGCAGAGGCAGCTGGACTTGCTACCCTTGCAGATGGAGTCAAAGTGCTCTGCTGCAGCTTAAATGGGATTGAAAGAGTGACAACAGAGGAAGGAAAAAATAATCAAACCAGCATTGGTGGGCTATGACATGCTTTGATACAACTCTGGCACCAAACGACATTGTGGTCCCAGAGATGAGCTGCAGCACAAAGCAACCAGGGTAACTCCAGGCTGGCTAATGAACATATTGGGTAGTAAGAAAGGGGTGAGAGGAGAAATCTTTATACATCTGATAACACTTTGTTACTCACATACACAGTATTAAACTGAATGAGACATTTGGACCTGGGAAGAAAACCCCACGGGGTTTATTGGCAGTGATATTACATTGTGAGGAGCTTACCTTCTTCTAGAGCTTTAATTGGAGATTGTCTTTTGGGATCTGGTGGTCCTAAAACATATAATCAGTTTTCTGTGATTTCAAGGACTTCAATCCTTTGCCTGCTGGGCTTATAATTCCACTCTTTTACATCGATTTTACACTACGGTAACTCAGTTAATGTAAACAGAATCACATTGGTGTTTAACCGGTATAATGGAGTGGCGAATCAGGCCCTCTATATTACCATGTCTGAAAAATAGAGATTATGTGTAACTTAAAAATTAAGATTAGCAGTAAATTCAAGATGAACTATTTTTCTAATAAAAAACCACGAGGAGTCCTTGTGGCACCTTAGAGACTAACACATTTATTTGGGCATAAGCTTTCATGGGCTAAATTCAGTGAAAAATACAGTAAGCAGAATATATATTATAGCACATGAAAAGATGGGAGTTGCCTTACCAAGTGGAACCAGAATCTATAGTAGAGCTGAACAACACATGCTGTGTACCGAATCTTTATGAGATGAGAGATTCTAATTAAGATAAATGTTACCTCAAACTGTAATTATGAAAAAGTACATACTGTGGAGGGAAAGTACTTTAACTTCAATCATTAATTCATCATGGGTTGATCCCATCTAATTGGTGTAGTCAACCTCTAGCTTAATTTATTTATTCTTATAACAGCTATTGTTTCAAAAAGGTAATGATTGGTACTAGTGTTTACCGTTTCTTGTAAATGGGTATTTGCTTTAAATGTCATTTTCTGTCTCACATCCCTGCAATGAATCCAGCTCTGTCTTTAGGCCCTGATTATGCAATGAGCTCTCTGTGAATGGACTCCTTAGCCCACAAAAAGTCCAACTGACTTCAGTGGAGATCCATGAAGGCAGATAAGTTTGCCTACATGGTGCCCAATTTAAGTCTCATGGGGTGGGATTCACACAGGGGACACCCTGCCACCTAGTGGAATTCACAACCCTGTGTTCAGCACCCAGGCTCCCTATACTATGCAATGGGAAGAGATAGGCATCTAAAAATGAGATTCAGAAAAGCCAGCATGTTGAGCAGGGAACTGCCTAAACTAGCCAATCAGAAATGCTGAGGAGAGGGGGTGTGGGCTAATCCTCATTCCTCAAATGGATTTAGGATCCAACTCCAAGCCAGAGGGTGGTGCCTATCGCCACTTGGGATTCTCCGGAAGTTAGGTTACAGGCTAGTGATTTGTCTTGAAAAAATGAAGAGGAATTTCTCACCCTCCTTTACAACCTTTATCCCAGTGCTTAGGGCACTCATCCAGGATGTGGGAGACTCAGGTTTAAATCCCTCCTCTGCCTGATATGAAGCAAGGACTTGAGTCTCCCACCTTTTAGGAGAATGACTCTGTAGCCCAGTGGGTCATTCTCACTCTAACTATGGATCAATGAATAGTTATGTATTTATGAATAGTGGAACAGCTCCAACAGCGGGATTGAAAGAGACCAGGCCTATACTGAAGAGTTAGGGCACTCACGTAGGAGATGGGAGACGCAAATTCTAATCCCTGATCCATATCAAGAAGAGGGGAGATTTGAACCTAGGTCCCCCACATCCTGGATGAGTGCTCTAGCAAGTGCACTGACAGTTAGAAGGGGTCGGACTATTGCCATTATCTTTTGTGTGTGTTTAGACATGCTCTGCGGATCCCTACCAGATCAGGCCTTGAAGACAAGATAGCGGGGAGAACACCTAGTGTGTGAATCCCACTGGGGTTTAGGTGCTGTGGAACTGGCAGTGTCATGACTCAGGTGGCTGAGCACATGCCCAGCCACTGAAATGTAGGCACTTTGGGGACTTTACTGTTGGAAAATTAGGTGCCTAGGGAGTTTAGGTGCTTGCAGGGTTAGTCAGCAACTGAGCAGTGGCTTTTTGAATGCCCAACCATGCCTAAATGTTGGATTTAGGTGCCAAAAGGGGAAGTTAGACGCCTAAGTCCCCCTTGTGGCTCCCTAGCACTCCTCATCTGCTCGGGGGGTTGTCCACCTAGAGCTCATGTCAGGACCAGGGCCTTAATATGGAGACTCAGAACCTGAAGCAAGCAAAGAGGTGTGGTTAGGCAAATTGGGATGGAAGGGGAAATCATCAACCTACCCCCTTCCTCCCAAAAAATGAAAATTTAATTCAGAACCATTTTTTTGTGGAAGCAAGAGAACAGGAATCCCATGAGCTGTACATTTTGTTAAGGAACAAATAAAATGAAAAGGCCCATGGTTTTGCTTCCCAGGCCTGCTGAAATCCTTGATTAAGAGCCAGTTTGGGAGACTCTTCTACCCCATTTAATCAGGAACAATTTGCTGCAAGGTAACACATTAGCATAACGTCCTTTTTCGCTAAATATTGTATTACAAACCATGACAAAGTAAGGGGGATAAAATAGCATCCAGGCAACCAGTAGCTATCATGGTATTTACAATTCTGTCAATTTAGTCCCTTGCTGTGAGTGTGTTCTGGACTTTGCATATTTACATTCCTTGTGCTTCATACACTGATATGCTTCATGGAACATAAGTACTGCATTCCATCAATTAACATTGCTCTTCCTGGTCTCTAAGATGTACGTTTCCATTGCCTCTTTGTTTCCCCATTTGAATGCGATACATTTTAATTTTACAGTAAATGCCAGTTTACATTAGCTCAGCTGTCCTCCTGACATAATCTGACTTGAAGTTATGCAAATGATTTCTTTCCAGATATCTCTGATTAGCTGAAGAAAACAGTCCGTAATTATTTCTGAGATAATCAAGGAGAATTCAAGCTTGATTATATGTAGTAGATTCTCTTCTTGAATCTAAATTGCAGTATTTCCTGCCATAGGACATTTCAGAAGGCACTTTAAAAAGAGTTGTAGTTTCCATCTTTTCGTCCCCTGCAAAGCACTTCAGCTATTTGCTCACAGCTTCATCAAATCAACCCTTCCTTTTTATATTCACAGCTTTCCAGACATCATAAGTGGCATGCCAACAGGCTCAGTGCAAATGCTGTCTGTTACTAACATTACAAAGTAGTAAATCCCACTGGTAATGCATAGGTGTCAAAGGTTTTAAACTATCTTAGAATAATAGAATCATAGTGTTAGAAGGGACCGCAAGGGTCATCTAGTCTAATCCCCTGCCAAGTTAAAGGAGAGGTGGCCCAAAAACAGTACTTATGATTAAAAAGACATTGTCAACCAGAAGCAAAGAAACAATTTTAGAGATTTGTATTCTGTGCTTTATTACTAGTGGAGTTTTGCTGGGGTGCAATACACTAAAAAAAAAAAAACCAAATGACTCACTAGTACACCACAATCCATAGTTTTCAAATCACTTTCATACAAACAGGGATGGGGGGACCTCAGAAGGTCCAGCATTCAGATTCTATTTGAATAAGCAGCCAAACATTTGAATGCTTATCCAAAGTTTGTATCAATTATGCATACATTTTTAGCTGAATCCAAATCAAGTAACCCTCCTTACACAGTCCCCATACTCATTTCCCCACATGGTGTTTTGGCAGGGGCAGAATGGCAAAGTTGCAATCCTGGGTCTCCATTTCCTCAGTGCTCCCATTTGGAGAGCAGTACCACCCACTGCCATTTGGCTGCAATAAGAAGAGGGAGGATATGTGCAGTGGGGGTTATTTACCTCCAAATTCTGAAAAACATAACAATTCCATTCAGGTTTGAGCTTTGGGCAAGGAGTCAAGCAAGTGGCACACACTTAGGGATGTTGAAAGTCCAAATTTGGATCCAAGTTTTCCTATAGTCCTTACCTCCAAATGCATGGAGTCTGAAGATTCATATCTCTAATCCAAATCAATTCTCACATTACCATTCACAAAATGCTTTGCCATGTTATATCACACATTTACAAAGTTAAAAGTAAAATATAACAGCAGAAGGGGAGATAAATTAGATATGATATAGGTATTTCAGTGGAGAGTTGAAAGGAAGTGAAGACCTGATGAGGTAGAGAGATACAGGAAGGCTGTTGCAGATTGTATCAGCAGAAGAGAAAGTATTAGCAGAAGAGAAAGTTACTGCCCCAACAGTGATGAGACTTTCTGAAAAGACAGAGAGGGAGTCAGTGCAAGACAAACAGGTGAGCAGAATGGGGACAAGAGAGAGACACAGGGCCAAATTCTGCTGTTATGTATGTCAGTGCAAGTCCAGAGCAACTCAATTCAGGTAAATCAAGTTACTTTGGATTGGATGTGATGTAAACGTATGTGGGAAAGAAAAAGTAACAAAAAAAGAGCAAGAAAATCAAAATGTTTTTGACCCTCAAAGACTGATTCAAGTTTTGGGTGAAGTTTAAAGTTGGGTTTTATCCATAGTAGTTTATCCATCCCTTATCTCAACTATGAAAATGTTCTTTTACCTCTTATCTTCACCCATTCCACATGCTTTTTCATCTCTGAAGGCTTTTCCCCAGTCCAAGTCTATCTGATGTTTCTCTTTTTTTTTTTAAGAATTTTATTTCCCTATTGTCCTGATGTTTATTTATAACATAGATCTATTATAGCAGTCTAGCAAGGATGCAGTACATTTGCAATTCCCCTTAGCATTAGTGGGAGCACCACATGCAGTCAGGGGAAAACCACAGCGCAGCATTTTGGGGGAAGTAGCTTGTCACTGTCACCAAGTAATTTATTATTATGCTATGAAGACACAGCAAATTGTCACAGGATAGTGGTCTTCTGTTGCTACAAAAATGCGAAGGCCCAAGCACTCTTATTTTATATAATACATGTTGAAGCAAAGCCTAAAGATTTAATTTCAAAGCAGGAAATATCAATCTTGTGACAAAGTTTTATAACACTGTTAATCTGGTTATTCCAAATGCCTCCTGTTGATGTAGTCAGTCTATTGTAGATTTCAGTGGAATGTTCAGTGAAATTATATGAAAAAAAAGAATTTGTCACAGCCAATCAGAGAAGAGATGCCATACAACTACTGACCCATAACTGTGCATTTAGAGCTTGATCCTGAGCACATTGCAGTCAATAGCAAAACTCCCATGGACTGCAGTGGTGCAGGATCAGGCTTTTATTGCTAAACTGTGCAATTCCTTGCACTCTGATTGGCTGAGAGAGTCTAGTTTGAATAACGATGGTGTGATTACTGAGAAATCAGAATAGAAATATTTGCATAATCATCACTGTAGGCTAACTAAGAAATAACCACACCATCATTATGCAAATTATTCCCCCCAATCTGACTCCCAAATTAGAACTCCAGCAAGAGAGCAGGTATTTTTCATTATCCGTCAGTGGTTATTTCCTCATATCTGTGCAGTGACTGTGCAAATATTTCTCATTTATTCTACTACAAATATGTTGACTCTCTTCTTACTTTCCTCAGAACTTCCCATTAACATATACACACCAAACATAACTTCAGTGGCTTATTCCTGAGAGTAAGGCTATATAGGGTGAGGCTCACTTTCTTCCTCATCACCCCATATCCTGGGTCTCAAAACCTTCTAAACTCTGGCCTCAGGGTTTCTTTTCTATAAACTCCCTAACCTTTGGCCTGGAGTTTTTTAGCCCAGGTTATGTTCACTGCATTGTACACACAGGGAATCCTGAAGTTATTGTTTAAAAGTCAGCTGCTCAGTTACACCAGTGCTAATCTGGAGTCAGCCCATAGACTTTAGTGGAGTTTCTGCAGAGCTGCATCTGTAGCTGTGATGAGAAACTGGCCCAAAGTAATAACATACTAATTGGTTTATAAATCAAGCGTAGTTTGTGTTTGGGCCAATTAGAGACCCACTTATCCATTAACATTAGTTATTAAAAAGTACACTGTACTCTTAGGAAAATGCTGGTTGCTGTGGCTATTTTTGTAATTTTTCAGTGAATACATGTCAGGCATACATCAATCTGCTTGGCAAGTACATTTTGGAAAAAGAATGCTTTCAAAATGCATTAACTTAGTCTGCTATCTCTCTTCTCTCTCCCTCCTCTCCTGCTGATATTTTTCTCTCCACCATGTTCCTCTGCTCCTGATCTGCCTCTCTCCTCTGCCCCCTGCTTTTTCTGACGATGAATTAATTTCCTCCTCTGCCTCTCCTTCCTCCTTTCTCTTCAGTTAATCTCTACTACAACTCGGAGTTGGATGGTCTCTGATTTTTTTAAGTGAACATACACGTTGCCTTTGAAGGCATCTTTAAAAGTTCTATTTTCTTTTCAAAAGCTTCCAGTTTTGCTTTTTTTTTTTTTTTTTTTTCTTATTAGAAATGGAGCTTCAAAGCTGGAAACTGTCTACAGTGCCTATGATAAAAACCTATGACTAGATAGCAGAATTTTAGTTGAGAACGTGGGGTCAGCTGCAGGGTTTCACTTTCAAATATTTCAGTGGTTTTTTTCTGTTTCAGTTGTATTGTTTCATGGTATTGACTTTAAGCATCCAAGCTTTTGATGTGTCTTTCATTCTTATTTAATGCTACTAATGCCATTGCTAAATAATAATAGTGCTAACCTTGGCCATTTACTATGATCATCTTGGCTTCCTCGGATTAAATCCTAAATAATGAAAGTTATTGCTCAGATTAGATTTTAATAATCACACTGTGTGTTTTAATAATCACATTTAATGATGTATATAGCTGTGTCTGCACCACTCCTGTTTGTTATCAGCAATGATCCTGGCCTGCCATATAGTCGTACTTTACATTTTACTCATGTTGCTAATTAACATTGCACCATTATATGAAACATAAAATTAAATTAATGTAATAGTAAAATTCTTGTTAAATCTAAATTGTTCTTTTTTAGAACTTTGCTTAGTAGGAATTGGAGGCATTAATAATTTTCCTTTTCACTTTGCCTTTGGCTGATGAGCCGTTTGGTTGCAAGAACCTGTGCAGCCTTTTCTGAGATATTACATCATCTGACTGTGGGATATTTTACAGTGGATTCTTGGTTCGATATCACAGGAAGGCATAATGGACAGAAGGATTTGATGGAGAGTCAGCTTCTTAATGCTGAATTCACTGACTTATCAGTTTCAGTTCGGGGAGTTGGCACACATGCTACAGGCCTGACGCTGACAGGTACTGAGTAGTCACAACTCCCGTTGGCTGTGACAGACGTTAGGATTTTCTCCACACCTTCCTGGCCCAGGCCCTTCAGTTAGTTTTGGTTCAGATGCTTTTGCAAACACGGACTGAACATAGAATTAATCTTAAACTCAAACCTGAAACTCAGATAAAACAACCAGGCTATGAATTGGTTTGGATCAAAATCATAAGAAGCAATTTCTAGGATTTCCATCCAAAATCATGAATTGTCCCAGTTTCAGTCAAAACCTGGTTCAGACTCACTCAAAGCCCAGGGGACCCTTTTGAACTGACATTCACAGTCTCTCTCGCTTAGTGCCCTTTGGCTCCAAGATGGGCAAAACTATGCATAGGCTGGATTTCCAAAGAAGCCTAAGCTTTGTGGCAGCAAGCTGTGGCGCTGCCCATGACTCCTTCAGTTCTTCACTGTAACACTCACATTTAATAAACTCCCCATCAATAGCCTCAAAGAACACAAGTCAATCCAACTCCAGGACACTGTAAATTGCATGTAGAAGTTGGGGAGTGGGGAATTGAATGGACTTTGTAAAATTGGGTTTTATAAATCGAGGTTTCAGAACAAGTTTGGAATACCAGTTGTGATAAATGAAGGCTGGGGCGGGGGGAGAGCTCCCTTTTATGGATCCATACAGCCAGTTAACTATAAAATCCCTCTTAGGCCTGGTCTACACTACGGGGTTAGGTCGAATTTAGCCGTGTTAGGTCGATTTTATAATGAATGCGTCCACACAACCAACCCTGTTCCGTCGACCTAAAGGGCTCTTAAAATCGACTTCTGTACTCCTCTCCAGCAAGGGGGATAGTGCTAAAATTGACTTTGCTGGGTTGAATTTGGGGTAGTGTGGACGCAAAACGATGGTATTGACCTCCGGGAGCTATCCCAGAGTATTCCATTGTGACTGCTCTGGACAGCACTTTGAACTCTAATGCACTAGCCAGGTACACAGGAAAACTCCCGGGAATGTTTGAATTTCATTTACTGTTTGGTCAGTGTGGCGAACTCAGCAGCATTCAGCAGCACAAGTGACCATGCAGAATCGTAGCGCATAGAATGTTTCTATGCTCCCCCTATCATCCCTGTCCCTGAGGTTATCACAGATTAGAAGGTGAAAAAAACCGCATTTGCGACGACATGTTTTCCGAGCTCATGCAGTCCTCCCGCACTGATAGGGCACAGCTTAATGCATGGAGGTATTCAGTGGCAGAGGCCAGGGAAGAATTAAGTGAGCATGAAGAGCGGAGGCAGGACGCAATGCTGAGGCTAATGGGGGAGCAAACGGACATGATGAAGCATCTGTTGGAGCTGCAGGAAAGCCAACAAGAGCACAGACCCCAGCTGCATCCATTGTATAACCACCTACCCTCCTCCCTATGTTCCATAGCCTCCTCACCCAGACGCTCAAGAACACTGGGGAGTGGGGGGAAGAGGCTTTGAGCACCCAGCCACTCCACTGCAGAGGATTGCCCAAGCAACAGAAGGCTGTCATTCAAACAGTTTGATTTTTAGTTTGGCTACAATAAGCAATGTGGCCTTGTCCTTCCCTCCTCCTCCACCCCACCCTGGCTACTTTGTCCGTTATCTCTCTTTTTTTTTTTTAATTAATAAAGAAAGAATGCATGGTTTCAAAACAATAGTTACTATATTTCAAAGGGGGGAGGGTGGTTGGCTTACAGGGAATTAAAATCAACAAAGGGGGTGGGTTTGCATCAAGGAGAAACACACACAACTGTCACACCAAAGCCTGGCCAGTCATGAAACTAGTTTTCAAAGCCTCTCTGATGCGCAGCACATCCTGCTGTGCTCTTCTAATTGCCCTGGTGTCGGCTGCTCAAAATCGGACGCCAGGCAATTTGCCTCACCCTCCCAGCCTGCCATAAACGTCTCCCATGTACTCTCACAGATATTATGGAGCACACAGCAAGCAGCAATAACAATGGGAATGTTGGTTGCGCTGAGGTCTGACCAACAGCGCCAGTGAGCTTTTAAACATCCAAAGGCACATTCTACCACCATTCTGCACTTGTTCAGCCTATAGTTGAACTGCTCCTTACTACTGTCCAGGCTTCATGAACGGATCCCCTGAGCTCGTCGCTGGGGAGCAGGAGAGCAGAGTTGCAGTGGAAGCGGTGGATGACAATGGTTAGCAGTCCTACTGCACCATCTGCTATGAAGGCAAGGACCTACTTCTGTGTAGCAATGCCAGCTGCTGCAGGTGCTTCTGTGTCGAATGCTTGGAGGTCCGGGTAGGGCAAGGTACCTCGGCCAAGGCAAAAGAGCAAGAGCCCTGGAGCTGTTACATGTGTCAACCACAGAAGTGCTTTGGGGTGTTACAGCACCAACCGGACTGGAATGTACGGCTGCAAGACTTCTTCTCTAGCGACAAAGGACAGAAATATGATGCACCTAAAATCTAAAAAGGCCCACACATTTCCCAGAGTCACTACACTTGATAACAGAATGTCAGTGATTGCATTGGCTACTTGGATCACAGCAGCTCCCACAGTAGACTTGCCCACAACAGCAGCAGTGACGGTGAGCTGAGCGGGCTCCATGCTTGCTGTGGTATGGCGTCTGCATGGGTAACACAGGAAAAAAGGCATGAAATGATTGTCTGCCGTTGCTTTCACGGAGGGAGGGGTGACTGACGACATGTACCCAAAACCACCCACAACAATGTTTTTGCCCCATCAGGCACTTGGAGCTTAACCCAGAATTCCAATGGGCGGCAGAGACTGCGGGAACTGTGGGATAGCTACCCACAGTGCACCGTTCTGTAAGTCGATGCTAGCCACAGTAGTGAGGATGCACTCCACCGACTTAATGCACTTACCATGGACATAAGCACTCGACTGTATAAAATCTATTTCTAAAAATCAACTTCTAAAAAATCAACCTAATTTTGTAGTGTAGACATACCCTTAGTAGCTGTTCTTTACATGCTTTACCTGTAAAGGGTTAAAAGTCACTGCAATGCATAGGTAAAAGGAAGTGAGTGGGCACATGGACAAAAGAGCCAATGGGAAGGCTAGAACTTTTTAAAATTAAAACAAGACTCCCCTTTTGTCTGTCTGTGGTTGTTCTCCCGGAGCGAGGGGACAGGGCAGAGTTATGCTGTGAGAAGCTTGGGCCAGGTATGAGAAAAATCATCAGTATTATACCAGAAACTACTCATTTGAAACCCCAGATATGTAAGTAGACCAGGAAATGTCTAGGAAGACACGATTAGGTATTTTCTTTCTTTTTGTTTTTAATAAAATTTACCTTTTTTATGAACAGGACTGGATTTTTGTGGCCTAAGAGGTTTGTGCATATGTTGTTTAATTAGCTGGTGGCAACAGCTGATTTCCTTTGTTTTCTTTCTCAGCTCTTCCTCGGAGGGGGGTGAAAGGGCTTGAGGGTACTCCACAGGAAGGAATTTCCAAGTGCTGCTTCCTGGGTTCTCAGAGGGTTTTGCACTTGGGTGGTGGTAGCATTTACCAATTCAATGCCAGAAAAAGCTGTAACCATAGGAGTTTAATACAAGCCTGGAGTGGCCAATATTCATTTTTAGAGTCCTTTCGGGCCCCCACCTTCTGCACTCCAAGGTGCCAGAGTGGGGAATCAGCCTTGATACCAGTACTTGACCAGATACAAAGTTTGGATAACAGAGAAAGATGTATAATCAGGGTTCAGAAAATCAGGCATGCCTGCATGATAGTTGTCCGGTATGTGTTTCTACTTCATTTTAGAAACACCCAGACCCATATCCTATACAGCTCCATGGATTCTTTCTTGGTCTGCTTGGAGGACATGGTTCATTACTACCATGGATGGCTGAACTGTAGGCAAAGAACCATTGCCAGTTTCAGGCCAATAGGGATTCTCTGCAAATTAGAATATCTGGAGCTAATTCCCAAGGGCATCTGTTAATCTGGTAGAATAGAATCAAGGACTCCTCCCTTGTGAATGGGGTGGTAGATTATGGCAATTGTTGACAATGCACAATGGAAGAAGGGAATAATGTCTGAGGCTTTTAAAATTTTATGTGTCTGTGCCAGCAACTGCAAAGGTGAATCTTCATTGAATTGAGCTGTTTAAAATTGAATGTGAACAAGAGAAAGAGAAAGAAGTGGCTAAACTGTAATTTTGTCACATCTCTGAAAGACCCTGAGCATTTTGTGGAAATATGTTTATGTGTGGAGATGTAATATATGATTTCAGCATATCATACTGAAGTTTGAAGATTGTCACTCCAAGAGGTGTAGGAACTAATTTAATTACATATAGATGGCAATTCCAGCTCATAAAACAAGCATGTAGCCTGGGCTGAGAAGTAAATCACAAATCCCCTGTATTCAGCCCCTGCCACATCCTTTAAGTCATTCTATCTGATGAGTGTCAGAAATGTTTGTTTTTCTTAAAGATATTTAAGGACTCTCATCTTTGACAAATATGGAAAACCCTAAATAAAATCTGAACATTTCATCTATGATACTTCAGCAATATATGCAAAATGCTTCCCTTAAATCAAGACAGTTAACTGAGGCATTTGGTAGTATATTACCACCTGATACATTGACCCCCTACTTCTTTTTTTTCTTCTAGATCTTTGAAGTTACAGTCCATGGCTCCAGCTGTGATGTGAAACTTGAGCATGCCTCAAGCCATAGCATCGCAAAGACAATGGAACCTGGAGAATGGAGCTAGCGCATCGGGACTCAGGGCTCAGATAAGTCCTGTTTTGATATCGCATGACAGTGTGCTAGAAAGTTTCTTTTTCTTTTTTGATATCCTATTAATAACATAGAAACTGAAAACCTGCACCAACTGAAGATGATAGAGCTAAGCAGGTTTTAAGAACAGATGAGGAAATAAACTAGCTATCAATACTATAATCGAAAATGGCCCCAGTACAGCAAAGCATATTAACATGGAATCATTGGACTACTCAGGAACTCAAAATTAAGCATTTGCATAAATACTTTGCTGGATATTGGCCTAAGTGTTGTCCTTAGCTATCCTTGTTAAGGGATAGCTAATGAATACAAGTTGCTAAAGTAGATGGAATTTTGAAATGCTGTGTGCCACTTATCTTTAAAAGTACTCCAAGTACTTTGTGAAGGAAGAAGAGGGACAGTTTAAAAGAGTAGAGAAATAGAGACTAGATCAAACATACTGAAGAGAAAATTTCTATCTCCTGCATATCATACACATTAAGGAACTCAAAACTTTATTAATTGCTTCAATAGTATTCATTCTTCTTTATTGATTTCTACAAGAGACAATAAAAATTATGAATGAATTTAGGTTGGGAACAAAATTCTCTACCTTCACTCCTCACTTCTTATTTGTTTCAATGAGAAACATGTTAATTACATATATGATCTAGAAAAACTTATAAAATCATTGCTGGTAAAGTTTGCAGATGGACACAAAAGATTGGTGGACTAGTTAATAATGATGAAATCAGATTAAATCAGATCACTTCGACAGGGCTATTTTTAAACTGGATGCAATCAATCAAATAATATGCAATATATAGCTAAGTGCAAAGCCAAATATTTAGGAATAATGTAGCCATAGTTAAAGGATGGGACCATGTACCCTGGAAAGCAGAGACTCTGAAAAGGCCTTAGGAGTCATGGTGTATAAAAATTTGACGTGAACTCCCACTACAAAACTATGGCCAAAAGGATAGTGCAAACCATGTGTAAACAGGAGAATATTGAGGAGCAGAAGGGAGAAGGAATAAGTGCAGTGGGAATAATAACTGGAAATAACACACAATTCTTCAGAATTTAACCACCTTTCACTCCCTGACAAATGTGAACTGAAACGCTATCAGACCATTAAGTTCTTGTTCATTTTACTTAATTTAACTCTGGAAGACACTCGGGAATAAGCATAGCATAACAACCTAAACCAAAGAGAAATGTTATCAAACTATCTGACACATCAGCCTTATTTACATAAGTGACAAAGGAGGTTCTACCAATAGGTAGGCTTACTCTGCATCTTGGATAGCAGCAGCCTTCCTAGCACCAATATCAATATGAAGTTTGCTCACTAATCTACGCACCATCAGTGTTACTTCAGAATCAGAGTTTACAATGGCCTCATGAATAGCTTTCTCCTTTATGGTAAAACAGGGGTCCCAGGGCCCCTCTCCAAAATGGACATTCCAACGTACAGTACCTGAGTATGCATTCTTCTATTAAGTACACATTCATACACCTCTGCATTACCCTTTGTCAGGATGAGTGAATAGGAGAAGACATAGGAGCTAGCCCTGGAACCAACTGGTAATAAAGGGCTGTATTCTGCTCCCAATTACAGTGGTGTAAATCCGGAGTAACTTCATTGCCCAAGGAGTTTTGCACTTAAACCTCAAGTGGCATGATTGCTATAGGCTCTGATTCAGCAAGAGGTTTAAGCACATCACAATTAAATCATGTGAGTGTCCCATTGCAGCACAATGCATGCTTACATTTGAGCATATGTTTAAGTTCATTGCTGAAACGGGGACATGATGAGCAGATGGACATAAGAGGCAGCCAGGATCAAATGGAAGATTAATTAAATAGCCCAAGGTCTCTTCTGTCTCCATATTTCTAGGATTCTAGGTGGTGATGATAGTATAGAACAGACATTTTAGTGATAGTTTTTTATAATAAACTTGGCCTAGATGTGACCTTGTGGCTCACATACTAAAATTGTCCCTCTCTGCCCTTGATACTGCATCAGCAGCTGCTATTAAAACACTCTGTTCCAGTCTAAATCATTATTAGCATACGGAATTTCTGTCTCCTCCCCAGCTTGAAATAAGAGCATTAAAGATCCTATTTACTATTAGATTTCAATGCCTTTTCCTGTTCTACAACTCTTACTTGTTATTTAATCTCTACAAGACATTCTTTGCCAAGATTGTTTTTTTCCTAATATCTCTGAGTCACCCTTAGTCTCCAACTCAATCTGCTCTGCTCTGATTTTATGACTGGGAGCTGCTCCAGCACTATTATTCATTCCCATGTCTGTCCTCTGTCTCATTCTCAAACTCAGGAACTTCCTACTGCTTTTGTCTTCTCTCTTCTGATGGTGCCTCATTTAATCCAAGGCAGTTTCTCGTAAAATTAATAAAATACCTGGAACTTTTTGCAGTGAAAACATTTAAAATTTTCTTTTCTCTAAAAGTGATATCTATCTCTCATGCATATGACCTGAGCTTGCTCCCACTAAAAACCAATGGCAAAAATCCCATTGGCTTCAGTGGGAGCTGGATCTGACCCTTAGTGAACAGAGTGATATACTAAGGTAAAATCATTAAAAACTGCTTCTTGAAAATAAACTGAAAGAGTTTTTGGTTTTTTTAAACAAAGAGACTTTGCTATCAAATCTTAAAGCCCAGATTAGTTAGTTCTTCTTTATCACAGATCAAGTCTTTGATAGAGAAGTCTGTGTTTGGATCCAGAAATTCAAGCTCCCTCTTTTCTGAAATTCAGAGGAGTTGAGGTCCTGGTTTGGTCACTCTCTAGAGCTATGGATGTTCACATATTCTTATAAAAACATCTTATAAACATGTGGAGAACCATATAGAATCAGGTCAACACTGAAACAGACTGGGGAGGCTGAAATACAAGATAAGGAAACATTAGTGACATGTAAGAACTATATAGGATTTGGCCTTTACCCGTATAGTCTATTTCCTCTGAACTGACCACAACTAAGTCTGCTCTCGTGGTGTATCAAAAAGCTATCTTGACTTGGTTCTCCATCACTCTAGTTCCATTAGGTCAGTCTGTTCTTTGGCTCCATTCCCTTCAAATACTTTTATTGCTCTAATGGTCTTCCTCCTCTTTCAGTTTTCAGCAGGTTTCTCTTGGCTTGGATCACTCGCCTCCTCATATCAAGGGAGTCCTATTCACTAGGGTAAAACTTGTCCTGATTGGCTCATACCATTTCTTCCTATAATCATCTTATTTTTGTGTGGTCTACCAAACAGGGCACTAGATTGGGAGCTGTAGGACCTCAGTTCTATTCTTGGTTCAGCCACTGGCTTGCTGTGTGACCTTGAGCTAGTTATTTCACCTCTTTCTCTATTTCACCTACCACCTTTACTGTCTTAGCTCTTGTGCACAGGGACTGTCTCCTATTCTGCTTGTACACTGCCTAGTACAATGGGGCCCTGATCTTGGTTGGAGCCTGGAGATGTGTAGTGAGGCTGAGTGGCCTCCCTCCGAGCAGGAGAGCGAGGCACCATTACATGCCCCTTGGAAGGCAAAGCCTAGATCACCCCGCCCCCCTCGCCGGAAGGACCGGCACGGGGCCGGAAGTATAAAAGGCCAGCCCTGCAGCTGAGTTGGGGGAGAGCCTGCTCTGGAGGAGGATGCTCAGCTGGTTCTCCAGAGGCCCTGAGAGGAACCTGCGCTTGGCTGTTCCTGATCCCCGGATGTGGACGACGACTGGCTCAGAATACCCACTGCGGTTTACCCTGAAGAGCAAGAAGAGGCCTGGAGGCCGCAGGTACCAAACCCCGGGGAGGCAGGAAGTAGCCTGGGGCAGCCATGGAGCAACCAGCTGCAGAGCCCGGCATGGCTCAGTCGGCGTGTTGAGGCTGGATCCCCGCCGACACAGGGGCAGCCAATCGTGCCCCTGCCAGGGCCCTGGGCTGGGACGCAGTGAAGTAGGGTGGGCCTGTGTCCCCCTGCCACCGTACCCTGGGTGGCTGACCCCTTACACGGTGCAAGGAGGCTCTAGCCCAGGACAAGAGCACCCTTACCACTCACCTTTAAAGGCTGTTTGTTTGCTGGCTGCCTGAGCCCCACCAGGCCAAAGCCAGCCCTAAAAGATTACTTGTTTGCTGACTGCCTGAGCTCCGCCCAGGCCAAAGTCAGCCCTGATAGACTGTGTTTCGGGGCTGCCTACTGGAGCTACTTAAGTACAGGCTAAAGCCTGGTAGGGACTGTCAATTACGCAGCCCTATTGGGAGGCTCTTGCCGGTCGAACAGACTCTGGCCCCGACCCAGCAGGACGAGTCTGAGTGGCCTCCCTCCGACCAGGAGACCGAGGCACCATTACAAGGTATTATTGTAGCAAACATAAAATAAAAATCTTCCTGATTAATTCTCAGTGGTCAACTGGTCTCTTCTCTGTGATGAACTGGAAGGAGTGAGTTGTTGAAGTTAATTTACCAGTCACCTCAATATACCAATAAGGTGTGGGATTGCTCGTCACCAATGGGAGTTTATCACCACTGAGGAAATAAACAGGTGGAGATTTCTCATCCAAAATGTTCCCTTGCATATGCTTTCAATAGGGAGAACAATCTGGTCTGTTAGAATTAGAATGTCCATCATGCCCTCAAGTGTTGAAAAAATATTTAAAATAAAGAATAATGTAAGCCAATGCTGCTCCTATCTAAAATTTACCTATCTACACATCTTAGGGTTTTATACTGCCCCCCATCATGGTATTATCTGAGCATCTTCCACATAAAAATCAATAGAATTGCTCCCTAGTGGACTTTACTCTGCCACTTCTCTCTTTTCAGGGTCAAAACTCTGCTTGAGATAGTTTGGTGGGGTTTTTTGTTTTGTTATATTTGTTGTTGTTTTTTTATTATTATTTTTATTTTCCTTCGCTGAAGGGACTGTAAAATAATATTGAAATCATCAAGATGCCCAGGTGGAATCACAATCTCTTTTCATTATTTAAGGAGGAAAATATCTTTATCTGTGTTAGCCTTTAAGAATTTGCACCCAGTTCAGAAGACGGGCAAATCTTTTTTTTTGTTTGTTTGTTTTTTGGACTTAATAGTTTTAATAGATAAGGCCTCTTTTCTGAATGGTGGCAGTTATATGAAAGGCTTTCCTTGATATGAAATGGACTATGCCTTTGAAATCTGTATACGGTGTCATACTGTATAACAGTAAGCTCTTAATATACTAACTGAGTTTGTAGTATATCAGACAGTATGGCTCATCTTGTATACATATCTGCTTGTTATATTAGTGCTAACAGCTGAGGAACAGACCTTTTCAGCTTGAAAGCTTGTATATCTTTGTAGTTCCAATAAAAGTAATCACATTATCGGACTTAATGTAGACCCTTAGGGTAAATTATGTAATATTTATGTTGGCATATAACAGCTGAAGTACAGCATAGAATTTGGGGCACCATACTAATACTTAATTAGTATTTGCAGAGCACTTTTCATTTTTAAAGCTATGAATAAATATTAGAACATAAGAATGGCCATACTGGGTCAGACCAAAGGTCCATCCAGCCCAGTATTCTGTCTACTGACAGTGACCAATGCCAGGTAACAGGTAATGATCAAGTGATCTCTCTCCTGCCATCCATCTCCACCCTCTGACAAACAGGCTAGGGACACCATTCCTTACCCATCCTGGCTAATTGCTATTAATGGACTTAACCTCCATGAATTTATCTAGTTCTCTTTTAAACCCTGTTATATTAGGGTTGAACTTCTAAATTAATAAATCTAGATTATGGAAATGATAAAGAGAAATTGGGAACAATGCCAAGAAGAGAAACCACAGAGAAGAAACAAAAGCAAAACTGTCAGGGTTCAGGATTTGGCCCTATCAATCTATATTAGAAAGATCAAGTAGAGAACAAAATCTCTTTTCATTGTTCTCTACCTTCTTCACACTATTGTTATTTTCCTATCCCTCCTTACTAAGGGTTGTCCATCTCCCTTTCTGTTCTGTTCACACAGTAGTCAGGGTGCTGAGCTTTGGGATTTGAAATTTAAGTCAGGTTCTACTTGATATGGTTTTTTTAAAAGATTTTTCCTAATCTCAGATTTATATTTACAGGCATGAGCAGTTATTCATAAGAATGTAGGGGGAGGTTTTCAAAGATACAAAAGGCCGTAGGCACTCAACATTAAAAATCAATGGGAGTTGGATGCCTAACTAGCATTTCCAAAATGCATTTCCAATAAGCATATTATTGGTTTTTACAGTCTATATAATAAAATAAAATTGTATGTTCCTCCACGAATAGCCTCTTTACGATGAAGTTCAGGTTGCAGGCACATATCAATGGGTTCAGTGCATATGGCCTTTCAAAAATATTAGAGTCACAAACAATCCTGAGATCTTGAAAATGGAGTTAAGGTTACACTTTTCAAATAAGTCACCTGAAATACCTTAATTGAGACTGTGGGAAAATATCAGAAAAGTATGCTACCTTAATCCATCCACTGCTGTTTCATTTTATCCATGTCTACACAATGTAGAATGCCTTCTCATCTTTATTAT
Source organism: Trachemys scripta elegans (assembly GCF_013100865.1). NCBI lineage: Eukaryota > Metazoa > Chordata > Testudines > Emydidae > Trachemys > Trachemys scripta. Next base: position 199,818,001 of record NC_048298.1, on the reverse strand, counting down.
ATAGACAATTCAAGGTTCATTATGGTGAGCCCTACTGCTGCAAACCACAGAGGAGCATCAAAGGACCTCAGGAAGTCTGCAACCAGGGAGGAATAGTGAGAAGAGAGACATTTCTCCCAACACTTTCTGTGGACCTCCTCAGGAAGCCTTAGGAGACTTGCTGGGCTCATAATACCATGCAAGCCTTAAGAATCTCATCAGGCCACATTGTAAGCCAATGATGTTTTTATTCTTTTTACAATTGAGTTACAATTTAGTGTCTATCTCTGCAAGGAAAAGGGCTAAAGGATTTGTGTGTATTCCTGGCCCCACTGAAATCAGTGGAGCATTGCCACTGAATTCAATGGGGACAAGATTTCACCCTTTTTGTTTAATGGAAGTTTAGGTCTCCAGCAGTCAAATCATTGTGATTGAAAACAAAATAAGAACTTCTGCAATTGGATTTTCATCAATAAAATGCTGGTGTTATATGCTCTGTCTCAAGTAGATAGGTCCAATATAATTTTTTTTTCAAGTTTGTGAGGAAAAATGACAACTTTTTGAGTTCCAATTTACACCTCTGTATTCAGAGTATACATAATTCAGAAATTCCTTGTCTAACTTATTTTATATTTTGTAGAAAATTGTGATGTTGGATCCACACCAGGCTGGTTTTGAGGCTGATAAAAGTTTCTATTTAGATTTTAGAGGATTGGGGATTGGAAACTCATTGCTCCATGATACAGCTATCCAAAATAAGACATCATTATGAACTCATGTTTATATTATTTGTATTGCTCATTTGTGCGTAGTGAGAAAAAATTAGGGTCTATGGGAATAATAGGTAGAATAATGTAATGTATCTATCAACTGCTACCAGCTGAAAATGCAGATTGTTAATTTATTGTAGCAATGAGACATTAGGTAGATTCTGGATTATTTGGTAAGGAAACGAAGAGAGACTGTAGTGGACTTCACCCCTTCATAATGATGCCGTACAAACATGTTGAACTTTGGGAATGCAACATTGGATCAGCGCCAACTGTCAAACTCCAATAATTTGACTTGCAACATCCTTGCTTTCACCATGGTCTCTTCTGACAAGTCATCATGTGAGTTTGCCATTACAGACAAATATTGACCGAGGACCACATTTGGAAAGCACTAGGCCTAATTCACATGTGATCCCAGCTAAATTTAAGTGAGGTTTCCAGGGATGAAAGGTTAAAGGACTGCACAGATGCCCCACAGCTAACCCTTCTCCACTCCCCATCCCTCCCCATCCATAATTCTTTATTCTTTCCACTATTTGACATTTTTGACTCCTGTCGACTAGTTAAATAGAGCCTGAGAGCTTCTTTCACATCTAAAAGATTTGTGTAGTACATCATATTTCATAATCAGGTGCCTTCATTTATGTGTCTCAGGAGTCTTACTAGTTTTTACACACTCCTTACCTTCCAATTTCCTTACCTCTAGGACAGCATGTTGTACACATCAAGCATGGCCAGAGAGATCAACAGCTATTCAAAGTTTATCTTGCTTGCTGGCAGCAGCATCATAAAAGAAAGAAAGCAATTTGAACAATTTTTTCACCTACTGGCAGTACTTCTCCTAAACAAGCAGGACTCCTGGCTTTTTCTTACATATTGTATATTATGAGGACATAGAAACAGTTACTTACAATTTGTATTAGGAGTGCTGAAATGTTCAGTTCAATTCCCCCACCCCCCACCATAAAAGCTAAAAGTAGTTCAAATATAGGTCAAACACTACAGAACAAAAGCTTTCAGACCTCCTTGCTGCATATATATAACCCACAACTCAGCTGCTAGTTGGTCAGCTGTTCATTTGTTGTCTACAAACTTATCCATGGTCTTCAGAGAAAAATATTTTAGCCAGGGAGCTGACATAAGACTGTGCCACTGTTCACATTTTAGTTCCTTCACTTCCTAAATATTTATAGATTGTTGCTCTCTAAATAGAAGGATAAAGTTATAGACAAGCTTAATAAAAACCCGGAGCATTACAAAAGTTGCATTATTTAAAGATTTATTTTACGCTTACACTTAAATAGTTAGAAGTTCAATCATGCTGTGGCACATGGATAGGGGTTTTAGGATGATATAGTTTTTTTATATTTCCTTATTTATTATTTTTTTACTGCTAAAACAAACAATAATCTGGGTTTGGAGTTTTGTTCCAACAAGTTTGTTTTTCTGGTTATATATCACCCAGTGGTATATTTTTCATATTTATTGAACACACCACAGAAAATGAAAAAGAAAACATTTATAAAACTCAAAAGATCAAGTCCACCTTCGTTGTAACAATCTCTCCTATTCTCAGTCTCTCTCTCTCTCTTTATGCAAAGAGTATTTGAGCAAGTGATCCACCTGAATGTCAGGTGGTATAAAAATCACAGGCTTAAAATGAAGTTGACAATAATAATTACAGACACAGCTGTTGCATTAAATATCAATAAAAGATGCAGAGATTCCAAGTCACCCCACAACAATTATTTATAGGTGCCATGGGGAAGAGGTTGGTCTTCAGGATGGATTTGAATTAGGAGAGGATCAGTTAAGATCTCCTGACTATAAATAAATGGGAAGAGGAGGATATTTTCCCATCTCTCTCTCTCGCACACCATCTACTTGGTAGTTTGATGCACTCAGCTCGGGTACACACTGCAGAGAGAGAGAGAGAGAGAGAGAGAGAATCTTTTGTTGCCAGCCTGAGAGAAGAGAGCCTCATGTAATTTATTTTTATTTATGTTATAAAAATGGTTTTGTTTCACGGACTGATAATAAAAAAATGAAATTGACATTTAACATCTAGGCTGTTTTACTGCAGTTTGTCAGGTGATGCAGAAGTGGCCAAATGCCTGATGCGAAGCTGCCCCTCTGGTTACAGTGCTTTGTAACAAAGGCTCCTAATAACTGCTCATTTCTTGCTGGTGTCTCCATTGGCATTTTGAGCTAGGTAAAAAGTACTGGGCTTTCCCATGCAGTTCCTTTGGACTCCCCCCCAGACCTCTCACGGCAAAGCAATCAACCAGAATATATACATAATTGTTTTCACATACTAAACTTTGTATCCAGACTTCTTTACTGCTGAGATCAGTGGTTTTGGATCAGCCTATTATGAATATAGGAGGGGAAGTATAACTGTACAGAATGTACACTAGGAAGTGATGCAGAAAGGATGATTAAACCCCACCACTGTTGTAGTCTTCTATAGGCCAGTCTCCTTGCTCATTGTTACAGCAGCCTAAGGGTTGTGTGATGGCTTGGATCACAGAAATCCCCTGGGAGCTGCCACCTGATTTGCCCAGATCACTTCTATCCCTGCTTTTCCTGCCAGCTCAGGACTCCAGCACCCTGTCTTGCTGAGCCAGACACTCCCGTCTGCTCCAACAAAGACCCAGGGTCTGAATTACTTGCCCCAAAGCTGCAGGTTTACCTGAAAGCAGCTAACAGAAGTGTTCCTGTTTTTAACATGCAGATGCCCAACTACCAATGGGGTCTAAACCCAAATAAATCCGTTTTACCCTATATAAAGCTTATAACATTGATAGAGAGATATGCACAGCTGTTTGATTTTATTAAATACAGAAAGTAGGATTTAAGTGGTTCCAAGTAGTAACAGACAGAACAAAGTAAGTCACCAAGCAAAATAAAATAAAACACACAAATCTATGTCTAATCAAACTGAATACAGATAATCTCACCCTCAGAGATGCTTCAGTAAGTGTTTTCCTCCGACTGGACACCTTCCAGGCCTGGGCCCAATTCTTTCCCCTGGTACAGCTTGTGTTCCAGCGCAGGTGGTAGCTAGGGGATTCTTCATGATGGCTCCTCCCGCTTTGTTCTGTTCCACCCCTTTATATATCTTTTGCATAAGGCGGGAATCCTTTGTCCCTCTCTGGGTTCCCACCCCCTCCTTCTCAATGGAAACACACCAGGTTAAAGATGGATTCCAGTTCAGGTGACATGATCACATGTCACTGCAAGACTTCATTACCCACTTGCCAGCACACACATATATACAGGAAGACATACAGGTAAAATACCATGGTATGGTATTGCCACCCTTACTTCTGTGCTGCTGCTGGCAGGGCTCTGCTTCAGAGCTGAGCACCTGGCCAGCAGCCGCTGCTCTCTGGCCACCCAGCTCTGAAGGCAGCGCAGAAGTAAGGGTGGCAATAGTGCAACCCCCTACAATAACCTTGTGATCAGTGTTCCCTCTAATTTTTCCCACACGTGTGCGGAATGAATTTTGTTATGTGCACCAATATGGAGGTGATATGTGAGGGGCAGAGGGTTGGGGGAAGCATGGGGGGTGAGGGCTCCAGCTGGGGGTGTGGGCTTTGCGGTGGGGCTGGGGATGAGGGGTTTGGAGTGCAGGAGGGTGGTCCAGGGCTACGGTGGGGAGAGAGGACTCTCCCCAGCTCTCTCTCCCCACAGCAGCACCTCATCTTGGGGGCAGAGGCGCCTCTCCCCACTGTGGCAGCTCCAGAGCTGGGGCCGCGGGATAGGCCCCCCTCTCATGGCAGGTCCAGGCCGGGGCTGGATTTGGGCCGGGGGCGTGGCACCCTGGCCACGGCAGGTCCAGACCAGGGCTGGATTTGGGCTGGGGGAAAGGTACCCTAGGTCCGGGCTGGGGCTGGGTTCAGGCCGCCCTTCCCCCGGTCACGGCAGGTAAGAGCTTGGTTCAGTAGTTTGAATTCATAACCATTCATGACACCATTTGGTCAGCATTCCATTCCACAATCTGGATGGCCGATTAGAAAGATTTGTCAATCACCTTTTTAGAAGTGGTTTACAAAAAGAATAGATATACAGTATTTAAGTGGCTGAATGTGACTTTGGGGGATTTAGGGGTAATGTTTCAAAGGTGCTTAAGTGACTCAGGAGCCTAAGCACCATTTTCAATAGGGATTTAGGCAGTTGGAAGACCAAGATTATGACTACACTAGACAGCTTACAGTGGTGCTGTAGTGGAACCGCTCTAAGATGACGGGAGAAAACTCTCCCAGCAGCTTAATTACTCCAGCCCCTGTGAGCAGCAGTAGCTATGTCGGCAGGAGAAGCTCTCCCACCAACATAGTGCTGTCCACACCGGCGCTTAAATCAGCATAAATTATGTCGCTCAGGGGGGTAGCTAATTCACACCCTAAAGTGACATAACTTATGTCGACTTAAGCTGTAGTGCAGCCATAGCCTAGGTCTCACTGAAAGATTCCTAAATGCCTATTGACTAGGTTCCTTTTGAAGATAGTATTTAAATTTCTAAAGTCACTTAGGTGACTTGGAAAACTTTACCCTTCATATTATTTAACAATGGTTGATGCAATAATGCAAAAGATTGATTTGCTCTAGGTCCGTTCTGAAATGCTAGTGCAATGTGGCTAGCAATGTGGTTAACTGGGGCCTGTTGTGACTACCATTAATATCTTTCCATTGATTGTACTGTGAGTTGAATTAAGCCCTAAATAAGACTGTCTTGTTAGAGACTACTACATAGCAAGGGCTTAGATAATTATGCAATTCCATTAACAGTCACATCAACAGCAAGGGCAGAGTAACAGTAGTTCAGGTCTTGTTCAGCAAATCATAGAACTACCTTGCATAGAAACAGGCAGGGTAAAATTCAAAGTTTTTCCTCGGAAACCTATCACCAGCAAGCACTGAAACTGATCATAGCAGTTACACTTGGCAATGATCTTTTAGATAATTGACACCATCTCCCTTTAAATGAAAATGCCAAATATTTAAAACACTTGTACATCTAATTAGATAAAAGGTGTACTATTTACAACATGAGCCTAACGCATTTTAAAAAGTTGTTTGCCATTCTCTTTCACTTAAGAGATTTGTAAATGTCAAATCCTGTTTGCTGGTGCTAATCCTGTGGTCTACTGAAATGGCTGCATTTGATGAAAAAGTGAAATCCACAAGGCACTTACAGAAATGAATTGCCAGTATTGGAAGCACTAAGTGGATTTGATGTGTGATTTTGTTGTTGTTGTTGGCTCTTTTTTTCTTCCTTACTTTATCCTGTTGCCATAGAAATGAGATCAAACTCCAAACATGGTCATTTTCTCTGGTTTAAAGGCCATTCCATTTAACTCAAGATATTCAGTATGGATTCTGAGAAAACTGAAGAAAGAAAAACAGTGCATTCTGCTGTTTAATAAAAAGAACCTTAATTTGCAAGGGGCAGTGAAGGAGTCACACTGAAAAGCAGTGAGAAAAGGTGAATCTGTGTACCAGAAGATTGCCTGCCTCTCCCTATTATTAGGTACAAAAATAGAACAGTGGTTTTAAATTGCTGCTAGTCCCATCTCCTGAAAACTTGACAGTAAGAAGAGGCTGCTGGATAAGCTATTCTGATATTTAGAAAAATTAGAGTCTTTAAAGAAAAGTGGGGAGAGATCTCTTTTAGATTTACATGACAAAGAGACAAAAAAGGCTTTATGGAGGCATGTTAATGAACTCTTAAGGTACTGAATGAGCTAAATCAGATGCAATATTCAGGCTGCTCATACTGACATTCATATGAGACTGTGGCAACTCTAACCCTCTTTGTTAATACTATTAGATGCATGGTGTAACCAGAACAAATTTATTTTGTTTAAAGGGTTTAAGTGCAATGGATCTTATGCTTTTAAAGTGTGGAGAAATCACTTAGCATCTAGTCCTGTTTGCCTCCTTTATCTGGACTGATGGGAAGAGGGACTATTGTAAGGAGCACACCATTCTGTGAGTCAGGAGTTCTGAGTTCTAATCCAGACCTACATAGCACTGATTTACTGTGTGACTTTGGGCAAGGTCCAGGGTCTTTGGGCCTCAGTTTATCCATTTGTGCAATCAGGATAAAAATAACCCCATACAGGTGTTATGAAGTGTCATTAATGTTTGTAATATGCTTTGACATGCTCAGATGAACGGTATTATGGAAGTGAAAAAACCCAAGCTCTCCCTGTTAAAAAACCAAAATCAGATCTTTCGCCTCTTCTGCCAAATTGACAGATGGTTGTTTGACTGCCTTGCAGTAGAGAGAAAATTAAGACCCGAATGATAACTATCAAAGTCCCTGTGTTGCAAAGCACTGCGGCCATCAGAGTAACTCAGTGCACGAGTACCAGCACGCAGACTGAGAGAAACAAGAATGTAGCCCTTGGATTTCATGCACCTGAAACTGTGGTGTATGTCGGAAAGTACACTGTATTGACATGGGGCATAAGATAACAGAAAACGAAGAGAATCACTAACATACTATTTTCAAGAGAAGTAGGAATTTTGTTAGTTACTCACATGGTGAGCCACTGAGAGAGTTGAGAAGAGAATCCACATCTCCCAACGCTTACTTCTCTGCACTAATTGCCAGTCAATGCCTTAGACATTTTGGTGAGGCAGCAGTCAAAGCAGAGTTTTGTTGGGATATTGAGCGAAGAGGGGAGTTAAGATGCAGCATTGTTTCTACAAGTAGATCAAGTTATAAATTAAAAGCCAGATATTTGTAAATTCATAATTAAATGCATCTTTCATATTTGAGGCATTCTAACACACTGAACAGGGAGTTCATAGATTCATAGACTCCAATGCCAGAAGGGATCATTGTGATCATCTAGGCTGATCTCCCGTATATCACAGGCCATAGAACTTCCTCAAAGTAATTCCTAGAGCAGATCTTTTAGAAAATCATCCAATCTTGATTGAAAAAATTGACAGTGATTGGTAAGGCACCGGGACCCTTGGTAAAACGATTAATTACCCTGACTGTTAAAAAAAGAATCCCTTTTTTGCAGTCTGAATTTGTCTAGCTGGATACTCACTGAGGTGCCAGTACTGCTTGTGTTACTGCTCTTTCAGTTGCACTCAGCAAGAGCTGAGCCTTGAACATGATGTCTTCTTTAATGAAAAATTGGCTATTGAGCAAGGTACACCCAATTTTTTCAAAAGAGCCACGAGAGATGTAAGTCACAACAGAAGCTGGTAGATGGACCTCCTCCACAGGAGGCATCTCTTGCCATGTACAGCACTTTAATTGTGGCACTGTTGCACATAATAGAGTGTTGATTCTAAGCAATAATCTCATTGGTGTGTTTCATAATTTAGGACTAAATTCTGATTACAGTTACCCTGATAGAACTCCACTGAAATTGAGAGAGTGGCCCCAGAGTAACTAGCAGCTGAATTCAGCCCAAATGTGGGACAGCAGAGCAATGAATACTAGACTGCACTGCACACAGCTCTGCTCCTGAGGGATGAAGTCCATGAAGTGGCTGCAGAGTAGAGCTGGTCAGGAATTTTTCCACAAAATATTTTTCTCTGAAAAATGCTAATTTGTCAAAACCAGAACTGTTCATATGGAATGATTAGTGTCAACAAATTTCCTGATTTGAGAAAAGTTTTGTCATTTTTGAAACAAAGTGGGGTTTTTTGTTTGTGTCAGAATGACTTTTCATTTTTGAAATTTAACTTAATTTATATTTAAAAAGGTCAAAATCAAAATGTTTGTTTCAATTGACCTGAACCAAAATTATGAGGCAGCCTACCCACTGCATGGCCCCTTTAGAATCCTGCTCCCTGATGTGCAGCGGAATTGACTGTCCAGAGGAGAAGATTCCATGCCTGCAGAGGCCGGGCCATGTAATGGTAATATATAAATTCAGGCCTGGCCTCTAACAACATCACAGCTACCACTACTCTCCAGTGTCAGTGGTGGGTATGAGCTCAAGCTCTCGTGTGGAATCTGAATTGACAGAGTCCTGGCTGACGGTTGAGAAAGCTACAAATTGAGCTGGAATGGTAACAGTAGAGTATCATACAAATGCAAAGAGAGGGAGAGCCAACTTTCAAAGTTAAGTGACTCTGGAAAAAAAAGTGTGAAATATTGAAAGGCGAAGAGATATTGCTTTCATGTACATAATCCCCCCACAGTTTGTACAACCTGTAACTGAAGGAAGATATAGTAATACAGCAACAAATGACAGCCAGTAGGAGAACATTATTTTTAATAAACATATCTGTCAGACAAGCTCTAAACTGGTAGCTGTGAAGGCTGACCTAGTTGTCTGGCAGTTGGCACAACAGACTGCCTAATGGGGAACATGAGTCTGAGTCCAGGAGCATCACTATAATAGGGGCCTGGCAGGGGAGATCTGGAAATGGTTAGAGCTGTGTGGGGATAAAACATGAGAACATCTTTTCATGAAAAGTCACGCTAGCGGGGTGGCCTTATATACATATATATGTTACTTAAGAAAACGGGAATGCAAGGAACTCATTTCAATGAATCTGAACAACGTACAGTCAATCCAACAGTAGAATAAGTATTAATGGCAGGATGTCTTCCAATTTTACTTTATTTTGAGGCATTTACCATGTCTGGCTACAGTACTTATTTCTTCTCACACATTCAATGGAACACCTTGCACAGCTGTTCCATAACAGTAATGATGTTAAGTACACTAACGCAGAATCAATGAATGGACCAATCAAAGTTAGAAAAAATAGTCTATTAATTTGAAGAATGATGTATTCTTTCTGATATAAAAATAAATGAGTCTAAATCTCAGTTACTTTATTTTCATCTGTTAACTTATAAACATAAGAGTGCTTAAGCAGTAAGTTAGTTGATTGCAATCTATATTTGGTAGATTACAATTTATATTATTTATTTTGGGAATTAAAATATCCCAAAATTAAATCATCTCTATAGAATGAATTTTGAAACCATGACATATTCTGCAGAAGCTAAATTGATAGAGACCTCTCTATATATTCTGTCTAGGTTAGAACCACTGCCTAGTAAGTGAATATTCTCTGGAGGTTGTCCTTCTTGTTACATATGCTCCTAATTCATATTCTAAGAGCACTTTTATGTTTTGTCTGGGAGAAGGATCACAATTCATTTGTGATGGGCAAAGACCATGAGTTAGAAAACAGTTATTGATTAACACCATTGAAAACTTATTTTGCTGCTCAGTTTAATGGAATAAACTGAATTCATGCATTTGGACTGAAACTGAAATTAACTCTCTCATTCTTCTTAGACTAAAAAAGCAACAGAGGGTCCTGTGGCACCTTTAAGACTAACAGAAGTATTGGGAGCATAAGCTTTCGTGAGTACCCACGAAAGCTTATGCTCCCAATACTTCTGTTAGTCTTAAAGGTGCCACAGGACCTTCTGTTGATGGTTACAAAAGGTGTTTCTCACATGACAGTGAGTAGTATCTACTTCCTTTTTTCTTGAAAAGTAAAGTGCAAATAAAATATATCAACTAAAATGAACTATCACTCCCTAATATAAAGAATTACTAAAAACACAGAAGTAGAAACATCTAGGAGGGAGATCAGGGTATTGGACATCTGTCAAAAACTAGCATCCCTGAACCATAGTGTCTTTCTCATTTCATAGCCACTAATCATTCTCAAAAGAGATCTTTCTGCTGCTTGTTCTCAGAACAGTTCCTATTTGGCCACTGAGGTGAATGCCCTATCTGGAACCTGTGTTTTCATTGTAAACGACTATGTCACTGCTACTTCTCTCATCACAGAAGCACTGTCAGCAGTGTCATGATTTTTAGCATTTTTCTTAAAGCCCCGCTGCCGAATCATGATCTTGCATGAAAATCTCATCTTTTATTGGAAAAAAATAAGTCACTAGCCCTCATGGAATAAAGAGAAAAGCTTTAAAACACAAATCAAGTGCACCCCACACGCTCAAATACAACAATTATTATTAAAATCTCATGATTTGAGGGGGGGGGCGAACTCGGGAGTTTTGAATATTTCTGCATCAGTAGCATTCTGGATGTCCTGAAGAAAGAGACAGCCAGTGTCCTCCTTGGTTTTGTTTAGGTATCTTATGACCCGAATGGGTATGGATATATGAAAATTCTGTGAATGACACCATGTTTCATTATCAGGTTAGTGTCTGAAAGCTAACATTCTCTCCCATTTGCAATGGGGATAATTATTTTGGCTTTTTTGCATCTCTTGGCACTGGAGTTTGAGGCATTCTGGGGTCAGGACTAGTAAGAATGATGTGGAGTGGGTTCTAACTTCATATCTACTCTAGAATGTCTCAGGACATTTCTCCATCGGCATGGGTCAGAAGAGTCTCCCAATCCTTGTGAGCCTGGCAGATGAATTTTAGGTAGATGGAGCACCAGTTAGGTAAATGCCCTTCAGCCAATCATCAGAGCTAGAGACTAGGAGATTGATTTTAAATGAAGGGTATTCTTTAAACACAGCCTTTTTTCGCTACACCTTCCAAGAAGTCAAGTCCCCCCCCTCAATTTTTTTTCCTTATTGGGAAAAAAATGTTAGAAATGTGTTCCCTACCTTAACTGTGTAATAAACTAGCCCCTTACTAGAGAAAGAACAGAAAAATAAATTGCCTTCAGCAAACTACGAAACTTGACTATAAAGAATTCTGATTTCCTGTTTTGGCAGCTGTAAAGAAGTGAGAATGGATGAGGAGTAAACATGTTCTTCTATGGCTTCACCGGAAACATTCCACAAAGCAACACAAAGTCTGCGTGGAGCCCGGTGACTTCATCTTTCTGTTCTGTTCCAAGTTTCAGTGCAGTGCTGAAGCACATCACTAGAGTGGAGAACTGTGCTGATGATACTTGAAAGAGTATGTATGACTGACTACTCGCCTTGTTGCATATGTTGCCCTCCTCCACTTTTTCCTTAGTAGTATCATTGACACATAATAGGGTTAATGGCTCCATCAGGTGACACTCAATATTATGTCAAGGGACTTTATTATATCTTGATTTAGCAAGAGTCTTTGTATTAATCATGACCTCCTGAAAACATTTTGACTGGTTACTGTCTGCTGGAAGTGCATATTATCATTAATATTCTATACACTTTTATTCTGGACTTTGGTACCCTTATGGGTGCGAATGTGCATTAATAACTAAGTTCTATATTCTTGGATATTATGGATTGTGGATAGTCAATAGGAAACAGGTAGTAACTGCACTGTAAGTATCATAAAGATGTGCCTTGTATTTTTAATACCATAAAGGACCCAAATTTCTGTACCGTTATGGTCCTTTGCAATCAGAAAAGGAGAATCCAACATAGTACATTTCCACGAGCAAAATAAAGAGCTGGAGCAGAACAGATTCATTATGAATTAATGAAATAAACTCTGCACTTACATTACTTTGGCTTCAACCAAAATCAAGGGCTTGATTCTTCTATTAACTCACTAGGGCAAGCCAAGACCAAATACATGGAAATTGGTAGAGTTACACTGGCCTTAAAACTGTCTAAGTGAGATGAGAATCAGGCCTTAAGTATTTATGCAAATGTCACTGTACAAACAACTTAAAATCATTGACTGGCCAGACTGACTAGCCAGTGTTAGTATAATAAGGACTTTCTAATATGCAAGCAGAAGGGACATTGGGGAAATGCTGATGTGGAAAACACTGCAGCAGGTTTAGACTGGTTCTATAGAAACCAATGCCAAATGCTTGAGGTGGATTTTCCTTTTCCACACTTTTCTAGAACAATATTAAATTAGTAGATTACCAACGAAATCTCAGTCAGTCATATGCACAAGGAAAACAGAAGGAAAACAACATTAATTCAGGTTATACTAAAAGGTATGATATTGATATATTGATGCACTGTGTTTACTTGTAGGCATAATACATCTACACAGTGGAGCTCAGCAGAAATTAAGATACCTATAGAAACACACTGGCTTTGGGAAAATAAACATATCACCTGATTAACTCCCCCCGCCCCCAGTCATGTTTCTTTTTATTTACTTAGGTCAAAAACTGGATTTTCATTAGATATTGTGACCTGTTATCTTTCATGTGATATACCATAGTTACCAGTAGAGAGGCACTCAAACTAAAATTCTGGATCAGAAAGACACCCTCAAGCTTTATGAAAGGTCATATCTGTAATTCAAATGCAAACTTTGTGCCTCTGATCTGGGAATGGATCACATGCTGAAGAGGGGCCTATTAGCCAGCTACTGTGGTGCTCGCTGAGGGAATGAAAATAGCACAGGCCTACATTTTCAAACCTGGGGGCCTGAAGTTAGGCTCTTAAATCCATGTTTAGACATTTAATTAGATTCAGAAGCCCAAGTGTGAGAGCTCTGGTTTGGCCTTTATTGTCAAAAATGTTAATAAGAGCATGTGGCAAAGTGACTCAGCATCCAGTGTATTGCCTTGTGGTTAGGTGAGGCATTGCAGGGTTTTTTCTCTGTAGCTGTGCAGCCCAAGTCCACTAGTGGTCCCCTCCTCCTTTGTGACTTCAGCCCTTGAAGGGTAAACCAGGGTCTTTACCCAGTAGTCCCATGATCTCATACCAGGTCAATGGCCTAAGTCCAGGCTCTCTGGTACCTTGTGTCTGGGGTTTTCCTGGAGATGCTGTAGGGGAACTCAGAACCTGTAATCTCAGTTCCAGCTGAGGGACCCTTATGGAATTGGTTAAGGCCTGCCTTGTCAGACCTCTTGCTTCTTCCCTGAGCTACTTCCAATGTCAGCACACCTTCTTCGCAAGGGCCTTGTATTCTCACTGGGGGTCAAATATCTAGTCCCAGGTCTTAAGGCTATCAAGGAAATGAAACTAAAGTAACAGAAATTAAGAGCAACACTAGTTTCTTTGTCCTATCAGGATCCTCCAGCCATTTGTCCTACTGCTCTGTGCTCACAGGCAACCGAAGATAGTTTGTCTCTCTGCTGTGCTTCTTTCTGGGAGCTGAGGATGAGAATTCTGTCTGCTGCCCCTGGCTGGGCCCTTCTGAACTGAGCTTCTCCCTTTTTAAGGTGCCTCCTTCAAGATTTGCATGTCTCACAGGTGTAGTAGGGTGGGGCTGGCTGAACTCTCTTGTTTGGTGTGGAGTTTGTACAGCCCATCCCAGAGCACAATTTGATAGATGAAAAATCATTGGAGTATTTTAAAATACATATCTGATTTCACTACTATATCAGATTGCATGGTACAGTTCCACTTATGTTTTCCCTAGAGATGGGTTAAAACTACATATTTGAATCCAAACCCCTTTGAATTTCAAGGGTTTCAAATTGACAGCCTCAGATCTGGATCTCTAGCCATGTCTGGTTTGGTTTCTGGGTCAAATTCAAAATTAGACAGGCACTATTTTCTTCTTTGGGGATGTGGCTGAAAGCTAGTGAGATCTTTCATACAGTAGAAATTGTGAAGATCTCATGAGATTCCCACCAACTGCATCAAATATTTCATGAGAATACCTTGGGATATTTTACTGCCATTTAATCCAAACTACTACCATAGCTCTGATTTAGCCCATAAGACAAACACCAGCCCAAATCTAATCCAGATTCAGACATTTCCTTGACCTATGTCTAGTTTTGGTCTACTTTTTGATACTGAACAAAGCTGGCAGGTTGAAATGTCAATGGAGCAGCACCACACAGTCCGACTGGGTATAAAAGAGGTAACAGGTGTATTCATAGAAGTTATCATGATACCATTTGTATGCACTGTTATCATAAATGACTATGGATGCTTAGGCATACCTGCTATTATCCTGGTGCCGGTTTCACAGGCATCAGATAAATGCAGTAAGAGAATAAGGGCACAATACCATGATATTAGGTGCTAGCACTAGAATTACTGTGCTCCTGCCCCTCCACGTTATGGCTGCAGGGTTATATATTCTGCTCTACCTATGGGGATAATTAGACTGGCATTACACACTGACTCAAGGAGTCCAAATTCAATTCTGCTTGAAGAAAATGTAAGAAAGGAGTATGCTCTGCTTATTTTGCTTTGAAACGTGGGTGACTTGAAGAAAAAGTTCTTGTGTTTTGAAATGTGCCTTTCTAAAAATAAATGAGGGTTAGATCCTTAGCTGTAAATTGAAGTAGCTCCAGTGAAATCAAGTCAGGTATTGCACACTGCCTATATTTTCATGTGATGTAACTATAAATCAGGAATATTTCATCGCTGAGACTAAATCCTGGTCCCATTGACTTCAGTGAGTCCTGGATTTGACCTTTGTTCTGCAATCTGTATTGGTTTTGAATATGTTTGGAGGTGAAAATTCAAATGTTGGTTTTGAAGTATGAAGTCCTAAATGGTGTGGATTCTAACTACATTAGAAACCCCTTTTCTTGACAGCTGTTGTGATGACTTGGGACTCTGGGCTAACACTCCCCATAGAAGGGCTTTGACTCTGCCACCCTCTTCATCCTTTGCCCAACATGTATTTGTTGGTCTTCAGGGCATGCTGCAACACTTAGTTATTTTCCCATGCTTTCCCAGTATAGGTTGAGTGGGTGTGAGTGAGTTGAGGGAAACAAATTTCTCGTTGATGGGGTAGGAAAAAGTTTTGTGTGGCTTTTTATCTAGTTGAACTATTTGTATGTGTTGGTAAAAATATATATATATGAGCCTAGCTGTGTTTGACAAATCAAAATAAATTGGCCCACATGAGGAAGCTCTAAGTTGGAGAAATAAATGTCTCTTGCTCAGTTCAACCATTTAAAATGGTCAATACATTTCTAACATAACTGTCTTTATTCAATAGCTGTCCCATCTTTATATGGCTGAATTCTACTACACTGGCTTCTTAAAAAAACATCTGTAAAACATTTTTTACTATATATCACAGATGAATCTGAGCTGTAAAGTTTGGATCTTGATCTGGATGCTAACTTTTCCAATGCTCAAAGGCGCTCAGGACTGGGGTTTTGAAACTGAGCACATTTCTCATATATTTATGGTACAATTTGGAAGATATGTAGTGGTGAGTCCATCACATCATCTCTCTGATTTGCACTGGTTGGTGCACCCATTGAAGAGTACTTAAAATCTGCAAATTGGTAAGCAAGTTAGCAAACACAATGGATAAAACCCAGAGGCTATGTATCACAAAAAATATTATTTCAGTTGTATTTTTACATAAATACTTTGAAATAAGGCAAACACTCTCTACTTGTATGAACCCCACACCCGTAGTATCTGAGTACCTCACAAACATTAATGCATTTATCTTCAGAACAACTTTGGGAGGTAGGTTTCAGAGTAGCAGCCATGTTAGTCTGTATCCGCAAAAAGAACAGGAGTACTTGTGGCACCTTAGAGACTAACAAATTTATTAGAACATAAGCTTTCGTGTACTACAGCCCACTTCTTCGGATGCATACAGAAGAAGTGGGCTGTAGTCCACGAAAGCTTATGCTCTAATAAATTTGTTAGTCTCTAAGGTGCCACAAGTACTCCTGTTCTTTTTTGGGAGGTAGGGAAGCATCATAATTATTCCCATTTACAAATGGTGAACAAATACACAGGGAAATGACGTGACTTGCTCAGTGTCATACAGGAAGTTTGTGGCTGAGCTGGGAATTGAACCCAATCCAGTCCCTTAACCACTTTATCCTACTTTATCTACAAAGCTCCAGTCTTAGGTTAATATTCACTGGGATTTGCTTTACAGGAACTATTATCCTATTATGTAGAACCTTGCTAATTCACACATTTCCAATTTGTACGCAACATAATTGCATACAAAAATAACTTTTCAGTGATCCCCTTTTGCGGCAGAGTACAGTAGAGAGATTTCACATTATTTTACTCCTTTTACAAGATCTCCTACAGAACTGTATATTTACTAATGTGCTGTGAATTATCACGCATAATTAAAACTAAGCTAGTCAAAGAAATTAAAAACACATTTTGTGATGCATTATCCTGGCTTTTTAAAACCGTGCTTGCTTGTTTACTTGCTCATTTGTAAACTTCAGTAATAAGTCTCCCATTATTAGTATAAATTAATGAAATTCTGCTAATTATTGACCACCAGATGTCTCCCATATTGTTCCTTATAAATAACAGTAAAATACTGGAAATTGTGGACAAATTAATAAAAACAAATGAAAAGAAACTAAAGAGTTCAAACAAAGTATGTTCGCCGATTCATGCCAAAATCTACAGTACACGCTTTGAAAATGTCACAAAAACCAGACACAATTTACTGTGCGGTCTGGTACTAGAACAACAAAAAGAGTTGGGTGAACTTTATGACATTTTGTCTATACTGCACATTTTTTCCATAAAAGGGCATCTATTCGAGTATTTTTCTATGTGCTGTTAGCTTGTTTAGGTCTCTACAAAAATACCAAGTGTCACAGTTCAGGCAACTGCACCTATATTTCCTCTCAGTGATTCAGTGAGGACGCCCACTCTGAGGCTTACCGCTCCCCAGCTGTTGCCTTTCTAGGGCGGAGACCATCATCTCACTCACTCCTGACCAGGGTTAGAGCCCTGCGCACATGCACCTTTATACCCGTGGATGTGGATAGACACAAATATAAATCAGTTATCCCAGAACTGCAGGGCTCCCCCCGGGAACCACAGTGGTGAAAGGAGCAGAAGGTGGGGCTGCCGCTCCCAGGAGCCAGTGCCCTGAGCCAGCAGCTCTTCTGACATGGCTGTACTGCCCCCAACCCCGCCCACTGGGGTGGGTACCAGGCTCACCGGCAGCTGTCCCTGGTCGCGCCAGTGTGTGCAAGTGGTGCACACACCCCCAGACAGGAGACACAGACAGCTGTGTGGAAGGGACGGGGCAAACCTGGGGGTGGGGCTGGGGGCAGTACAGCCACACTGGAGGAGCTGCCGGCGCAGGGTGCTGGCTCCTGGAGCAGTGACCCCATGTTCTGCTCCTTTCACCACTGCAGTTCCTGGGAAAGCCCAGTGGTTCAGCGGATACCGATTTATATACGTGGATATCTGCATCCGTGGGTATAAATTTGCATGCACGCAGGGCTCTAACCAGGGTATCTCCAGGCTGCACAGTCCCCTGACTATACTGTGATTTCACAGCAAGAGATTCTGCCTAAGCAGGCCTGCTTGCTCTCTCCTTAGAGACAAATAATAGTGTGACTGCTCACAGTTATAGTTACCACACAGCTCTTTTCACGCAAGTTTATTTTATCCTTAAGATTAAAGCACTACAGAAAAAACATTAAGAACAGTAATAGGGACCTACACACATGCTAATGAGTTTACCAGAGATCACCCTACCCCGGGCTCAGGCAGGAGCAGTCCTTCAACACCCCACCCAAGGTGTTTCCTATTGGTTTCAAGTTCATCGCAGCTTCAGCTCAGAACAAGCACAGAGTCTTATGTTGTCTCAGTAGGCCCAGCCCTTCCAAACACTTCTTGAGGATTGGGACCCTCTGCAGGCAGGGCTGGATTAACTCTCCTGTGGACCTGGGGCTATTAGATTTTGTGGGGCCCCTGAATACAAGTATTTTTTCTGGGAGGGAGTTTGGTGCAGGATGGGGCTGGGTCAGGGGACTGGGATGCAGGAGGGAGTGCGGGGTCTAGGAAGGAGTTTGGGTGCAAGAGGGGGATTCTGACCTGGGCAGAAGGTTGAGGTGCAGGAGGGGGTGTGAGGTGCAGGCTCCAGCCGGGAGGCGCTTATCACAGGCAGGTCCCAGCTGGCGGCACAGCAGGGCTCAGGCAGGCTGCCTGCCTGTCCTAGCCCCACCTTGCTCCCAGAAGCTGGCACATCTCTGCGGCCCCTGGAGGAAGTGGGACACCATGTCTCCGTGTGCTGCCCGCACCCACATGTGTCACCTCCGTAGCTCCCACTGGCTGGTTCCTGGCCAATGGGAGCTGCGGGAATGGTGCTGGGGGTGGGACAGCGTGTGGACCTGCCTCTCCCCCTCCCTCCTCCCCAGCAGGAGCCACAGAGACGTGCTAGCAGCTGGCCACTTCTGGGAGCAGCATGGGGCTATGGTAAGCAGGCGGCCTGCCTGAACACCCCACTGCACCACGGGACTTTAGCGGCCCAGAGTTGGAGATCGCTGCCTGTGATTTATTTTTGCAGGGCCCCTTTTGACCTGGATTGCAGCCCCTAAAGCCCCTGCCTTAATCCAGCCCTGTCTTCAGGCCAGGGTCCTATCCATTTGCTGGATCAGGAAGAAGGCCCTGAGCCTGTTTAAAACCAGACTATTTAGCCAATAATCCTTTCTTTGCCCATTGTTCCCTGGAGAATCCAATTGATCTAGTTACTAGATTCTAGTACATGTGAAATTTTCCAGGGGTTAGCTTCAAAGGACTGATAACCACAGGAATTACATTTGCATCCTCCTCCTCCTGAAGGAGTTACACAGAATTCCACAATAATACACACACAATTGCATTTTTAATACAATCAACCTCTCTAATACAATCCTCCTAACATTGGGGACTGTATTAAGTTCCCATCAGGTTTAACTTAATTCAATAGAGTTTACTTAATTCCATAAGGTTTGTCCAGGATATTGTCACTCTGTCACACCAACATCTAGTGTCATTTTCCAGCTCTCTGTGATTCCTTTGTGGTAGAGGCCTGCCATAATCAACTCCCCCTGCTTCATCCCAAATGCTTTCACTAAGTATGGGCTCCCCAAAGGAGAATGGGGGAGGTGCGATGATTCACAGGATGCCCAGGAGATACTTGCTAGTAGCTAACTAGGGGTCAGCTCCCTGACACCACCAGCCTATCAGCCAACCAATCTCTCTGGGCTCTGCCACCGGGGCCCTTACTTTGCCTTCCAGATTAATAACAGGTGTCCTCCAGTCCCTGAGCCCTTTTGAAGCATTCCCCTGTAGTATTCAGCCCCTTACCCACTGAGCACTCACCATAATACCAGGTCTGCTGTCCTCCAAGAAACAGTGTACACACCTGCTTGTTTGATTGAACTCAGGATCAGCTCCCATATAACATTACAGCACTCAGATAGATTTAGAGTGAAAACAATCATAAGTTTCTTATCAAAGATCAATATTTAAGAGACAGTGAGTATGGATAATGGAAACAGAAGGGTTACATATAAAACAAAATCATAACATAATTGCTAAGACTAAATTTAACTTTAAGAGTCTAACAACTGTAAAAAGGAAGCTTATCTCACCCCAAATGTCTTTTTGCAGCGTTTCCAACCAAGGCTGGCTACGTTCCCATTTTCATGAATGTAAATGTGCTGTCCATTAACTTGCTCGGTGCAAGATCAAGGGGCTTCTCCTATCCTTCCACTTATAGCCCCAGAGTTCATTTTCTTTGCACACAGCCAGGCTAGCCCTCATGGTTTGTTTCTTCCTGTCTGCTCCTTTCCTGTCGACTCCATATGTATATGGGGCTTCCATTGTATTGGCTTACAATATTTAAACTGCATGGCCAACAAAGAGACAGGCGAATCAACATCCTTTATCTGACCCCAAAGCTATTTGTCAGCTCTGCCTTGGACACAGACGTTAAAACTTATTTTTAGTACATATACACAACTACTTAAATATCATCTTTACATACAGCTCATGGCAATTATGAGGATCAGTGTAAGCTTTTATTAGAGACTTCACATGATACCATTCATGGACAAAAACCATGAAAGCAATGTGCTAGGGATAGTGAGTTAGGAGTTGCTGTTACAAAACAGTGAACCCTTTGCCAGTTGGTTTCAAAGGGCTTCTGTGTCACAGAAGGGAAGGGAGCGTGGTGCTTTGGCCATGCTTTCTCCTTCTACCCTAGAGAGCAGAGCAGGTCCTGAACATGAAGAGGTGCATAGCACACCCTTTTAAATGGAGGCTCACCTCTGTTTCTGACAGGCAGTTCCCCAGGGCATTTGGAGGATGTCAACCTGAGAATCCAAAAGGACTTCTAACAGTATGGAGCGCTTCCATGACCCCATGCTTTAATATGGGCTGTGCCGTAACAGCCACAGTATAGCCTCTAATATATAATATAATTTCTCTGGCTGGCACTGTCCAGTGCAGCACCCCAGATATGCCATCAGGTTTGGTCCTGCAAAGACTGGGTATTTTTTGTATTTCTAACTTGCTTCTGAGCCACTCCTGTAAGAAACCACGTTGTGCAGTTAGCATGAACAGTTTACAAGGCAGAATGACTTATTCTCTTATAGTTTATTTTAACACACAGATCCAAAGATTCTCAGGCCAGAAGAGATCTCTGTAATTATTTAGTGTGACCTCCTATGTAACACAGGCCATAAGACTTCCCAGAAATAGCTCTTGTTTGAAATGGAGCATATCTTTTAGATAAAACATCCCTTTTTGATTTAAATCCACAACATTGGTAAGTTGTTCCAATGGTTATTTACCCTCACTGTTAAAGTTACAACTTATTTCTAGTCTGAATGTGTCTAGCTTCAGTTTCCAGGCATTGGATCGTTGTCTGCTAGATTGAAAAGTCCATTATCAAAAATTTTTTCCATGTAGGTACTTATACACGGATCAAGTCACCCCTTAACCTTCTTTCTTAAGCTAGATAGCTTGAGCTCCTTGAGTGTATCACTATAAGGCATGTTTTTCAGTCCTTTAATAATTTTCATGGCTTTTCTTTGATCCCTCTCCAATTTATCAACATCTTTATTGTATTATGGACACCAGGACTGGACCATCTTTCAGCAGCAGCGGGACAAGTGCCAAATACAGAGGTAATATATCCTCCTTCCTCCTATTCATGAATCCAAGGATTGCATTAACCCTTTTGATAACAGTGTTGCACTGGGAGCTCATATTCAACTGATTATCCACCATGACCGTGACCCCAAGCCTTTGTCAGAGTCACTGCTTCCCAAGACAGAGCTCCCCTTCCTGTAAGTATGGCCTGCATTCTTTGTTCCTCAATGTATACATTTACATTTGGCTGTATTAAAACACATATCACTTGCTTGCACTCAGCTTAACAAATGATCAAGATCACTCTGCATCAAGATCTTCATTATTTACTACTCCCCCAGTTGTCAGAATGTATGGTATAGTTCCAAGTCTTCTCTATGATGTAGCCAAAATTAACATACACATACCCCATCTCTAGCCTCTGTGTTGCATACGCCAGCTAATAACCATATAATAAGCACAATTAGCAATGTGTGCATCCTGCATATCCTCAAACGCCAACTAAACCACCCATGGTTCATTCAACAGGCTGCATTTCTATTAGATGAGCCAGGATAAACTTATCTAAAATAGAAATTATAAACTACATACAGAGTAAATTATGTAGTGCATTGCTAGCAATGCCTGGATTAAATACAGACAGTTTTGCCAATACTCGTCCAATGTTTCATCCTCAGTAGTGCACACTGTAGGTTACAGGAATTTGATAAGGTGAACTGGCCCCTTATTTCAGAGTGCTGAAGAAGTGATTACCGGCTATGGTTAGAAAGGAGAGGAGCATCAGCAAGAATGTATAACGCATTCTGACTCAAATGCCTGGGATGAACACATCAGAGTCTCATGCTCACATGCAGAGAAATTTGCCCCATAGTTCCCCAGAGAATCACAATATTATTGTTTTGAGATCAGAGAGTTCTCCTAGTTCATGTCCCCACTTGTCTTGTGCACTTTCTACTCCTTAACATGTGTACAACACTAATCTTTATCCACAGACAATGGCAATTCTTTCACAGCTGCAGGAGAGCAGAACTAGAGAAGGTTGGTGTGGCTTTTTTTACAAAATGGGCATGCACCGAATTAAACATTTAAATGCATTCGAACAGCAGAGATATTCAACTTGCTCATTTTTAATGCTAGTGGCAACTTTTTCGCTTTTTAGCTTGCAGACAGACTGCCCTCCAAGTTAACCTTTCCTTGGATGCTTCATCAGCTTGCTATAAGACTGTTCAGCTCCCTTGCACTTAACGGATTCATTAATGTCACCTGAATTTTCCAACGAAAGCGGGTGACAGCTTGAGCAGATACCATGTAACTCATCTAATCACTGGGGGAGGGGGGAAAACTAAATTAATTCTATAGGGAAAATGTATCCTTTTAGATATATATTCAAACCTAAATCATGGTGGGCAATAGAGAGGAAAGAGACAATCTTTCTATTGCAGTGTAAATGATACATGTTAGTTTTAATAGGAATAAAAGATCCCCACTTTCAGAGACAAAAAGATATTAGACTATAATCAATCATTTCTGTCATTTAATCCAGGATTGGATGCCTGTCAGAAATTAGATCCTCAAGGGTTTTTTTTAACCTTAGACTCTTGGATATTTAGGGCAAACTATCCTGAACTATCAAAAATGATGTATTAATGAATAGTCTATATACATCCACCACCAACAAAAGGCTGCAAAGCTTTTTTACCAAGAGATATAAAGCCATTGTGTGTGGCTGCATAATGTGTGGGGTTCTCATACTGTACTGAAGTGATAATGAAGCTACAAATTCCTGGCATAATAATAGCACATGGCAGGGTTGAGGGAGGGCACAAGATAACGCTGAGTGCCTAAATTGATCTTGCCGTGTGTTATTAGAGCAGGGACATGAAGCACCAGGCCCCTGCTATCATTATAAAATGGATTTCAGAGGGAGTTGGGCTTTAAAGGGAAAACTAAAGAAAAATAACAATAGTTTGGTTTGCTTTTGATTTGGGATAATCTTAAAGAATCTAAACTGAAATTAACTGCAGCTATGAAATATTGCTGCTTTAACAATAAGGGGGGAAAATCACCTTTATGCTTATTGTACTTGGAATCATCCTTTTCTGAAGACTTCAAGTATCCATTTCAGCATCTAAAGATAAACACAAGATTACAACTGAAAGGTTGCAATGAGAATAGGTTACACCCATGCCATTTCCCATTTATGTTACAATCCTTGTCACAAGAATGGATTGACTGGAGAGGACTGGAAAGGAGTAGTTTGCTCTGAGACTTCTTGTCTGTCTCATGAATTTCCTGGGGGGTTTGTTTGTTTGTTTGCAAACATAAAAGTAAACCTTTCTGTAACAGTTCAATTACAGCCATATCAAACAAGCTGTTTACGGTAAAACTTCCACAATTTCAGTGGATAAGCATGTCAGATATGACATACTATCCATAGAAAATGTGCATGCCCATGAATACCCAAAACACTTCACCTTAAATCTCTGAATGTCACCATATTCTAACATCAGAATGCTGGACAACACCAGTTTGCGGATGGAAGACAGTAGACCTCATTTTCCTCTCATTACACTGGTGCAAATCACGAATAACTCCATGAAAATGAATGGAATTACACTGGTGTAAAACCACTATTAGTGAATGGAGAATCAGGCCCAGTATCTCTAGGATTGATGAAGAACCACACTGATGATGCTGAGATGCTAAAGGGAAGTTGAAGGAAGGAACCTCTTCTGTCCACTGCACTGACTGACTGTTTTCTATTTTATTTACTCTGGATTGAATCCAGCACGGCACTGAGTAGGGTGCAGAAACGTTTGGCAGTCCTGAGCATTGATCGAAAGTATCAGCTGCATGCAAAGCCATAGTCAGAGACATCTAAGACTTTATTGTTTCTCTCAAACATGTCCATAGTTGGCATTTTAATTGTCCATTACCACTTTTTAAAATGCAGTGTGTTTTCCTTTTTAAGTATCTGAGTAAGGTAGCCATAGTAGTGACACATGAATATCTGGGTTGTGTTGTGTGAGACATGTTACCCTGGAAAAAAGAATCAGCGGGGCCAGCATGTCTCATTGTGTTACTGTGCAGGATGCATACATCACACATAAAGGAACCCAGAATTTGCTTCCCTTCCCTTCCCTTCCACCTTAATAGCACCATCTTAAATTGCACCCTTGCAATGTATTGGGCAAAACTGAATTAACTTAGTCCATCTTGTTGGCTTGAGGTCAGCTGTCTAAACTTACGCCGTCCTCTAGTCACTTCTGCAGGATCGAACCCTTTCTTTGTTTCAAGACCGGATACATGTTTTTAGTATTGTTTCTTAATCTTTATGAGGCATAACAAGGTCTCAGAATTTCAAAAATGTAAAGTGTTATGTAACATATAGTGGGGTGTTGTCTTAATCTCACCTTTTCAGTGTTCTATATTTTGATTGGCTGATTGTTCATTTCAATCACTGACGAAAGGAATTGCTAAAGAAGTAAAATTGCTTCACCATCCCTCTTTTGAAACCATTCTTGGTGCCTTTCAGTCATTTCTCTCTCTCCGTGCCTCCAATGACTATTGCCAGACCTCCTATCTGAAGAGAGAGACTGCAACCTTTTCCTTGTCAAAACTTTGTACCTGTTAGTTACTTTTGGCTTTGCATCTCTTGTTATCAGAACTCAGTTTCTCTCACAGAAACACCCATCACTGCCCCAAATAATAACATAATATGGTGGTACTGTGATGGGTTGGATCACAGAAACCCCCTTGGGAGCTGCCACCCAATGTACCAAGACTACCCCGTTCCTGTTTTCCCTGCCAGCTCAGAACTCCAGCACCCTGTCTTGCTGAGCCAAACACTCCCGTATGGTTCCAACACAGACCCAAGGTCTGAATCACTTGTCCCAAAGCTGCAAGTTTACCTGAAAACAGCTCACAGTAGTGTGCTTGTCTTTAGCACTCAGATGCCCAACTCCCAATGGGGTCTAAACCCAGATAAATCTGTTTTACCCTGCATAAAGCTTATGCAGGGCAAACTCATAAATTGTTCACCCTCTATAACACTGATAGAGAGATATGCACAGTTGTTTGCTCCCCCAGGTATTAATACATACTCTGAGTAAATTACTAAATAAAAAGTGATTTTATTAAATACAAACAGTAGGATTTAAGTGGTTCCAAGTAGTCACAGACAGAACAAAGTAAGTCACCAAGCAAAATAAAATAAAATGTGCAAATCTATGTCTAATCAAACTAAATACAGATAATTTCCTGACCAGTTCCAGAGCACTCCCTTTTACAGGCTAATCTCCTTTTAGCCTGGGTCCAGCAATCACTCACACCCCCTGTAGTTACTGTCCTTTGTTTCAGTCTCCTTCAAGTATCCTGGGGGGCGGGGGGTGGAGAGGCTCCTTCTTTAGCCAGCTGAAGACAAAATGGAGGGGTCTCCCACGGGTTTAAATAGACTTTCTCTTGTGGGTGGAGACCCCCCTCCTCCCTCCTATGCAAAGTCCAGCTCCAAGATGGAGTTCTGGAGTCACTTGGGCAAGTCACATGCCCCTGCATGACTCAGTCTTTACAGGCCGAAGCCATTGTCCACATGGTATCTTGCATGTCTCCAGGAAGACTTCTTATGTGGATTGGAGCATTCCAAGATGCATTGTTCCCCAAGTGTTTCCTGATCAAGTACCTACCCTGGCGAATTCCTCCCTAAAGAAGCTGACCAAATGCCTCACAAAGCTTATTTAGAAACCAAGCAAGCATACAGCCCATATTCTTAACCTCAAGTAGAAAATGATATATATTTACAAATAGGATGAACAGATATAGTAGACCATAACCTTTATGGAGATATGTTACATGGTACAGGCAGCACAAAACATATTCCAGTTATATCATACATACATTTATAAACACCCCCCCATGAAGCCTTATGGGGTACGCTGTCACAGGCACATACTGTCCCCGTCATGTTTTCTCAACACAACGAAGAAGTGTCAAAATGGCTGGTGCAAGAGGCTCAGTGCATATGAATATTCCAAGGCTTTAGTGTAGCATATTTGTTCTCCTGTAAGTAAAATCAGTGTTGGAGTTAGTTTGTCACTGCAGAACACCAGGCATGCCCTCTGCTCTCAGGCTGCAAGCACAACAGCAAAACAGCAGTGATTCCAGCCTCATCAGCAGGCAGCTCTTTCTTCCCAAGATAAAAAAGCTAGAAATAGCCAGAGTCATCAACTACTTCATACCATGAGAAGTAAAATGGAGAGACTAGAGCAACATTCACAGCTCTCTGTATCTAATAATCAGGAGGAAAACATTAAGACCCTGATCTGGAATACTGCCGACTGACAAGATTTTTGCACACACTTAAGTGTAAGGGATTTTTGCACACACTTAAAGAGTTCAGTTCTGGAGCCTCATTTCCTTCAGTGTGAGCTCAATTCCTGGAATGTTTAAAAGATCAGACTCCTAGTGCATGTGGTTTTGCAGTCAAGGGGCTGGTCTTCCATTACAGTAGTAATTGAAACTCAAAAGAACAAAGCACATTGAAAATACTCCTTATCTTTTAGATAATAAACCTATATTATTAGTCTGGGGCTGGCTTTCCTGAGAGACCACCACTCTTTAGAGGCCATACTCACCACAGCTGGATCCCCCTTGTTATAAAAAAGACAGGTTGCAAAAACTATTAATTTAATAGGTTTTTTTTTGGAAAGGGCTGAAGGTATGTTCCCACAATGAGCTCGTGGAAAGGAGCTTTTTTGTAGCTGACTGGTTGAGTTATTTGTTCCTAATGGAACATTTGCTTTTTTAATGCCGCTGGCGGCATTATTAACCTGTAAGCTTAATTAATGTCAAGGTGCCTGAAGCATCTGTATAGGTTCATTATTTTCATCTAAAGAACTAAGTATTATTGTAGTTAGCACGGTCATCATCATGACCAATTACTACTGTCCAAGCCCCAAACTGTTGCATCTTGGTTAGAAAACAGAAAATACGGAAATACATCAGCATCATATTGATTTACTGTGAAACTTTAAGCCTAATGTCACCTTATAAAAACTTTGAAAATCTAGAGTGCTATGTAGTATTGACATCAAACTTACCCAATCATATACACCAATACCACGCTGAGTTTTGTTGACTGAAATAAATTCTGCTCCTGTAAAAGCAGCAGCTGAGTGATGAGCCTCAGCTCACAGATTATCGTGCCAAATTACTATGTCTGTCTGAGTTGGTCCTTTCCTGGTCTGAAGGTGAGATTAACAGGAAGACACTACCTATCATTTATCATTAAAATCCTTCCACAAAACAAAATACGGTAGTCACTGCTAATTAGACTTCAAGGGAAATTGTCTCACCAGACAAAACAAGAAATGATGTTGCTTCAGAGTGGGAGACAGGACACACCGCTGTCAATACTAATGATTTTCAGCAAGTGCTCTTTTGCTTGGAGACTTTTATATTAGATCTGTGTGATAAAGTTGTACACACAAGAGTGTTGAGAAGAGAAGTTTATTCTGGACCCTAGTCACCTGACTTGGGTCAGGATTAAAAAAGGTCAGTGATGTTCTTGTCACATGACAGTTCACTATCCACTATCAGGAGTGATGGCTGTTACGGGCTGACCCAAAGCAGTAGCTGGCCCAAAGATGCTACCATAGATCTATTGTTGATCTGAAGTCAAGGACACAGGGCAGGTCTGTTCCCCTCTTAAAAACAATTGAAATAATAATTATATAAAATTAATATAAACTTTCCATACCTACTGAGGACTTTCTACAGTTTGATCGGACTTTCTCTGCCTTGTGCTGATTAACTGTTTGCTCCAACCCTCCATCTCCCTCACAGTCTCTTCACATGTCAGTCTGCAGCTGCCTCTCTTAACTTAATAATAAGATGGAAAATATCATAATGCCCCTATATAAATCCATGATTAACCCACATCTTGAATATGGCGTGCAGTTCTGGTCACCCTATCTCAAAAAAAGATATATTAGAATTGGAAAAAGTACAGAGAATGACTACAGTGATTAGGGGTATGGGACAGCTTCCATATGAGGAGAGATTAAATACACTGAGAGTGTTCATCTTAGAAAAAGAAATGACTATGGGGGGATATGACAGAGGTCTATAAAATCATGAATGGTGTGGAGAAAGTGACTAAGGAAGTGTTATTTACCCCTACACATAACACAAGAACCAGGCATCACCCAATCAAATTAATAGGCAGCTGGTTTAAAACAAACATAAGGAAGTACTTCTTCTCACAATGCATAGTCAACCTGTGGAACTCATTGGCAGGGATGTTGTGAAGGCCAAAATAATAACTGGATTCAAAAAAGAATTAGATAAGTTCATGGAGGATAGGTCCATCAATGGCTGTTAGCCAAGATGGTCAGGGATGCAACTCCCATGCTCTGAATGTCCGTAAACCTCTGACTACCAGAAGTGGGGACTGGACAACAAGGGATGGCTCACTAGATAATTGCCCTGTTCTGTTCATTCCCTCTGAAGTATCTGGCACCAGATACTGTCAGAAGACAGGGTTAGATGGATCACTGGTGATAGCCAGTATGGCCGTTCTTATGTTCTTAATTTTGAGGACCTCAGTGATGCCTTAATATTGGACTTAAGCCCCTAAAATGGCAGTTAGGTATTTAATTCCCTTTGTGGATCCAGCCCTAAGCTCTTAGGGGCAGGGACCATCTACAACTGTATGGCAGTATAGTGCCTCGGCAATGGGGCCCTTAGGCACTACCTTCAGAAACTTGGTTATTATTCATAATAGCCAAAGACATTATACAAATTGATTCTGACTGAAAGGGAAGAATTGGTTGGGAATCTAAAGATTGAAGGAAATTTGGGTGAAAGTGATCATGAAAACCCCAAGACTTTAACAAACTCAGAGAACTAATAGGTAAGGTCCACCACTGAAAGTAGGACAAGAAGTAATCGACTTAATCTACAGCAAAGGAGATTTAGATTAGATATTAGGAAAAAGCTTTCTTATAAGGGTAGGTAAGCTCTGGAATCGACTTCTAAGGGAGGGTGTGGAATCCCTGTCATTGGAGGTTTTTAAGAACAGATTGGACAAACAAACACCTGTTGGGTTTACTTGGTCCTGTCTCAGTGCTGGGGGCTGGACTAGATGACCTTTCAAGGTCCCCTACAGTTCTCTGAGTCTATGGTACTATGAAAATAGTATTCCATGGGTAATGTAGAATATACTCTTTTCTAGAGTCAAATACCTTGTAGGGGCTTCTAGACACTACTGTAATATAAATAATTAGTAAGAATTAATAAGCATAACTTTTTATCAGATACCAAATACCCCCATGACGCAAGTATTTTGTCCCTTTTTTACTTACTACATTTTAAAAGCAATAACTGAAGTAATTTACCACTGGGATAATGCAATATATGAATAAAATATAACACAATTAAAATAAGCTATTTTGAAAGTAGTCATTAGTTCACTTTACAATCTTACCTATTTTATCTAGGTGGGAGAGAGGAAAGAGAAATAAAAGTGGATAAGGAAGGGGCGGGAAAGAAAAGTAGTAAAAAGAAACACTATTGAGTCAAACCAAGGAAAAAGGCTAAGAGTCATAATGTATCTATAATGGATTCTGTATAGTCTCAAATTTGTCTTCAGTGCCCTTAAGCCTTCAAGATAATTTTTCACAGGGAGCTGTTACCATGAGAGATGTTACTCATTTCCTTTCCAGTGGAGAGTTACAGGTGTCTCAGCTTTTAGTACTTCCATGTCTGTACTTGGCTTAACAGAGCTGATACATGACAATGGGAGTGTCTGCCCACTCTTACAAGGGAGTAGCTGCTTAGATGGGTGGCCTCTCAAAGACCCTCCAGGGTAGAGGAGTGTAGCAACCTACCAGCATTCCATGAATATCCTGGAAGATTCAGAGGGGGTACCTGGTCCCAGAATGACTGCACAGAAATGAAAGAAAGGCAACGAGAACCCACTCCACTATGCCCACTAAAAAATGGCAGTTTCCTCTGGTGCTACACCTTAGCCATAAAAGTTGCCATTGCTTGAAATGTTACTGCTGCTAACCTCTTTCCCCAGTAAAAAAATAAAGTACACCCTCTCTTGCTGCCTCCACTTGCCTTCCCTTCCACAACCAGGAATAAAAGCAAATTAAAGCTAGCTCACAAGTTACATTTCTTAGACTTTCATACACTCTTGTGCTTGGTCTAAAAATGTGCAGGTACAATTTAATCTACTAATAACTCAGACAATTGGAATTGCTTGTGATATAGAAACAGCCACTCCATAGTGATGAGTAAAGCTAAATTCCCATTCCCCAGATGTCCCCCAAAAGAGACCATTCCCTCTGAAATTTTGCATGCCATATCTAATACTAGGGCAGAATTTTTTTGTAAGAAAAGATTTTAAAGTTATGGGACCAGATCATAGAAATGTAGGGCTGGAAAGTCCCTCGGGAGGTCAGCAAGACCAGCCTCATGCACTGAGGCAGGACCAAGTAAACCTAGATCATTTCTGATAGGAGCTTGTCTTACCTGTTCTTATAAATCGCCAATGATGGGGATTCCACAACCTCCCTTGGAAGTCTATTTCAGAGCTTAACAACCCTTCCATTTAGAAAATTTTTCCTAATATCTACTCTAAATCTCCCTTGCTGCAGATTAAGCCCATTACTTCTTGTCCTACCTTCAGTAGACATGAATAGTTGATCACAGTCCTCTTTATAACAACCCTTAACATATTTGAAGACTGTTATCAGGTCCCGCCCTCTTTTTGCTCAAGACGAACCAGGCCCAGTTTTAACCTTTCCTCACAGGTCAGGTTTTCTAAACCTTTTATCATTTTTTGTTGCTGTCCTCTGGACTCTCTTCAATTTGTCTATATGTTGCTGAAAGTATCGTGCCCAGAACTGGACACAGTGCTCCAGTCGAGGCCTCACCAGTGCTGAGTAGAGCAGGACAATTATCTTCCCTGTCTACATATGACACTCCTGTTAATCCTCAGCTGGTGTTAATTTTCATAGCACTGTTACAATCAAGGAACAGTTTATACCAGGGATCGGCAACCTTTGGCATGTGGCCCGTCAGGGAAATCCACTGGCGGGCCGGGCCAGTTTGTTTACCTTGGCCCATCGCAGCTCCTACTGGCCGTGATTTGCCGTTCCAGGCCAATGGGGGCTGTGGGAAGCAGTGGCCAGCACATCCTTTGGCCCACGCCACTTTCCACAGCTCCCATTGGCCTGGAGCGGTGAACCGTGGCCAGTGGGAGTTGCGATCGGCCGAACCTGCGGATGTTGCAGGTAAACAAACCATCCCGGCCCGCCAGCGGATTTCCCTGACGGGTGACGTGCCAAAGATTGCCAATCCCTGGTTTACACTGAGGATTTGCCCCAGGATTTTTCAAACATTTCTGATTTTTGAATTCCCGGTTACTTGTTGATAACAATGGTCTACAATTTTTGAGAAGTCGTCTGCTTCAGAGATAAAATGTGCTATTTATTATGTATTTTGATGTGCTGAATTCAAATATGACAATTAAAACAACTGGCTACTGTTTCTAAGATATTTAAGTTTTTACATATTATGTCTATGTATATTGTGTAGATAGTAGAGTTTTAATCATAAATTGTAAACCTAGGTCTTTTCATGTGTTTATGGTTGTTTTACATGATAATATTTCACCTGTCCTGTTTATGTAACACTTTAAAAATCAGCAAAAGGGTTATATAAATAAAATTTATTATGAAACAAAAGGCAAAAAACTATTATGTACATAGTTTAGTCCTATTCAGTGTCTACTCGGCGCTTCTTGGCTTGTCTCTTGTATTCATTAAAAGGAGCATCTCTTGTCACTGTCCAGCAATAGTCTGCAAGCATTGATGGGCTCCACTTGCCCTGATAGTGTTTCTCCATTGTGGCTATGTCCTGGTGAAATCGCTCACAGTGCTCGTCGCTCACTGCTCTGCAGTTCGGTGGAAAAAAATCTAGATGAGAGTGCAAAAAATGTATCTTTAGTGACATGTTGCAACCAAGGCTTTTGTATGCCTTGAGGAGGTTTTCCACCAACAACCTGTAGTTGTCTGCCTTGTTGTTTCTGAGAAAATTTATTGCCACTAACTGGAAGGCTTTCCATGCCGTCTTTTCCTTGCCACGCAGTGCATGATCAAATGCATCATCTTGAAGTAGTTCCCGAATCTGAGGACCAACAAAGACACCTTCCTTTATCTTAGCTTCACTTAACCTTGGAAATTTTCCACAGAGGTACTTGAAAGCTGCTAGTGTTTTGTCAATGGCCTTGACAAGGTTCTTCATCAGACCCAGCTTGATGTGTAAGGGTGGTAACAAAATCTTCCTTGATTCAACAAGTGGTGGATGCTGAACACTTTTCCTCCCAGGCTCCAATGACTGTCGGAGTGGCCAATCTTTCTTGATGTAGTGGCAATCTCTTGCACGACTATCCCATTCGCAGAGAAAACAGCAGTACCTTGTGTATCCAGTCTGCAGACCAAGCAAGAGAGCAACAACTTTCAAATTGCCACAAAGCTGCCACTGATGTTGATCATAGTGTAGGCACCTCAAAAGTTGTTTCATGTTGTCATAGGTTTCCTTCATATGGACTGCATGACCAACTGAAATTAATGGCAAAACATTGCCATTATGCAGTAAAACAACTTTAAGACTCGTCTGCAATGAATCAATGAACAGTCTCCACTCATCTGGATCGTGAACGATGTTGAGGGCTGCCATCACATCATTGATGTTGTTGCAGGCTACAAGATCACCTTCCATGAAGAAGAATGGGACAAGTTCCTTTTGATGGTCACGGAACATGGAAACCCTAACATCACCTGCCAGGAGATTCCACTGCTGTAGTCTGGAACCCAACAGCTCTGCCTTACTCTTGGGTAGTTCCAAATCCCTGACAAGGTCATTCAGTTCACCTTGTGTTATGAGGTCTGGTTCAGAGGAGGAGGATGGGAGAAAATGTGGGTCCTGTGACATTGATGGTTCAGGACCAGAAGTTTCATCCTCTTCCTCTTCCTCATCTGACTCAAGTGAGAATGATTCTGGTGCATCAGGAACCGGCAGTCCTTCTCCGTGGGGTACTGTGCATATAGCTGATGGAATGTTTGGATAATGCACAGTCCACTTTTTCTTCTTTGACACACCTTTCCCAACTGGAGGCACCATGCAGGAGTAACAATTGCTGGGATGATCTGTTGGCTCTCTCCAAATCACTGGCACTGCAAAAGGCATAGATTTCCTTTTCCTGTTCAACCACTGGCGAAGATTTGTTGCACAAGTGTTGCAGCATATGTGTGGGGCCCACCTCTTGTCCTGCTCTCCAATTTTGCAGCCAAAATAAAGGTGATAGGCTTTCTTAACCATAGTGGTTATACTGAGCTTTTGTGATGCAAAAGTCACTTCACCACAAACATAGCAGAAGTTATCTGCACTGTTCACACAAGTATGAGCCATCTCTGCTCACTTTGGCTAAACAGAAATGTGTCCCTTTGCAAAATCAAACACTGACAAATAAGAGAGCACGACACTGTATGATTTCTAGAGCTGATATAGGGCAATTTGTTCAGCAGAGTGATGTAAGCTTCTTTATGATTACATCATCCATGACTTCTAGGAATAACATGATGCAATCCATATCATGTATGACGCAATACCAGCTTCAGATTGCATCATTCATTGTTTTGCCTAAAAAGCAAGTACTGTCCAAACCCAGTCATAGATTTATTCATAGATCCAGTCGAAGATGTATTTTAGTCATTTCTGGTTTAAATTGAGATCCCTTCCCTTTATAACTCACTTATCCTCCGCCATTCCCAAGTCAAGGGTTGTATATACTGACCCAATAGCATATCTTGAAAACTAGAGCCAATCAACAATTTTAAGCATAATTTTCATTCTCAGTGACCCAGAATTAGTAAAGTTTGACTACATTTATTTCAGAAGCATTTTGGCTGTAGAGCAGTGTAATTTCCCTAACTTTTTTCACTCATCCTACCTCTGAAATGGCTTGGCTTACAGATTCCGCATTTAGGTCCTGATCCTGCAAGGAACTCCACCTATGTGGAGTACTTGGGCCTTACGGGGGGCAAAGGAACAAAGTTAAGGCTGGGTGACTGAGGTAGAAAAGGCAGTGAGACAGTGAGTGGTGAAAGATCCTTTAGCTCTTCATTCCAAACCTTGTAGACATTTAAGTTTTTAGTATAAAGGTGTAGAACATTTGTAAAAAGAGTATGATACTTTGGGGCATTGACTGGACTCCACTTAAACGTACTTTCAACCTTCTTTCTTTATTACACGCAAAAACTACATTAGAAGAATGTTAAAGTTGCAAAATCAAGTACTGAAAATTTACATTATTACCGCTTTTTGTTTCCTCCCCATAAACTCTCCTGGGCAGGGACAGTGTCTTACTACCTGTGTGTGAAGTACCTGGCAGTACTCAAATCATTAATAATAATAGGGGCTGCAGAGGGGGAACAGCTTTACAGATTTAATTTGCATGGTATAAGTAGTTCATTTGCATCTTGCAACTTGCAACTTGGGGTTCCTGCATCTAGCAAGCAGTGTGTGCTACTGTAGTTTTCCATACGTCCTACCCCTTACTGTGAACACTTGTACTTTCAGTCTTCAGAATCACCAAGGCTTGTCTGTCAAATGTGGAATTATTTGGTGATTAATCATTAATCCTTTTTTATTATCTTTATATTCCACGATAGAATTCTTCCTCAATGCTGCTTACATTACAGAGGGGAAATAGAGCTTAGTAAGTAACTTCCTATAGTATATTCTGGATTTATTTTAACATCATCTTTGTCACCTGTTCAAATGATTCTTGCACATAAATGATAACTCATGCTCCGCCCCATCACTGCAAGACATACACATGCATCCATTTGCTTTGTCTCTTTGTGTTAGGCCAGCATGAAATGAACTATGAGTCATTTGATCAGGGCCATATACCCTCAGGAGTTGAAGGCTTTGCAATGTCTATAGATGGCATACCTTCAGCTTGTTCAACAACACAGTTATATTCCTTCAAGTGACGATTTCATAAATGTACATGCTGTAACAGTCCTCAGGGCATCCAGGATGGTGAGTCACCTTGTTACCTCCAGTGACAGGGACTCTTTCTTATGGTAGCTGGGTGTCAGCTGCCTAATACCACCAGCCTATCAGCCACTCAAGCACTCTCCTCAGGGCTATGCCAGGCCTAACCTTGCCTTGCAGGTTAACCGTAGGTGCACTCCGATCCCTGAGTCCCTTTGAATCATTCCCATGTGATGTCCAGCCCCTGACACTGGCTACTCACAAAAATCCCAGATCCTCTGCCCCCAAAGGAGCAATGTGCCCAATATTCCAGTTTTATCTTAAACCACCATTCCTGTAAACCACAGTTTTTCTGAGCACTTATAATAAAAGAGAATTTGGTTTATTTAAGAAAGAATAAAGATTTAATTAGAAATGAGAGAAAGGGACAGAAACAACTGGTTACAACACAAAACAAAATCATAAAATGCAAACTTGGGTCTACATTTGTCAATAGTTACCTGTCCTATCTAATAAAGTAGACTTTTTCCCCGAAGTTAAGTCTGTTGCAAAGCTAGCTTGTTTCATAAGAACCAGGATCCAAACATTTACAAAAGTCCCCCAATCCTGCAGGTATATCCTCAAAGAACGGCTCCAAAGTGCCTTTCCCTACACTGTTAGACTGAAAGAGCCTTTTGTCTTTATTTATAGCTAGTGTGAGCTCCTGCTTACTATAATGTTCCTTTTCACCTCCAAGTGGTTTGGATCATTTGTAATTGTCTTTGATGGTTTTCTACTGACTGTTCTGGAATATGGCACTGGTAGACAATGGAACCTTGCATTACCTTGCTGTTTGATTAGGAAGAGGTGACAACTCCCTCTTGCTTGAATGGTTCATCACCAAGACATATTACCTCAGTGACTACTGTTTACTTCAAGTCCATTAATCATATTTTCAGCATAAATACGTTATTCCTTAAATATTATGCGTACGTACATCTCTCAGTGATTATGAGTTTTGACAAGTTCTGAGCTTTCTGTAGATATTTTACCTATTACTCTTTAAGGATAAATATCCTATAAGATATATTTGGTGTAGTGAGTTTGTCAGGTCTGAGGTGGGACTTATTTGTAAAGAACAGAGGACCCTTGGCCAAGGAGCCTCTGTGTCAGATATTATGCATATTTCAGGTGCAATGGAGAAGTTAAATAATTATCATGGTGAATGGCCCTGTACATTCTCTTGTTCTTTCAACTGATTCCCTCTATAGTTGTGCTTACACTGCTAGTTTCCCTTTAAATACATGCCATTTTAGGAGAACTTTCATGAGGGCCTATCAGTGGGCCACCTCTTTTTACCATGTTTACAAATGTTTCTCTTCTCTTTTTACTCCAAATGCTCATGCACAGTCTCTGAGGAGTCCAATTCACTTCCTCAGTGAGCAAGGCAGAGAAAAACTTGACTCAAAAAGTGCTGGAATTGGATTCTCTCCAAACTGCAAGGGGTAGATCCTCAGCTGGTGTAAACTTTCTTTGACTTCAGTGGAGCTAGGCCTATTTACGCCAATGAAGAATCTGCCAATTGAAGACTTTAAGGACAAGTACTTTGCCTTTAGTCTAAATGGAAGGCTAAAATCAGATTATACAATAGTTGTGGTAGCTAGAAGCCATTTCACTTTTTTGTAGTTATACGCTACATTTTCCAGCCACTTAGTAAGTTCTAGGAAGTCCTGTGTTTCCCTTGAGTTACACTTAGCAGAGACGGGTCAGCTTATATATTGAAAATTGATGTTTTAATTTCATCCACTGAATTCTCCAGGATAATATTTTAAATTGCCATTTGAAGATTACATTTCCCCTTACAATGTACCAAAAGTATATATCAGCAAAAGAAAAAACATGAAAACAGAATCATCCACTCTTTCAGACTTTAATGTGTTATTGTTCACTAAAAGACAACTACTCAACAAAAAATAAAATAAAAAAGATAGTAATCAACGCATCTTTTTCAAATTGCTCTATTATGAGTTTTCGGTACCGCATGAAAGACAGCAAATCTTAGCTGTTTTCTATGCACAGTACAAGGCCATTCTGCAGACTGAATATAAGAAATCAGAGTGGGTTCAGAGTTAAGAGGATATGCCTCTTTATTGTGTTCAGAGCTCTCCAGAATGCTTTGAATACAGTATTCAAAGTTAATGAATTTTCTGCAACATAGCAGAGTTTTCCTCAGTTCCCGACATGCTTACTCAAATTTAAAGTTGTTACCCATAAAATCAAATTTCAGTTTACTCTATCTCACAAAGTAATTGCGGCACTTATTATACCAAGGCTGTCCCAGGAAGCTTGCTTGACTTTCACAAGCTCTTTTTCCTACTGGGCCTTTTATTAATTCACATCAATCTGAAGCAAAATCATAAACAAAAGCAAGGTCACCATAACAGGATAAAAGAAATGTTTAACTGGAAAAATCTATAAAATGGTTGTCAGTTGCCACATAGACATAAGAATACCAATTGGGGGAACAAGGACATGATGTACAATACCAATTGCTTCACTTTCAAGAATTACCAGTCTAGAAAATCAAACCATGGAAAGAGCAGTAGTGGTATCTACTGTTTATTAATTATCCTGTCAGTCATGATGAATTTTCCTCAAGGAAAAATAAAAGAAAATGTCAATACATTTAATAAGTCAATATTAATATTAAAGGTTTTTTATTAGGGCTGTCCATTAATCGCAGTTAACTCACGCAATTAACTCAAAAATTAATCATGATAAAAAAATCAATCACGATTAATTGCAATTTTAATCACATTGTTAAACAATAGAATACCAATTGAAGTTTATTAAATATTTTTGGATATTTTTTCAATATTTTCAAATATATTGATTTCAATTACAACCCAGAATACAAAGTGTACAGTGCTCACTTTATATTATTATTTTTTATTACAAATATTTGGACTGTAAAATGATAAACAAAAGAAACAGTATTTTTCAATTCACCTCATACAAGGACTGTAGTGCAATCTCTTAATCATAAAAGTGCAACTTACAAATGTAGAGATTTTTTTATTACATAACTGCATTCAAAAACAAAATAATGTAAAATTTTAGCGCCTACACGTCCACTCATTCCTATGTCTTGTTCAGCTAATCACCCAGACAAACAAGTTTGTTTACATTTACGGGAGATAATGCTGCCGGCTTCTTATTTACATTGTCACCTGAAAGTGGGGCTGTATCAGAAACCTTACTAAAACCAAAACCTCACATCTACAGCTTCCCCTCATCCTTTAGGCCAGTAACCCCATCAAAGAAGGAAATCTTGTTGGTTTGGTATGATTTCTCCTTGACATCAATGCAGGCTATTATTTACTACCCTCTTATCCTCTAGATGCTTACAAATTGCTTATATAATAATTTGTTCCATTATCTTTCCAGGTATTAACGTTAGGCTGACTGGTCTATAATTCCTCAGGTCTTCTTTTTTCCCCTTTATAAAAAATAGGTTCTATGTTTCTCCTTCTCCAGGATCTCATCCAGCCTCTCTGAGTTCTCAAAGCTAATTGCTAACGATTCCAAGATTGCGTCAGCTTGTTCCTTTAGCTCCATAAAGTGTATTTCATCAGGCCCTGCTGACTTGAATGTATCTAACATACCTAAATATTCTTTAATCCATTTTGCCCTTATTTTGACTTGTGTTCCTTTCCCCTGGTGTTAATATTAATGGTGTTAAGTATCTGGTCACCATTTAGCCTTTTAGTGAAGACTGAAACAAAATAGGCATTAAACAACTCAGCCTTCTTGATGCTGTCCATTATTAATTCTCCTTCCCTGTAAGTAGAAGATCTACACTTTCCTTTGTCTTTCTCTTGCTCTGAATGTATTTATAAAACCTCTTCTTATTATTGCCTTTATTGTCTTTTGCTAGGTATAACTCATTTTGTATCTTATCCTTTC
Organism: Trachemys scripta elegans; assembly: GCF_013100865.1. Lineage (NCBI taxonomy): Eukaryota > Metazoa > Chordata > Testudines > Emydidae > Trachemys > Trachemys scripta. The sequence continues at coordinate 199,778,558 of NC_048298.1, read as the reverse complement.
AGATTTTGCCCCTGCATATTGTGCTATTTTTTTGTACTTAACAATCTGCCCATGTCTCCACTTTTTGTGTGATTCCATTTTGATTTTTCAGGTCATTAAAGAGATCCTGATAGAGCCATATTGGCCTCTGACTCTTCTTCCTATCTTTCCTTCGCATCAGGATAGTTTGCTGTTGTGCCTTTAATATTGTCTCTGAGAAACTGCCAGATCTCCTAGATGCCTTTTTCCCTCAGATTTTCTTCGCATGGGATTTTACCTGTCATCAACAATGTCACCACTATATTCCTGTTGCTACTGTTGTTGCTGCCACTTCTGTTCACCTGCCAGTGGCATGACTCAGTGCAGATTTTGATGTGATGTCATTGGCAGACATTCCCAATAATGATCTTCATACCTGGAAGAATAAGGTGACAGTACTACAGCCATATTTACCCTCCTCTTTTTTAAATATGGACATACACTCTTTGCAGAGGAAATTTGGCTTTTTTCCCAGGGTCCTTTATCAATCTTCTTTTACTGTGTTGAATGGCTTTGAATGAATTTATTCCCCAGTCACTACCCCATTCTCTGTCCAGTGATCAGGCTGTGTGGGTGGTTGTGTGTGGTGGTTAATTTGCTGTTCACACTGCTTAGTGATGGACTGCACAATTCAAAACAGAACAATGTCAAGAAGAGTCTTCTTCATTTATTAGATATATTTTTTATGACATTTTTCAAAATGTTTTCCCTTTTGACAGCCATACTGCCTCCCCTTCTCCTTCTAACTCCTTCCATTATGACAGTGAGTGCTGATGAGCAACTGAGTAGGATTCAATTCAAGATCAAATAACTGCAAGAAGCAGAACTCTGGTTTACTTCCTCCTCCACTGTGACGCACACATTATACCTGTGCTATGAGTACATGAAACACAAGTTTGACTTTTTTCCTCATTGGCATTAACCTCCTTTCACTCACATGAGTCACAAAATTGCACAGTTAGGGGGCGGAAATAGCATATTGATTTCAACCTTCGTTGTGATACTAGCATTAAAGATACATTTGGCCACTTTTGCTTGCAGTGCAGAAATGGTTTTTTGTTTGATTTTTAACTCAGCACTAAAAATCTTTTCTAATTTCATTTTGATCTATAGCACCTTAAGTGGATTTTAAGTGGCAAGATACAACTGCGCTTCAATAGCTGTTTCTTATCAATGTTATCATATCTCAGAGATCTCAAAAAGGAGCTGAAGTGCAATTAACTTTCTACTAGTTGGGGTTAACATAAAGTAGATAAAATAAATGATTCAATGAACTACTTCTAATTATTTATCTACTTTCACACTATAAAAAGCAGACATGCCTTTTATTTGTTAAGATGATGATGTATATTGAAGAATTTTAAAGCACCTATTTGAATTTCCCAATGAAGTTTTATTAAGCATAGAAAATAGTTTCCAATAGTATGAGGAATTAAAGCAACAGTCTAACTAGCTTCCAGATAATTCCATAGCTACCCTGTCTAACAAACAAACCCAGACTATTATAGAAATATTCTTCAGATGAAAATAATTGTGACTTGCTACAGGAATCGAGGGGTGTAAGTAACTTTCTCCTATCAGTGACCCTAGGCAATTCTAAGCAACAGGAGCATAGTAACATTGGTTAGTCCATATCCCTACACCAGGAGAAAAATACAACTTTTGTTTCTGGATTAAACACAGTGCCCTAAACCCATTATTAACCATTCTCATCTCCTTGGTGAATTCAGACTACTGCATCGGGTACTGGAGGCAAATTAATAAATCAGTTAATGCCCAGTGATTATATACACACAGATACAAGAGTGGCATACAATTAATGTAATCATCTTGGGAATGCAAAGGCTTTACAAGGCTTACCAGAACCTCTCATAAGGTCTCATAGATTGGAATTTTCTGGTGCCATCCTCTCTGCTTTGCATCCAGCTGCATGAATCTGATTAGATTTCTTGCTTGATAAATTAAACTCTGAAAACACGCAAGGGGATAGAGGTATATAAAACCTGCATTGTGGAAACTTCAGTGTTCCAGCAACAGTCCGAGAAAACCAGTCCCAACTGCAGGGCAGGTGAGATGGGAAAGTGGTGGAAGAGATTGCCCAAAGTCTGTTCAAGCGCAAAGTTTCAAATAGGAACTTTTAGCAAGAAGTTCATATTGGAGTGGGGTTTGCTCACTCCCCAAATCCTTGTTGCCCACTGCTGGCAGACTGAACAACCCCCTTCTTTGGAAATTAATTTAGGAAACTTCCCAGCCTATGGCCGTGATTCTCTTCTCATTTACACTGGTTTCACATGAGTGTTAAACCATTGACTTCAGTGGAGTTATTCCCAATGAACAGTGGTGCAAGTTAGACTCAAATTAGCCTCTATGTATCTGCCTCTCTAGTTTAAATGTAACATCTTCATGCATCAGAACCAAAAGGCTTTGAAGAGAATGAACAAATCAGGATTTTTGTTTTTCTGTTTGTTTGTTTGTTCTTGCAACTGTGTAGCTAGAATATCTGTCTTGGCCCTCACTAGTCCGTTCGCAAACAAGCCCTGCATACCAGATCTACCTGATGTATTTTATTAGTATACGCATTTCTATAAGGCTCCTCACCACAGCATCCAAGTGCCTCGCAGTGAATGGCTGGGTGGATGGATGGTTATGTATGTGTCTTTGCTAATTCAGCTAGACAATAACAGATTTCCAAGCTGGGGTAGCTCTAGCAAGATTGACAAATGCCCATTGGGCTCCCTGCCTGCTCTGTAATGTGAGAAAGCCAGCTACTTCCTACCTCAACTCTGCCACCTCACCTTTCAGAGGGTGTTGTTCCCTTGTCACTAAGACCAGTAGCCCCAAGCACAGTCCTGTCTCCTCCCAGTTTCTTGGCTCTAGTTCTCCAGCAGCATTCAGAAACTAAGCAGCTAACGGGACTGATGGGGACTGCCACAAAGATGGCAAAGGGCTCCCTGATGCATGGAGTGGGCAGGAAGATAAAGAAGCGGGTGCTCTTCCACTTAGGTAGGGGAGAGAAGAAAGGGGCTCTCCTGCAGGAGAGTTTGGGGTCCCTAGCTGTGCTGGGGAGGGAGCAGGTGAATCACTAACGATTTGGAAGTTCAGTCTGTTTTGAATCAACATCTAAAAGTTCAGATGCCTATGTGGACCCTTAAACCATCTGAAGTGATCCCAGCCCACAGTCCCACTCAAAGTGCCGGGTGGATTGCTTTTACCTTACTCCAGAAGGAGGCCCTGACTCCTCCTCTCATGCATCCTAAAGAGTTACATGGATTGCCTCACTCTTTCCCCCTCCCCCAATTCACTCCCCTGCCACTCCAAGGTCACCAAGCTCCCTACTTCCTGCCAAGAAAAGGCAGCAGAAGTATCCCATTTTCTCCCCAACTGGGATTTCCTATATCCACTGTTACTTTTAGTTCATTTTTTTCTTTCTTTCAGTTCATTGTTGCAGCTGGAATATCTGCTAAAGCCATTCCAGACTTGAACAGAATAGTTCACACACCACAGGCAAATTTTAACACTGATGCACTGGCAGTCCCCGAGGTTGGGAAGGAGAATTTATTCTTTTCATTTGGGAGCTGCCTTGTTTGTGCTCAGTAGGTGTCCTCAGGTTACTTTTCATCTTTCTTGTCTCCTTCCTTCTCAGAGTCCTTTGGGAAGGGCTGATAAACTGCAATCAGATTGTATCTCTTTGCCAATTCTGGATGTGGAATGAGACTGTTTCTTCAGTGAGGAGTGTGACAATGACTTGTAGCTCTTAATTTATCTGTGATAACAATGTTCTATGCTGCTTTCATAGACTCACCTATAGGGGTTGCAATGGGAGACAAAGTGTGATTGCCAGCAAGACAGCTGAAAGGAGACAGGAATGTCAGGGGCCATTATTTTTCAATCTGTACAGTAATGTAAACTGCTCCACCAAGTAAAAATGGCATTACAGGTGTTTCAATTTCTGATCATATTGGGGCAGATTGTGCCTGGCCCTCACAAGGTAACACTGTGGGGTGAACATAAGGGAGGGGAGGAAGCTCACCCCTCTCTTTGCATGGCTCAGGTAAGGGTGAGGTAAAATTATAGTCCCTGCACTCAGGTGCAAAGGGACTGCTCCATCTCTGCCCCACCCCGGCACACAGCTCTCTAAAGGGAGTGAGGAAGAGGCAAAGCCATGACCTCATCCCACTCCCAATGCACCAGCCCCAGAGCTGTACTGAAGTGCAGGAGAGAGCAGGCTGCAACCAGGGTGAACGGAGTATCAGGTCTGTCCCCCCTTCCCCCGTTACATGTCAGGAAGTTCCTGAAGGCATTATGCCATAGTGAAGGAGAATGCCTCTTGCTGCTCCCCTGGAGGTTGTATGGCTCCACCTTGCCACTTTAGTTTGTACGTTAAAAGGCGTGGTGCGGGGTTCTGTAAAAGGAGCTCACTTGTGGTAATAATTGTAATAGTACTTAGCACTTTTCCTATACACAACACTGCACAAATGTTAACTCATTGAATCTTCATTGGACCCTGTTGTTGTCCCTGTTATAAAGATGCGGGAACACAAAGCACAAGGAGGTTCAGAGCTCAGATCCTCCATCCTTAGTCACTCTGAGGGATGACTCCTGTAGTAAGGGGCGGGGAGACTCAGCCTGGCATTGGGAAAGAGGGATTCACAAATGCTTTACTCCCAGTCCTGCTTACAGAACACTTGACTATGCCTCTCCTCTGGTAGTGGTGGGTACCTGGCACATATTCAAAAGGCATTGCCCAAGCTAAAATAGCCATCTCCAGGCTGATGGTGTGGCAGTGGAAAATGTCCTGAGCATAGAGACAGAAGGGGAGGCAGGAATAGCAAGAGAGCAGGTGGGAGACTGGTGATTGCAGGTGGGGTGGTGATGGGTGGGACATCCGAGATGACAGCAATCACAGCACACAGGACCCTGACTGGGCCCCAGCAGCAGGTTTCTTTGGGGAGGGTATCCTGGAAGACCGATATCTCTGAATGGATTCAGGACCATTTTGGCCAATACAACAAATCCTATTTCTGTCAATACATTTTTCTTGCTAACCCTTTAGATAATTTTTGTTTCAAAACTGGGACACGCTGCAGTGGCGCTGCCTGAGGAATTTGTGGCTGTGCTGTGGTGCTTTGCAACTCGCAATTAAATGGGAAATTCAGTCAGCACTTTAGTGGAACAGTTCATTCAAAACCGCATTATTGCTGAAGCGGCAACGGGAGCAAACATAACGGTACTCTGCACCTGTCTGCCTGATATTATCTCCGCTCCAGCTAGCGGCTGTTCAGCCAGACTAGTGTGCAGGAGGAAAATTAACTAATCATTTATAGGGCATGTCATTTTCTAACGACTACATCGTTGCTAGTGCTTTTTATAAATAATTCAAAATCAAATGAGAGCCACGGCAAACACAGCTGTAGCTCGTGCGCCATCACCCACCTGCTGGCGGGTCTACCTAGCTGGCATCTGCTCACTCAGCCATGTCGGCATGGACTGAAACCAAAGTCGTTAAAAAGGAACAACAAGCTAATAAACATCAACTGGCAAAACCTGGCTTTTGCCAAAGTGGCATCAGCTGGTACACCAGAGCACTTCCCCGTTCCCAACCAGCACCTCCCTCTGCTGCCTGACTCAAACCTCCCTGGCAGCACATGTTGCTCAGAGAGCACCTGAGGCCAGTTGGAATGCTGCTGACTGTGCATACTGTTATTTCTTTGTACTGAAAAAAAAACAGGGGAAAAAACACACTTAAAGTTCCATTGTCTATAAAGAGTTTCTGTATGAATGTGCTTAACCCTTATAATTGCAGTTCTCATGAGAGCAAGCTCCCGGAGAGACAGTTTTCTCCTCCAGATTTTTCCCCGCCCCAAATGGCTGCAAATGTGCTCCAGTTGCTGCTAACCAAACACCTGACATGCCACTGTCTGAGCAGCTTCCGTTGGATCTGAACCCAAGTGACACTTGTGAATGAACATATGGGAATGTCAGGGCTGGTCTTTAGCGGGTATGAATTGATGTAGCTTAACTAAAGTCAATGGAGATGCTCTGATTCACATCAGAGGAGCATTTGACTATAAAAGACTCCTGCAATTACACAATTCTCTTCCCACTGTCAATTTGTATATATCTGCAATATAGCCACCTAACCAGATAGATTTTTGTTTTCCATTCAGGAATTCTGCCTTGTGAAACATTTCTCTGTGTGGGTTTTTTTTTGTTTTTTTTTTAAACAAACCACAGAATACCTGCTTGATGTCCACTTAAACTCCTTGTTGCCCACTAGCTATACTCAGCCTCAGGATGTATGACAAAGAACCACAGTTAGTGCAGGCAGTAGTGAGGTGAGTTTCTTCTCTTTCTTGGAAATACATCTAGGTACTCTAAGTAGAAGACTCCTGTGTTGTACAGTCCTTATTAAGTACACCTGTAGGACTTGGAACAAATGAAAAAAAAAGGTCCTAATGTTAAGGAAGGAGAAAAAAGGGGAAAATATCAGACCGACAAAAATGAAATAGTGTTTTAGGCAAAATCTGGACTGAATAGGATGGGGGAGGTGGGCAGGTTTGCAATGTGTTTGTGATGATAGACATTCTCATGTCATGATAGGCCAGGATATAAGGATGTGGGAGATCTTTAATAATTAGGTCCCAGTCCATGTAGATCTTTAAAGATTATTACTTATGCCAGATTCCAATCTGTGCACGGGCATGGGCAATCGTAGCCATGTGCAGGCTCTTCTGGGCTTGCGGTTGTGTACGCGGTTGTGCAGGCGGTTGTGTACGCAGTTGTGCATGTATATCAGTGTTCTGACCCAGTAATGGTTCTACCTATTCTCTCTTGCCCCATCATGCCCCTTCTCCCCCAAACAGCTCTCAGTCTCAGGCACCTTGGTTAGCCAAATTAGGATGAGAGTTCCTTTTTCCTCTTTGGTGCCCCCTTTATTCTAATTGGCTGCATACACAAAACAATGGAGCAGTGACAGAGTGGGCAATGTATGTCCCAGAGGTGAGGCTAATCTGATGATGATACCACCACCACCACCACCACCTAACTCTTATCTACCACTTTTCAGCTCTATGTCCCAACACACTTTACAAAGGAGGTCAGTCTCATTATCCCCATTTTACAGAGGGGGAAACTGAGGCACACAGAGGTGAAGTGACTTGCCCAAGATCACGCAGCAGGCCAATGACAGAGCCGGGAATAGAACCCAGCTCTCCTGAATCCAAGTCCAGTGCTACATCCACAAGGAGAACAATGCATAGGGATGTAGGGTAGAGACCTCAGTACTGATGCAAAAAAATATTAATAAAATAATTATAATTATATTTGTAGTATTAGGTCATTCAACTTGCCTGTGCCTTTACTGAGGCTTATAATATACTTATAATTATTTGCATACATATGGTACTTGCAGAAGAGTACCTCACATGCATATATTTTTGAAATTATGTGAAATATTCAAGCTGACTAATGGAATTTTAGGACGCTTGCACCTTATCTCTCAAGGACACATGAATATCAGGAAAGATAAACATGGTTTTATGGCCGCAAAATATTTATTACCACCAAGTGTGTTTACACTGACTCTGGAATGCAGCTTTATAACTTCTATTTCATTGTAACATTCTAATCAATGCATTTTCTTTTATACTGGGCTTTGAAAGACATATAGAAGTGTTAATTGTTGTGCTTTGTGCTTTGTACAGAATATAGGATAAGAGTCTGTAATTACAAGTTGCAAACATACTGCAAATGGTAGGTTGTAAATTAAGAGACCATTTAATTAAAAAAACAAACGAATTACAGTCTTATCAAAGAATGGGACATGTCCCTTTTGTATGAGATATCAGTTTGGTATAGATATGTTCTTTTTATCAAGAAAACAGATTTGTAAAATATTAATGTTTTAGGAAGACATCTGATTGTGAAAAGAATCTAAGATGTTAACACAGTAACAAATCTTAGTAAACTCACACAAAGAATTGTAGAAATATCCTACATAAAATGAATATTATTATTACTCAAAAAATGTCATTCAGAAAAGCCTGTAGGAAAAACATATGTAGTTGGAAGTATTTTAATATTTTGTAGTTTCTCAAATGCTTAAGATCGCACAAACTTCTTTTGGATTTATATTTGCAAATATTTTGTATTTAAAAGCAAGTCTTCATATAATAACTGCCTAATATCATTATTACACAAATATTAAGATGTTTTGTGTACAAATATAGCAATATCATTTCATGCTATAACTGGTTACTAATATAAGAAGCCACCTGAGTATAGAAATGTTTATATTAATTGGGAAATTAGTTATCTGGCAATGTTTAAGCAACCCCCTCACCACTTAGGAAGAAAAAAGTCACCTCTCCAAAGATAGGGAAAAAAGAAAAGACAATACCTTCTTTGATGACCATTTAAGCTTAAAGAATCTCTTGAAGAATTTAATTTAAAAAGCCCATTTTGACAGCTCACTTTTATCATGAGAACAGAAGTGTTTGGATTTGTTTGAGAAAGAATTTCAATTCCTATTAAACCTTGATGGAACTAACGGGATATTTCAGAAAACTGACTGAACAAAAGGAAAAGTTAAAACTCTAAATCTAAATATGTTCTGAGATTCTCCCTCCACAAAGACAAAGAAAATAGAACTGTCAAGAAAGAACTACAACCCTAATGCATATATGCATTACCAAACTGCATATTCATAAGATCAAGAGGCTCCTAGAGGACTACCCCCTGAAGGCATGGAGCCTATGAAAGAGTGAGACCAACCAACTTTGAATCTGAACAAGCCTGAAAGAGGTGTGCTTTTCTAATTCATGGAAGTAGGCAGGAAGAGAGCATAAAAAGCTCTGAAGTAAGTGTGACAGAAATGGCAATTTTCTGGACAAATCTTACTGAATTAAGTTTCTGCATCATTGTGGCCCAGGGACTGTAGGCAGTTCCATGGAGGCTGGGGACCAGAGCCCACCGGGAACTAAGAACAATGAGGGGTGGTCAGGCAAATTCACTCATGTTGTAAAACCTCCAAAGAGCTTCCATGACCTGGAAAGAGGCTTGCATATACAATACTGGTTCTAACTGGATTCTCCAGAGCCCAATAGACAAAGAAAGGATTTTTTTGATAAATAGTTTTAACTGACTTAGGTCCTTCTTTCTGATCCAGCAAACAGACAAACCTCTGGTCCAAAGGGGGGCCAATCCTTAGGGAATGGTTGGAAGGATTTTGGCCTGTTGAGGCCCCATAAGTCTGGGTGCTTTGTTCTCAGCTGAAGCTTTGATGAATTTGTGATCACAAGAAAAAACCCTGTGTGGAGTCTAAAGGAGTAATCACCAGCCAGAGTCCTTGCCGGAGTGATGGGGTGATCTTTGGTAAGCTTATTAGCATAAAAGTGTAGGTTCTTTTATTGTTTTTAATATGTTTTCTCTCTAATGCTTATACCTTAAGAATAAATGTGCTTGCTTAGAAAGAGCTGTGTGGTAACTTAACAGTGCCAATTACAGGTTGTACCATCTCTGAGGAGAAAAGCAAAGCAGGCCTGCTCAGGCAGTCTGACTTTGCCAGAGAGATCATAGTATAGACAGGGAGCTGTGCAGTCTGGAAATAGCCCAGTCACAAGGGAGTGAGACACAGGTCTCCACCCAAGAAAGATGGCTGAGAAGCCGAAAAGTGGGTGCCCTTGCTGGATCATAGAGGGGGCATACAAGTGCAGTTGCCTTGAACTGTGATAGTAAGCTCCAGCTGTACACCCTGCTACCCTGCTTAGACAGCAAGCATTCCATAATTCAACCTGTCCATCTCTACAAGCAAGCTGTCACAGACAGATAAGAAAAACAGAGAAGACTCAAGAAGAAACCCACCCAAGGAAAATCTCCCTAAGATTTGCTGTTGTACCTTAAAATACTAACAGTTAATCCTGTTAATCACCAAGTGGCTAGATCATGTACTTTTGGAGAGGAGACAGGGGCTAAACTTAGGTAAATAAAGAAACAGTGAGCTTTAATTGAATTTCAGTCTTAATAATCATAATTGGCCTGTCTTAAAACAGCTTCTCAAATGGCTTCTTCCAAGTAACTGATTTAAATATTTTCTTAAATCGAGTTAGCTAAGATCACCCACTTTGCCCAACTATAAACTGTCCACCTACCCAGAAGCAAAAAAAAAAAAAAAAAAAAAAAAATTATCTATAAAAATTCTTTGTAGTCGAAGAATATACTAAAGAATGGATTCACAATAATTTGGGGAACCAATATACTTTGGTCTTCACGTACCAAACAAATTGCTCTACCAAATGTGATTCACTCTCAAACATGTAATCTCTGCTAAAAGCTCTCCACAGAAGGTATGTCTACACTTGGAGCCAGGGGTATGGTTCCCACCTCAAGTACACATACTCACACTAGCTTTCCTAGGGATAGCATGCTAAGAATAGTAGTGTAGCTGTGATAGTATGTGCAGCGGCATGGGCTAACTGCCCCAAGTACATACCAATGGGGTCTGGATAGGTTTGTACTCAGGGTGGCTAGCTCATGATGCAACTGACCACTGCCCGTGCTACCGTGGCTACACAAATGGAGTAGGGCTTTGTGTTTTAGAGCCATAGCTTCCCAACTGTGGACTAGCTTGTAATGGTTTGACACATTATGGAAGACATTTTCTTCCCCCAGCATCACAGAGTGAGGAAGTGTTCACTTAGTGTCTTGGGGTCCTGATTGCAGTTACGTTATTCACATTCTCCCCCCCCCCATTAATAACTTTTTTCTGTGTTAATAGACTCCTGTGCAATGAGCTAAATCCAGCAAAATCCTTACCCGGTACATGATTACAAAAAGAGGACAGGATTTAAAACAGGACATTCTGAGACTTACTTACATGGCTTATTTTATTCAAGTTAGAGCTAAGAAAGAAGTAGGGCCTAATTCCTAAACTTTTACCAGGCCTTTATACTTCAAATATGGACTATTTAACGTGAGTTGAAGACGCATTACTCTGTACATGAGGGTATAATATTCCACTGCTGCTTTATTTAGTGTTTAGAGCAGGGGACTGTGAGAAAGAAATTCCTGAGTCTTAGTCCCTGCTCTGCCAGTGACCCATTGGGTGGTACTGGACACCCACCTGGGGATTTAGAGTATGATACTGGAGGATTCGCTAAAGGTTTGAGAGGAAAGACAAGTACAGAAGGGCCTGTGTAGTGTTCAGTGAGAGAATAATTATTTTTGTGTTTATAGGAGTTATCTGGTTGGGAAATAGGTAAGAAAGGAGAATCAAGGAGTGAAGCTGTCGGAAGGTGACATGTATAAAGCGTGAGTGTGACTTTCCTGTAACTGAACCACAGAGGGTGCTCATCCAAAATGGCTATTTTATTATAGGAATATAAAGTCCAGACCCATACAGGGACATCGGCAACTAAACCACAGATTTGAATTGCCATCTTTCCCCCTCCAAGCCATTTCATGTGCAGTTAGGTGTGCCCATGCTACTGTTTTTGCAAGAAGTGGCTTAGGCACTTGACTGCAGCAGAGGGTTATAGAATCACAGATACAAAGAGATAAATGGAACCTCAACAAGTCCATCCCCTGTGCTGAAGCACAACTAAGTAAACCTAGACCAGGTGTTTCTCCAACCTGTTCTTCAAAACCTCCAATGATGGGGATTCCACAGCCTTCCTGGGAAGCCTGTTCCAGAGCTCCATTACCAGTATAGTTAGAAAGTTTTTTCTAATATCTTACCTAAATCTACCATGCTGCCGATTAAGCCCATTACGTCTTGGTCTACCTTCAGTGGACATGGAAAACAATTGATCATCTTCCTCTGTACAATAGCCCTTAACATATTGGAAGACTAATATCAGATCCCCACTCAATCTTCTTTTTGCAAGACTAAACATGCCCAGTTTTTTTAACCTTTTCTCATAAATCATGCTTTTAAACCTTCTATCATTTTAGTGGTTTCTTCTGGACTCTCTCCAATTTTCCACATTTTTGCTGAAGTGTGGTGCCCGGAATTGGACAAGTACTCCAGCTGGGGCCTCACTAGTGCTGAATAGAATGGGACAATTACCTATCATGTCTTACATACAGCACCCCTGTTAATATACCCAGAATGATACTAGCCACTTTTGCAACTGCATCACATTGTTAGTTCATATTCAGTTTGTGATCCACTACAACCCCCACATCCTTTTCAGCTTTACTACAATCTAGCCAGTTATTCCCCATTTGGTAGTTGTGCATTTGATTTTTCCTTCCTAAGTAAAGTACTTTGCACTTTTATCTTTATTGAATTTCATCTTGTTGATTTCAAACCAATTCTCCAATTTGTCAAGGTTATTTTGAATTCTAAGCCTGTCATCCAAAGTGCTTTCAATCCCTTTCAGCTTGGTGTCCTCTGCAAATTTCATAAATCTAGTCTTCACTCCATTATCCAAGTCATTAATGAAAATACTGAACAGTACCAGATAAGCCCTTGCAGTTTGACAGTAAACCATTAATAACTACTGTTTGAGTATAGTCTTTCAACCAGTTACGCACCCATCTTATAGTAATTTCATCTAGACTGCATTTCCCTAGTTTGCTTATGAGAATGCCATGTGGGACTGCATCAAAAGCCTTACTAAAATCAATATCTAACATGTCTACAGCTTCCCCCCCTCCACTAAGCCAATAGCCCCTTCAAAGAAGGAAATTAGGTTGTTTTGGTATGATTTGTTCTTGACAAATGCATGCAGCCTATTCCATATAACCCTATTATCCTCTAGTTGCTTACAAACAGATTGTTTAATAATTTGTTCAAGTATTTTTCCAGGTATAACATTATCCAGGTCTCCCCCCCCCTTTTTTTTTAAAGAAAGGTACTATGTTTGCTCTTCTCCAATTTTCTGGGACCTCACACAGCTACCATGAGTTCTCAAAGCTAATGCTAATGCTTCTGAGATTGCTTCAACTAGATCCTTAAGTATTTTAGGATGAATTTTATCAGTACCTGCCAACTTGAATAGACCTCACTTTATCTAAACATTTCTTTAATCTGTTCTCCTATTTTGATTTGCATTCCTTCCTTCTTGTTGTTAATATTAATTGTATTGAGTATCTGGTCATTCTTAACCCTGCAAGTGAAGACTCAAGCAAAACAGGCATTAAATACTTCAGCCTTCTTGATGTTATCAGCAACAGAGGGGCCTGTGGCACCTTTAAGACTAACAGAAGTATTGGGAGCATAAGCTTTCGTGGGTAAGAACCTCACTTCTTCAGATTCTGAAGAAGTGAGGTTCTTACCCACGAAAGCTTATGCTCCCAATACTTCTGTTAGTCTTAAAGGTGCCACAGGACCCTCTGTTGCTTTTTACAGATTCAGACTAACACGGCTACCCCTCTGATACTTGATGTTATCAGTTTTCCTTCCCCACTAAGTAGATGACTTACAGTTTCCTTCAGCTTTCTCTTGCTTCTAATATATTTACAGAACCTCTTTTTATTGCTTTTAGTGACCCTGGCTCATTTTGAGCCGTAATCTTTCTAATTTTGTTCCTACAATGGTTGTACTATTTTTTTGTACTCCTCCTTAGCAATTTATCCATGTTTCCATTTTTTGTAGGATTCCTTTCTGATTTTCCAGTCATTAAAGAGCTCCTGATGCAGCCATATTGGCCTCTTATTATTCTATCTTTCCTTCATTTCGGGATAGTTTGCAGTTGTGCATTTAATACTGTCTCCTTGAGAAATTGCCAGCTCTCCTGTACTCCTTTATCCCTTAGATTTTCTTCCTATGGGACCTTATCAGACTCAGAGAACTGGTAGGTAAAGTCTCCTTTTTTGAAGCCCATTGTCCTTATTCTGCTGATCTCACTCTTTCCTTTCTCTAAGAATCATGAAACCTGTCATTTCATGATCACTTTCACTCAAATTGCCGTCAATTTCAGTTTGCTACCAATTCTTCCCTGTCGGTCAGAATCAAGTCTAAAATGGCTGTCCCTGTGGTTATGTCATCCACTTTCTGAAACAAAAAACTTGCCCACAAGAATTTGTTAGAAATTTTGTGTTTTGCCATATTATTTTTCCAATATCTGGTTAGTTAAAGCCCACATTACTGCCATGTCCTGTGTTTTGGATATTTCTGTTTTCTGTTCTGGAAATGCCTCATCCACCTCTTCCTGATTGGGTGGTCTATTTCTACCATGACATCACCCCTAATTTTACTCCTTTTATCTTTACCCAGAGACATTCAGTGGGTCTGCCTTTGAGCTACTTCTGGACCTCAGAACAAGTGAATATATTCTTGATGTATAATGCAACACTTCCTCCCTTTTTATCCTACCTGTCCCTCCTGAACAAGCTATGCCCTCACTCCCTGCATGCCAATATTCCAGTCATGAAACTTATCCCACCAAGTCTCTCCGATACCAGTTGAATCACAATTGAGCTTATGGACTAATATTTCCAGTTCTTCCTGTTTATTCTCCATACTCCTTGTATTTCTGTATAGACATCAAAGATGTTGAGCAGATTTCCAAGTGTTTTCCCTCTTATTGCTCCTATACCTGGGTTCATGGGTCAAGGATCCCAAACGGAGATAGTCACCTCCCTTCAGCCCCAACTTAGGCACCTAACTACATGATGGGGTGGGTCTTAGGACACACCCTCTCATCAGCATTTCCCATTGGCTCATTTAAGAGGCTCCTCACCCTCTGTGCTGGCTTTTGTGGATCCCATTTCCAGATGCCTCTCTCCCCACCATGCATTGTGTACAGAGTCTAGGTGCCTAACCCAGGGTTTGTGAATTCCAATGATTTTCAAGACGCTTACAAAGTGCTGAGTGTTGCAATGCCTCCTTTTTTTCTTTGTGCAATACAATCTCAAGTAGGATTCTCAGAAGCACCTAACTGACATAGAAACATAAGTGCCATTGAAAATCAATTGGATTTATGCTCCTACATCACTGAGGCACTTTTGAAAATCCTACCCTATATTTTTTATTCAAGATTTCAAACATGGGCATTCTTTACACACATTCCTTAAATACTTCTAATAGTGGGGGGTTACTTTAAATAGAATGTGTGTTTCTCTCCAGTCCCATTTAACAGCAACATCCTATCAAAAACACTGAAAAAGGTCAAGGTTCTGGACTACCAACTACTACTTTTCACAAAGTCTACCGATTAAAATGAAAATCTTGATGCTTCATTTCCATGATAAAACCTGTAACAGAAAATAATACAGTCTGGCTCTTTTCATGACAATGCCTGAGACAAGTATGGAAAATAGCATGAATGTAACCCAGTCCTCCGTCTCATTTTAACATTGTTACTCCATGGTTCACTTCATCTTTTGATCGCCATTCTCTCTGCAGGAATCAGCAGATACCAGTTAGAGGTGATATTGACATGCATCATCTTCAGCATTGCAAGTATAGTGTGTGAGCTACATTTCTAATAGTCACTTTTTTATCTGCAGTGTGCACCTGTATTACTGATTTGATCTAAAGAGTTCTCCTGCAGAGGAACACATACTATAATTACTTTTGGCATAATGATAGGTGTAAGTTAATTCCAAACAACCCAAATTAATAAAAAGCTCTTTAAAAGCAGAAATACAATCCCTGTGGAGAAGGCTATGCAATGGCCACTTCCAGAGAGAGATTTACTTTAGCTGTCACAGTGTCCAAGCTAGTTGTAACTGGTTATAGCGTAACAATTCCATTTGCAATGGCAGGCTGCCGCCTTTTCAAAAGTGCCAAAAACTATAAAGTGGTGGAAACTGCTTTGATGTTATCACATTTTTCTGTACCATGTTGTCTTGTGCATGTAAAAAAGGGTCTATTTAAGTTGCTCCATTCCCAAGGGTGTGCTCTGCACAGCTAACAGCTATTGATACCAATTTTGGCAATGAGATTTATATAATCTTCTCTTTTGTAGAACTGGTCAAAACTTGAACTTTCCATTCCATGGGAAATTTCAACATTTAAAAATTTACTTTCAAATCAGAACAAACAAATATTTTTGAAATTTCCTGCAAAAAGGAAATTTTGAAAATTTGCTTTGGAAAATTTTCAAAAGTTTATTTCAAAATTTTCAAAAGTTTATTTCAAAATAAAATTTTCATTCTGAAATAAATAATTTTTTTCATTTTCATATTACATTATTCTTTTTTACATTACTTCATGACATGTCAGTAGTAGCAGTGCATAATATGACATGTCCTGCCATATGTAACTACAGTAAAAGCTTTTTTATCTGGGATGTTGGAGGAATGGAGGGTGCCAGTAAGTGAAAAATTCCAGTTAACTAAGAGGGAGGGAGTTTGGGTGCAGGAGGGGGCTGCGGGGCTGGGGGTTGAGGCGTGGGAGAGGGTGCGGGGCGCATGCTCTGGGAGGGAGTTTGGGTGTGGTAGGAGTCTCGGGGCAGGGGGTTGGGGCACAGGAGGGGTTTCGGGGTGCCAGATCTGGGGGGTGCTCACCGGGCGGCTCCCCGCAAGCAATGATCTGTCCCTGCTGCTCTGCACACTGCCCCCGCCCCGAGCGCTGGCTCCACAGCTCCCTCAGCCCCTCACCCCCTCCCGCACTAAGAACCTCTCATGGCCATTCATCCACCATTTCCAGGGAGCCATGCAGAGCCAGGTAGGGAGCCTGCTGGCCCCATGCCAGCTGGACTATAAACCAGACTTTCTATGAAGTTTGTGCCTCAGTTTCTCCATCTAGAAAATGGGGATGATGCTGACCTCCTTTGTAAAGTGATTCAAGTTCAAAATATCTCACAGCTCATGGGGGGAGGGTCTTAGGACAAATCCCTCCCGTCAACATCTCCTATTAGCTAATTTAGGGGCTCCCTGCCTAGCGTGCTGGCTTTTGTGAATCTTGTTCTAAGGCACCTATCTATTCCCATTCATTTCATAGGAAGCCTGGGTGCTGAACGCAGGCTTTGTGGATTGCAGTGTTGTTCCTGTGATTTTTCTAGGCACCTCAGAGTGAGGTGTTGCAATGCTGAGTGTTGCAATCCCTACATCCCTTTGTGGATCTGGGCCTATGCATTAGGTTGGGAGTATAAGTGGGATGCTGAATGACTAAACTGCTTAGTTCCTTGCTTCCCCACCCCCTTCTTTTTCAGTTTCTGGGCTATGCATCTTAGCAACTTTTAACTTAGTTTAGTAAATGTAATGTGTAGGAATTAATAAGAAAATTATGAATGGCTAAAGGAGAATTTCCACATGAGGTTAGGGAAGCTCCCCTGAAGTAATAGAAGATGTGGCATATTTATTTCTAAGCAGTTCATATGTACAGTGCTCTGTCAGAATGTCAAGAAGTGTCTCTTTTTTCCCCTCTGGTACATAAGATCTGAAGAATGCGGTGGCCCCAGCTTCTGCAGAGTCAAAGATTGCACTGTCACCTCACAGAATGGGGGGAAAGAAGGGCTGTTGCGAATGGCAGGTAACTCTTCATAGTATTTCCGAGGGATATTTTTATTGTTAGTCTCAGTGCTGAAGAAGGCCTGACCTTGGGTTTCCCAGTGTACTAATATGAGCAGCAATCTTTGGAGCTGTGCTCTGATTATGGTATGAGGAGGACACTGGGTTAAGGGGCACTTTTACTTCTACATTTTTCTTAGATAATGACAGAAGTTAAACCATACAGGAAAGATGGAGATAGCATTTTGATTGCTACCGAGAAAATAGTATTATAATGAATGTGGTTTCCAACCTCCTTTGTAAGTTTTTTGTGATGCTGAAGCAGTCTCTCAGTGCTACTGGCTGATCCTGAGGTCAAAGGTTGTATAACAAGAAGCTCTGGGACAGTCTCACTTGACAGTTTGGAGTTTTGAGAAGGACAGAGACAAATAGAACCAGTAGATGTAGGTTGCCATGGTGCACCAGAACACACACATTTCCCATTGCTCATGTAATCTGCCAGTGAACTCATATGGAGTCAAGTATCAGAGGGGTAGCCGTGTTAGTCTGAATCTGTAAAAAGCAACAGAGGGTCCTGTGGCACCTTTGAGACTAACAGAAGTACTGGGAGCATAAGCTTTCGTGGGTAAGAACCTCACTTCTTCAGATGCAAGTAATGGAAATCTCCAGAGGCAGGTATATATCAGTGTGGAGATAACGAGGAGAAACCAACAGAACTCCACTGGCCATCACCTACAGTCCTCAGCTTAAACCTCTCCAACGCATCATCAGTGATCTACAACCCATCCTGGACAATGATCCCTCACTTTCACAGACCTTGGGAGGCAGGCCAGTCCTCGCCCACAGACAACCTGCCAACCTTAAGCATATTCTCACCAGCAACCACGCACCGCACCATAACAACTCTAACTCAGGAACCAACCCATGCAACAAACCTCGATGCCAACTCTGCCCACATATCTACACCAGCAACACCATCACTGGACCTAACCAGATCAGCTACAACATCACCGGCTCATTCACCTGCACGTCCACCAATGTTATATATGCCATCATATGCCAGCAATGCCCCTCTGCTATGTACATTGGCCAAACTGGACAGTCACTACGCAAGAGGATAAATGGACACAAGTCAGATATCAGGAATGGCAATATACAAAAACCTGTAGGAGAACACTTCAACCTCCCTGGCCACACAATAGCAGATGTAAAGGTTGCCATCTTACAGCAAAAAAACTTCAGGACCAGACTCCAAAGAGAAACTGCTGAGCTCCAGTTCATTTGCAAATTTGACACCATCAGATCAGGATTAAACAAAGACTGTGAATGGATATCCAACTACAGAAACAGTTTCTCCTCCCTTGGTGTTCACACCTCAACTGCTAGCAGAGCACCTCACCCTCCCTGATTGAACTAACCTCGTTATCTCCACACTGATATATACCTGCCTCTGGAGATTTCCATTACTTGCATCTGAAGAAGTGAGGTTCTTACCCACGAAAGCTTATGCTCCCAGTACTTCTGTTAGTCTCAAAGGTGCCACAGGACCCTCTGTTGCCTCATATGGAGTAACTTTTTCCTCTGTATTTTTTCCCCACTCACAAAGGATTAGGTGAATGCTTCTGCAGCTCGGTCTGAGTAAGGCAGAACGAGATCAGAACACACAATTCAGGAGAGTTCGGAAGGAACCAAGAATCCTTTTGGCACAGTTTGTTCAAGGATTCTGCCAGATACCCAAGTGCTGAGCACTACTGACCCAGCACTGCAGAGATGGTGTATTAGAGATACAAGGCGGCTGTTTACAGCATTTGTTATACCGCCAACTTTTCTTTTGTTTGGGTGCCATTATTTACCTATTTTATTGTTCCAATTAATTACACAGGTTTCTCAATTTAAGCTTAATTAAAAGATTGTAACTATTGTTAAAGCTGTTTAAGGTTTTGGATTATGGTGGTTTTTCAAGACTTTCACTCCATTAATACAAACATTGTTGGGTTCTGTAGGATCTGTTACACTAGGAAACTGACTATTGCTGATAATGGTTCTCAGCAATGGGTCCCTCTGTATCATTTTTAAACACCAGATTTTGTCATGGGATGAACTGTTGTTGATAACTATTATCAACAAAAGGCCATTTTCCTAGAGTAGATGAGCCTATTCTATATTGTATCTTTATATCTTGTACATACCCAGTTGTCTTCATCAAATAAACCTTCAGTATACCGGAAGAGAACATGAGGTTTTTTATGTCAAGGGCTTAAGAGTCCTACTCTGGTGTGAGGATTTAGAGTTTTACCTAGAAGTCAGAATAATGTGCAATTAGTTGTTTATTCAAATAAACAAAATGACCAGTTCTTAAAATCCCAGTTAATCCTTTTTATGCACACATCACTGTATACTGCTAGTTCTAGTTTATAACTAGGGCTCCGTTTCTGTCACGGAAGTCACGGATTCCATGACTTCCCACGACCTCCATGACTTCTGCAGGTGCCAGTGTGGCTGACCCCAGGGCCACCCATGCAGCTGGATCCGGAGCCAGCTGCTCAGGTGGCCCCGGGACAGCCATACCAACCGCTGCTGGAGTGGCCCTGGAAACAGCCACACCAGCCGCTGCTCCAGCGGCCCCAGCAGCGGTCCCTAAGCAGCTGGCTGGAGCAGCTGTGGTCCCCAGCCGGCCAGCTGGAGTAGCCGCGGTGGTCCGCAGTCCCCTGCAGCTGGTGCCACGGGCACTGGGCACCTCCTCCCACCCAGCAGTGGCTCCCCCATGCCTTGTCAGTGCCCTCCTCCCCTCCAAAATTTAGTCCTGGGTATTTTAAGTACAAGTCATGGACAGGTCACCAGCCGTGAATTTTTGCTTATTGTCCATGATCTGTCTATGACTTTTACTAAAAATACCTGTGACTAAATCATAGCCTTACTTATAACATTCAAACTTAGACTCTGGGCCAGATGCTTAGCTTTTATAAATTGACACCACTCCATTGAAATCGATGCCAGTTTACACCAACTGAGAATCTGGCCTAGGAATTACACAATAATAATGTTTTAAAAGAGCTATTTCTTCTTTATGTAGTGGAAGAACATCACTGTCAAGCAACGCAAGTTTGTACCCATCCATACACCGATAGCCATAAATTATACAAAATGCTTGCAGACTTCAAAGTGCTTTTAGGTAGTCTGAATGCATGTGCTTGTTAGGAGGAATGCAGGCTGCTGGCTCATATGTCAAGTTGTGATGTATAACACCATGTTGCAGAAGTCCTGCTGTGTGACATAATATAGGGGAAAGACACAGCTCAGCATGATATATTACAGAGTCAGAAGGGAATGTTAAAAAAAAAAAGCCCCCAAAAACTAAAAAATCTCACTTTTATAAACAAAACCAAACAGAATATAGTTAATAAACTATGGTTTTCAGAAAACTGCCCTTTTGATTTACTCTCTTTTGCTATAACATCTTACTGATATTTTTGTCTTTCATCCAAAGATACCTACATTCTTTATCAACTT
Source organism: Trachemys scripta elegans (assembly GCF_013100865.1). Lineage (NCBI taxonomy): Eukaryota > Metazoa > Chordata > Testudines > Emydidae > Trachemys > Trachemys scripta. Next base: position 199,757,630 of record NC_048298.1, on the reverse strand, counting down.
TACAAATTATATAGTGTATGCAGACAGGAAACTTCACCTTCTATTAAAATGTAGCCACCTCTTATTTGCAAAAGGCAACAGCAACTCGAATCAACATTTTAATGTGGAAAGTGAAAAGTACTAACTAACTTACATTTAGGTGAATTAAAAAAAAAAAAAAAAAAAAAAAAAAAACTTACCTCCTAAGAGAGAACCCGACATGTTCACCATCAGAGTTTTAAGTAATGCCTAGCTTGTAAAATTGGATTTGAGCTAATACAATAGAAACCCACAGTTGCAGAACAGTCTGAACTCACCCAGTCCACCCATCCTTAGTGTATTAAATTCTACTCTGTGATAGTGGGGATCTCACACATCTCTTTATAATATGGACATAAATCTATTGATGGGAGAGGTGGAAAATCTCAGTTATGTGCATCACTTCATCCACCCTTCAAATTTTTGGTCACAGTGTCAAAAACAATAGGTCAGATTGTACCTGGCCCTATGCAGGCATGCATGACAAGTGCAGAGGGCACAAGAAACTTTCCTTTACCCTGCACCTTCACAGAAGGAACAGTGCAATTTTTTAGCAAACCTGAGTACAAGGACTGTGTGAGGTCTGTGCCTCTATAGGCACTGGAGAGTTACAGGAGTGAGGCTGAAGGAGGGAAGTCAGGACCCAGCTCCCCCCACCATTGGCCAGGCAAAGAAGGGGATGTCTACTGAACCCTTGGAAAGGGCAGCACAATGGTCATGCTATTCACGCTCTCATTGCCCTGATGGGAGCTTTGCAGGGAGGCCATGCAAGCCTCTTCACCACCACCAGAACAGGCTGTGCCTTGAAGACATTTTTGAGTTTAATGATTCTGAGCTCTGTTACCCTGGTGTAAATGTAGAGTAACTCTACTGATGCCAATGGAGCTACACTGGTGTTGACCGGATGTAAGTGACATCAGGCCCATTGTCTTTACTTTTCCTACTCAATTAAAACAAACGTCAAACAAATAACTGGAGATATTTCCAAGAACAATGATATGAACATGTCTGGTTTTCCTTCTTGTTGCATGTCCAGGGGGAAAAGTATCTTAGCCTCAAGTGGAAATTAAAAATCTTCATCAAACTTACAGAGTAGCAGGTTCAAACTGCTATTGATCAACTGGTCAAAACCAGCTGAGTCAAAAGGTATTTCATGTGTGAAGTTCAGTCTGAAGCCAGGAAGCTGTGGTGTGTTAGAAGCTGAAAGGAGCTACGGAACTGTTTGTATTTTCACTGTTTCTTGGGGTACTTGTACTGAGTCAAATCCATTGGTGCCGTCCAGCAATTCTACATGACCCCCTTGTGTTCCAGACACCCTCTTGGAATTATTCCTCCTTGGATGTACAATTTCAATAAATAAAATTAATAAACCCCCAAAGTAATAGTTTTTTTCTTTTTACTCACGAAAAAGTCTTAAGCTGTTTGAGCCGTGCTCCCTGTAGTAGTCATGCAACCTCCTCTTGTCAAGACAGAAATATCAATATACACTCTCACCATGTACAGAAAGACAAGAAAAGCCTAGGAGAAACAGAACAAAGACAAAAGAGATCCGGGACTTGGGGAGGTCTCTCAGCAACTGTTCATGCCGATATTTATTGTGTTTATCCGAATAAAAGAATCCTCCTAAGTGTGCTTTAAAGAGGATATATTGCTTATATAAAAATTCTTCTTTCCCTGAGCCATATAAATATTTTCTGTTCCTGTTCTATGTGTTTTTTTCCTTCTAGACAATGGCCACTGTTAAACTGAAGAATCACGTAGTTCAGGGCAAGATTGAAGTGCAAGCAACCAAGGAAAAATTAACAAGAACATTGATAAGGCACCAAATAGCAGGATAGGCATCTGCAGTTTACTGCAAAGAGTGTCATTGTACAAGTTCTCCCCAACAGGCAACATCAATCTTATGTCTCAGACTACAGCTTCAGTGTAACCGTATGATACAACTGTCCTTCACTGGCATCTTGTTCATTTTGTTGTCCTTTAGATTTGAACTGCCGTCCAGCGTCATGGACATTTGAAAAATAAAGAGCTGTCATTAGTAACAACACATTATTAATAAATGAAAATCACTTCATTCCCAGCAACAGTTCTCATTTATATTTTTGGCTGTTGCTATTTCTATTTTTCTTGCAAATTGAGTCTCTTTTATCTCCAAAGTCATTTCACACTGAATCTTTATTAACTCAGGAGCAGGCTTTAGTGAGACTTAAGGGAAAAATAGAAATGGATGAAAAACATTAAGACAAATTTTCAGACTTAGGAGCCTCTGATGCTCACCAATAGATGTGCTTGTCACAGGTAACTGACCATAGAAAGTGGTAATTGCATATGCATATATATCTGTGGCAGGTATGATCACCTGTCTGCATTTGTATTCTTGTATTTTACAGATACTACTTAAATAAACTATGAAAGTTTTGTACATTAAGGTCTTTGTCTTTCAGAAAAAAAGAGTTAAAAAAGGACACACTGACAAAGTTTGGTAAAATATGGATTTCACCAAAAACTGGAGTCTATAGAAATCTACAGATAATGCAAGTCTTTTGCTATTCACCATCCCCTTTTAAGCGTGTTTTTGGTGTCATTTAAAAGGTGGTGGAATTCATATGACCAGAAAGCACACTTTCATTTCAACTTTTCTCATCTAGTAGACTTCTGTCCTGATAGAATTACAGAATGCTGGCAGGACGTTGAATTTCCCTGAGTAAGGAATTTGTAAAAACTGCATACAAACCTCAAGATTTGGCTCAAAATAGCAGAGTAGATAATAATTAACTCTCTCTGTATGAGATTCCCATGGGCTGGTTCATTTCTCTCCTTTTAAAAAGATAACTTTTCTTCTCTCCCCCCAGCCCTCCGGTTTACCAAAAGATACATTGCTTTAGAAACTGCTGTCATGAATTTTTGCCTGGAATTATTCACTTTTTCTCCCTTTCAATCCCTAGTCTTGGCATCCTGTTTAAATACCATGACATCATGCTGCACCACCTGAAAGCACCGAGCAATTTGTTTAGACAGTCTAGCTTTGGGGGAGTATTTATAGCACGGTCTGCATGCTGAAATTCTGCCATGGAACAAAATAAGCTCTAATCTTTTGGGGATCTACATGAGCAAGTCAAATGCCAGCACTGACACTTGGTGTGATTAAAAAGACTGCTGTATCTTTATAAACTGATTATACAGCAATGCAGTTTGTTCTGCTGGAGGGAGGTGGCATTAATGCTAACACTATCTAAAAGCAATCTCTTTTATCCTCTAATGTCTGGCTGGTTCCTTCGCTATTCCACTGCTGATGTCAAAGGGAATGATGACTATCAAACACACTGAAATTAACTCATGCAAATATCACCATTAACTTCATTCTTTATTAATGTCAGCATTAAAGTCAACAGCCATATTGCTGTGTGACACAGTGAAAGCCATCATCATATGGATTTGTGCATTTGTCAATGGGAACAATGTCATTCATGATGACACCCTTCAAGAAAATGAACGGAGTGAATATCATATGCATGATAATGTTGACATCAATATTGATGTTTGACAACCAGTTAAAAAAGCTCCTTATAAAATCAAAAATATGAAGAATGTCAAAGGTTTACCTACTCCTTGATATCAGCATTACCAGAAAACTGCTGCTGAATGCAGATGGAGTACATTTCCTCTCATCACATGATTTCTTGGACAGGAGGAAATCATGCACGGAGGAAAACCCTTATATGGGAAAAGAGCAGTTGGAAATGCAGAGGAAAGAGTGCCTTGTGTTTACGGCACTGGATTGGGACCCATGAAATCTGGTTTGGTTCAGGCACAGACCTCCTGTGTGACCTTGGACAAGTCACTTCATCTCTTTATGTCTGCAAAATAGGGATAATAATGCTTCCTTTCCCCTACCTTTTGTTTGTCTAGTCTATTTAGAATCTAATCCCTTCAAGCTAGGGATACTATGTATACATACACAGTATGAAGCACAGTAGGGCCCAAGTCTCCATTGTGAACTCTAGATGCTACTGTAACACAAATAAATGACAATAGTTTAGCTTACAAAACTTGCAGAAAATACTTGTTATACCATAGCACCAGGGGAACATTTATAAACACTTTGATAACCATATTGTACTTTTGAAATGCTAATATCATTACCTTGAAATAGAATTCAGTCATTTATTCAGTTTTGAGGCATAATATGAAAACCCAGATTTTGACACTTTCAAAAAAAATTGTTTTGTTATTTATAGAATCCCACATTTCACAAATACCAAAATCTCATCTCATCCCTGAAAGGCTCTATAAAACCTCGTAGGGGACCATTTTCAAACGTGTCGAAGGGTATTTCTACAATGCAGCTGGGAGGTGTGGTTCTCTCAATATGAAAGACAGACTTGCAGTAGCTCAGCTTGAGCTAGAACTCAAAGTTGCAATGTGGATGTGGCGGCCTGGGGGAAGGCTTGGGCAGGCCGCCAGAGCTCGGACCCAGAGAGGTGAACGGCTAGGACTCTGGTGGCTAGCCCATGCTGCAACATCCATGCTACTAGTTTTAGCATGAGTCTCTCTACATGGACTGAGAATCATACCTCCCAACTGCAGTGTAGACATAGCCTAAGTGACTGAGGAGCCTCCACATTTTCAAAATTGACTGAGATTCAGTGGGGTTTAAACCACTAAGTGGTTAATTCACTTTTGAAAATGGGATTTAGGAGCTTTGGAAAAAAGTACCCTTTGTGTTTTAGGCTGGAATAATTTAGGGTGACTACCTCTGTTAATGCCCTTTAAACACCTCAGCCTTGGCTACTTTGTACTTTAACATAATTATTGTTTTATCTGCTTATTGAATGGTTCTATATTTTCAGAAGTATCTGAGGACATCTCTTACAGCATTTTACTTTAAACCGAAAAGAAAAATGTGACATGGTCAACATTTTCTCCTCTAGATTCCCAAAATGAAGAACCTAAACTCAAAGGAGCTTCATCAGCTTCTACTAAAGTCAACAGGAGTAAGTTTAGACTGGAGTTCCTGCAACAGCTTTGCACCTATGCAGAGCCCCACTGAATTCAATGGGGTTTGACGGAGGGCTCTGCCTACATGGGCCCAGATGCAAGAACAGGGCCTAAGTAAAGATCTCAAGGTTTCATCCTGTTAGTGGACAGTGACCTCTTCTCCCCTGCTCTGGAACATGAAGTCTCTCATTATTCAGGGGTCTTGGTGTTTTAAAATAAATGTGGACACTAACTGGCACCCATCCTCGTTGGCAATTTCAGCAGAGAAGTTGAGGACTTCAATCCTGGCATATCACTAGAACTGGTTCCTCCAAGTCAGGGTGGATGCACACTGACAGGTCTGTGTGGGAGCTTGCAGTGCCACTATCCTGGCAATATGTTCTGTATGTGAACAGGTTCTCTCTTCAGAGGTTTCTATCCAGCACCTGTCTCAAATACTAAACTCACATCTACAGTAACAAAAAAAAGCCCTATTTTGAATCTCTGCCTTAACGCAGTCTGTTTCAGAACAACACAGTCTTAGGCCCATTAGTCCGCCGCCGCAAATATGAGTGTTAAATAATCACAGAAGGAAGAAATCCATAGCACAATTTCTCTGCATTGTGATGCTCTTTCTCCAGCCTGAATGTGTAGTATTCTGACTAGATGGAGGATTTGTTTTGTAAACTTTTAAGCTTGTTCATACATTTGAACTTCAGCTGTACAATAGAACTCTAAGGTTTAAGTTCCATTTAAGAAAATGGAAATTAGGGTCCTCTTTCTCGCCTCAATTAAATCAGTATATGCCCATGTAACCATGCCGAATGACAAATAGGCCCTAATTGTCCATTCCTAGTCTTTGTACACTCCCAGACCCTCACTCTGCTCTTCCCATATGAAGTTTGCTCTTGACCTTCTTTTACTTCCTATTCCAACAGCAATCTCCTCAGGATGCTTAACGTACCGTATTATACTTTAATAACTGGTTGCTAATTATGCTGGATTTTGTATGGTACTTGTTATTTTGAGATTTTAAACTTTTCTTTCTTTCTTTCTTCCTCCTGTCTGATGGATTTCATGGAGGGTTGAGTGTCTGGGGTTTTTGTTTGTTTTTGGGTTTTTTTGGCTGGGTACTAGTATAACATAGTCATGGTCACAATATTTACATTTACATTCTTTAAAAAAAACACTTGAAGCCTGGTCTGTATTTAGGTTCCTTAATCCACTTGTAAGCTCTTTAATAATGTACATGGCCAAATGACAGTCTCTCCGCAAAAGAGTTAATGGACACAAATCTGACATCAGGAATCATAATACTCAAAAACCAGTGGGAGAACACTTTAACCTGTCTGGTCATTCAATGTCAGACCTGCGGGTGGCTATATTACAACAGAAAAACTTCAAAAACAGACTCCAACGAGAAACTGCTGAGCTGGAATTGATATGCAAACTAGACACAATCAACTCCGGATTGAATAAGGACTGGGAATGGCTGAGCCATTACAAACATTGAATCCATCTCCCCTTGTAAGTATTCTCACACTTCTTATCAAACTGTCTGTACTGGGCTATCTTGATTATCACTTCAAAAGGTTTTTTTCTCTTACTTAATTGGCCTCTCAGAGTTGGTAAGACAACTCCCACCTGTTTATGCTCTCTGTATGCGTGTATATATATCTCCTCAATATTTATTCCACTCTGTATGCATCCGAAGAAGTGGGCTGTAGTCCACGAAAACTTATGCTCTAATAAATTTGTTAGTCTCTAAGGTGCCACAAGTACTCCTGTTCTTTTATTAAACTTCAAAGTTTCAAAGACCTGCATAATGGGTGGGCAATGCAAAATACAAGATATGGGCTATTTTAATAAGGTGAACTGTGTATATAGCTGTCCATTAGCTTATACTGTATACTTATCTAGTTGGGTTGTGAATGTATTACTGCACAAGCAAATTATGGGTCTCACCCACTGTACTGACCATTATGTGTTTATTGAGAGCATTGTATTTGGAGGCAAAAAAGGGGGGGAAGGGGGCTGAGGGTTGCAATTTGCTGGACATAACCTGCTGCAGAATCAGTCCTCAATACTGCAGAATAATAGGAAGCTTGCCAGAATATTTGGTCTTTGAAGCTGCCGAATCCCTGTGGCCTGAATTATAAATTTAATTACCAGAAAAAAATGTATACCAGTGTTTTCACTCGCTTCTCCTAACTGGAGACTCTGCCAAGGGTCAATAAGTTTGTGATACCTTCCAGGATGCCTTTCAGATAGAGCAACCTACTCTCTTTGACTTGATCAATCAATGGTTACAGCCATGTCTTCTTGTCCTTGGCCGAAGTAGAGAAATGGCTTTTGCTTTCTTTCTTTCGTTTGTGTTTTCCCCTTCTCTCACAATGTGATGCTTTATGGGCACTCTGCCAAGGTCTTGGGGTCCGCTGCAGAAAAAGGTTTCATCTATGATTGCTCCCCAATGACTTCCTAGCAGCAGGCCTGACAACTTTGGAACTTGATTGTGGCTATTGTGGAGTAGCATGAGGCCACATTGTCATGCAAAATCATTGCACTCAGCATACAGGGCTGCGTGGAGTTTTAATAGGATTTGGGATTTTCAGAGGGAAAGTAACTCCCAGACAACAATCTCTTCCTTTGGCATCACCCATGCAAAAATCTGCACCCTCTCATCAAATATGGCATGACTGACCAGAACCTCTGCTCAGCAACGTGCCAGTGGCTAACACCATGGTGACTGATGGTGATCTGCATAAATGCCATGTTACGTTGCTATTTAGAATTAGGGTTTGTTCATGAGTCACTATTTTAAAAAATTCAAATCCCTATAAACTGACCTGATTTGTACAGCAAATGAACACAGATGTTTTGTGCCATCCTTGCTTAATCCCATCCTTACCATTCAGGAGGCTGTTTTCATTTTCCATAAGCACTAGTCCTTATGCATGTCCTGCTCAGAAGAATCCTATCTACTAGCAGGTTTTTCTCTTCCCTGTGCTGCCACGCACATCAAAGAATACTTTGTGGTTTCTAAAAATAAGACGAAGAAAAAAAGGTAATAAAATTGTGTCTAATATAACCAGCCATTCAGCTACAGGTTTGTGTTATTTTTACATTAAAGCTCAGCTGAGTCAGAAAGATACCTATGATGGGCACATCCTTTTTGTGCCAAGATCAGTGAGCGAGTTCTCACTAGAGCATTTAATGAAGCTCCTTATTAAACTCTCTATTACTGCAGCATCTTTTAGTGGCTGGTATTTAAATAAATATATAGCACTTTTCTTAATTGTTGGGATCCAGCTATGAATAATGCTAGGAAATGACACATTAAATGGGGGCAGGAGAGGAAGGGCTAGAGGCTACTAGGTGAATATTAATAGTCATCAGGCACTTTTTGATAGGTTTGCGTCAAAATCCATGGCCAGATATAACTGAGGTTTTTCAAAGGCTAATGAGATATGTAACTATTGTGGCCAAGATTTCCAATAAAAGTAACCAAGTGATCTTGGATACCTTCATTTTTTGGTGTCTACCTTGACATCTTAAAAAAGGCCTGATTTTGCTCCATACCACACTCGGAATGTCAGGCCCTTTTCAGTTGGGAATGCAACAATTGAAACACCCGACCTCACTTGTCTCTTTTCAAAATCTTGGCCTGAAACCTATGCATGTGTGGCACATAGTGAAGGTAGATAGTGGAAGTCTTAGTGCATACCACCAAGGCTAAGAGGCAATTATGCTGCATAAGATTATGAAAATGGTTCCAGGTTCCAGAATGCAATGAAAATTGGTTGAGCTGGAGGGGCAAAAAGCAGGAAGATAGTAACATGTATTGCATGCTTTAATCACAATGCATTGTAATCTACAACAAAAGTCTATCAATAAACTGATGCAAAGAGTGGGGATTCTGCCCCTCTTTACCAACTTTCTACACACATTTTTATTTCAACATAGAGACATTACTAATGACTGTAGGCAGGGCCAGCTCCAGCTTTTTTGCCGCCCCAAATGGTGAAGAAAAAAAAAACACAATTGAACTGCCGCCTAAGTGCCGCCGAAGAGGAAGAGAGGGAGTGAAGGACCTGCCGCAGAATTGCTGCCAAAGACCCGGATGTGCCGCCCCAATAACGAATGGAGTACCGCCCCTTTCTATTGGCCGCCCCAGGCACCTACTTCCTTCGCTGGTACCTGGAGCTGGCCCTGACTGTAGGAGGACCCAATGATGCAATTTAACGTGTATTGTAAAGGCGTGGAGTGACATCTGTGTATTGAGCTGCTTTAAATATTATCTGTAAGCTCATGTATCACCACCCACCACCTGTTGCATGAATGGTATCTGTATCAGCCATAAAAACAACAAGGAGTCCGGTGGCACCTTAAAGACTAACAGATTTATTTGGGCATACGCTTTTGTGGGTAAAAAAATTCACTTCTTCAGATGCATCTTTAGTCTTTAAGGTGCCACCAGATACAAAAGCTAGTTACCAACAAGTGAGGTTTTTTTACCCACAAAAGCATCCCAGGCCAATGGGGGCTGCGGGAAGTGGCGCAGGCCCAGGGATGTGCTGGCCACCCTTCCCGCAGCCCCCATTGGCCTGGAGCGGCGAACCGTGGCCAGTGGGAGCCGCAATCAGCCAAACCTGCGGACACGACAGGTAAACAAACTGGCCCGGCCTGCCAGGGGCTTTCCCCGAACAAGCGGCAGCCCAACTTTGAGAAGCACTGGTCTAAACCATCCAAGACAGATGGCTATCCCTATCCAGCCTCCTTTTGAAAACCTCCAGTGAAGAAGCTTCCACAACCTCCCTAGGCAGTCTGTTCCATTGTCCTACTGTTCTGACAGCAAGGAAATTTTTCCTGAGATTTAATCTAAATTTGCTATGCTGTAGTTTGGACCCATTGCCTCTTGTCCTGACCTCTATGGCAAAAGAGAACAACTTTTCTCCATCTTTTTTATGGCAGTCTTTCAAGTATCTGAAGACTGCTATCATATCCCTCCTTAATCTCCTCTTTTCCAAACTAAATATACCCAGTTCCATCAGCCTTTGCACATATGGCTTGTGTTCCATCCCTTTGATCATCTTTGTCACTTCCCTCTGGATCCTTTCCAGTTTCTCTACATCCGTGCTATAGATTGGTGACCAAAACTGTACAGTACTCCAGCTGAGGCTTAACCAGGGCTGAGAAGCATGATACTATCACTGCCCATGACTATTAATGTAACCTAAAACTGCATTTGCTTTTTTTCCCAACAGCATCACACTGCTGACTCATGTTGAGGTTGTGATCCACCATAACTCCCAGATCCTTCTCAACAGTGCTGTCAAGCCAGTTTCCCCTCATTCTGTATTTGTGCATTTGTTTTTTCTTGCCTAAGGGTAGCACCTTACATTTGTCTTTGTTGAATTTCATTTTGTTGTCAACTGCCCAGTTCTCCAGTTTATCAAGATCCCGCTGAATTTTAGCTCTATCCTCCAAAGTACTGGCAACCCCCCAACCTCTGTGTCATCTGCAAATTTGATCAGTATGCTCTCTAGTCCTACATCCAAGTCATTAATAAAGATATTTAACAACACTGGACACAGAACACATCCCTGTGGAACCCCACTTGAGACCTCCCTACAATCCGACATCATTCCATTAATAGTTAACGTGTTCACACTTATATCAGATACACTTGTTTGTGAGTGGATCAAAGAGAATGCTACAGTGCATCTTCCCTTTCATTTTTCTCATGTACTATTCAGAGGATTTTTACTGCATCCCTGCTTTTCTCACAGAATAAGAGTATCCGACCTCATGGCAGTTAGATAAATTAAAATTAGTATAGCTGTCTTTTCAGTTGCATGTTGGTTAAATCAGATAATCACTACACTGTCAAATGAACTCACACAGGAAAATGATACAAGACAAAAAAACACCTCATCACTTGTGGGTGAGAACTTCTCACAAAGTGATCACTCTATATCTGACCTATCAGTCCTCATCCTCAAAGGAAACCTGCACAACACCTTTAAAAGATAAGCCTGGGAACTTAAATTCATAACTTCGCTAGTAGACACTAGAAATCATTGTCTTAAAAAAAGACCCTGGATTTATGGATTATTACAACAACCTGTAACCCCGCCTTTTTGTCCTATGACTGTAGGGGTGTTAACAGTCCATTTCACCTTTAATGGCCCCTAAGGCCTGGTCTACACTACGAGTTTAGGTCGAATTTAGCAGCGTTAAATCGAATTAAGCCTGGACACGTCCACACGACGAAGCCATTTTTTTCGACTTAAAGGGCCCTTTAAACCGGTTTCTATACTCCACCTCCGACAAGGGGATTAGTGCTAAAATCGTCCTTTGCGGGTCAGATTTGGGGTAGTGTGGCCGGAATTCGACGTTATTGGCCTCCGGGAGCTATCCCACAGTGCTTCATTGTGACCGCTCTGGACAGCACTCTCATCTCAGACGCACTGCCCAGGTAGACAGGAAAAGCTCCGTGAACTTTTGAATTTCATTTCCTGTTTGCCCAGCGTGGAGAGCACAGGTGACCATGGAGAGCTCATCAGCACAGGTAACCATGATGGAGTCCCAGGATCACAAAAGAGCTCCAGCATGGACAGAACGGGAGGTACAGGATCTGCTCACCATATGGGGAGACGAATCAGTGCTAGCTGAACTCCGTAGCAGTAAACGAAATGGCAAAATATTAGAAAAAGTCTCAAAAGCCATGAAGGACAGAGGCCATAACAGGGATGCACAGCAGTGCTGCGTGAAAATTAAGGAGCTAAGGCAAGCCTACGACAAAGCCAGAGAGGCAAACGGAAGATCCAGGGCAGAGCCCCAAACATGCCGCTTCTACGCGGAGCTGCATGCCATGCTAGGGGGTGCAGCCACCACTACCCCAACCGTGTGCTTTGACTCCATCAATGGAGAATCACACAACAGGGAAGTGGGTTCGGGGTACGAGGAAGATGATGATGAAGACAATAAAGATAGTTCACAGCAAGGAAGCAGAGAAACCGGTTTCCCCAACAGCAAGGATATGTTTATCACCCTGGACCTGGAACCAGTAACCCCCGAACTCACCCAAGGCGTGCTCCCAGATCCTGAGGGCACACAAGGGACCTCTGGTGAGTGTACCTTTGTAAATATTACACATGGTTTAAAAGCAAGCATGTTTAATGATTAATGATTAATTTGCCCTGGCAATTGCAGCCAGTACAGCTACTGGAAAAATCTGTTAACGTGTATGGGGATGGAGCGGAAATCCTCCAGGGACATCTCCAGAAAGCTCTCCTTCATGTACTCCCAAAGCCTTTGCAAAGGGTTTCTGGGGAGGGCTGCCTTATTCCGTCCGCCATGGTAGGACACTTTACCACGCCAGGCCAGTAGCACGTAGTCTGGAATCATTGCATAACAAAGCATGTCAGCGTATGGTCCCGGTCTTTGCTGGAATGCAGACAACATCCATTCCTTATCTCTCTTTGTTATCCTCAGGAGAGTGATATCATTCACGGTCACCTGGTTGAAATGGGGTGATTTTATTAAGGGGACATTCAGAGGTGCCTGTTCCTGCTCGGCTGAACAGAAATGTTCCCTGCTGTTAGCCACGCGGTGGGGGGGAGGGATGACGTGATCATCCCCGAGAATTGGGTGTGGTGTCGGGGGGTAGTTGGGTTTGTGCTTCATGTGAACCCGGAAACCACAGCCCCTCCTTTTACATTGCAAACCCCTTTTAAATGGCAAACCCAATGGGTGCTTGGTATGGGAAATGAGGGCGCTACTGTTTGAAACCATTCCCACATGTTAAGAAGGTTAAAAAAGCCAAAAGACTGTGGCTTACCATGGCTGCCTGCAAGCCAAAATCTGTTGCCTGGCACTGCGTGAGTGATCTCTCACACCAAACTGGCAGGCCCTCAATATAAGAGGAAAAATGCGACTTTGTAACGAAAGCATTTGTGCTATGTAATGTGAACAGCAAAATTTAACGTGAAAGAATGTACCCATTGTTCTCTAAAATGTGTCTTTTTTAACCACCTCTCCCTTCTCCTCCACCAGCTGCAAATGTTTCTCCTTCACAGAGGCTAGTGAAGATTAGAAGGAGAAAAGGCGGACTCAGGATGATATGTTCTCGGAGCTCCAGATGTCCTCCCACGCTGACAGAGCACAGCAGAATGCGTGGAGGCAGTCAATGTCAGAGTGCAAAAAAGCACAATATGAACGAGAGGAGAGGTGGCGGGCTGAATCGTGGGCTGAAGAGAGCAAGTGGCGGGCTGAAGAGGATAGGTGGCATCAGCTTGCTGACAGAAGGCAAGAGTCGATGCTCCAGCTGCTGGAGCATCAAACTGATATGCTCCAGCATATGGTTGAGCTGCAGGAAAGGCAGCAGGAGCAGAGACTGCTGCTACAGCCCCTGTGTAACCAACAGCCCTCCTCCCCAAGTCCCAGGAAGGGAGGGTGGTTAGTTTACAGGGAAGTAGAGTGAACTGGGGGCGGGGTGGTGGAGGGTTCATCAAGGAGAAACAAACAGAAGTTTCACACCGTAGCCTGGCCAATCACAAAACTGGTTTTCAAAGCTTCTCTGATGCGCACCGTGCCCTGCTGTACTCTTCTAACCGCCCTGGTGTCTGGCTGCGGTTAGAAGAGTAACCTTCTGTAATCAGTGGCCAGGCAATTTGCCTCAACCTCCCACCCCACCATAAATGTCTCCCCCTTACTCTCACAGATATTGTGGAGCGCACAGCAAGCAGCAATAACAATTGGAATATTGGCTTCGCTGAGGTCTATCCGAGTCAGTAAACTGCGCCAGCGCGCTTTTAAATGTACAAATGCACATTCCACCACCATTCGGCACTTGCTCAGCCTATAGTTGAACAGGTCCTGACTATTGTCCAGGCTGCCTGTGTACGGCTTCATGAGCCATGGCATTAAGGGGTAGGCTGGGTCCCCAAGGATAACGATAGGCATTTCAACATCCCCAACGGTTATTTTCTGGTCCGGGAAGAAAGTCCCTTCCTCCAGCTTTTGAAACAGACCAGAGTTCCTGAAGACGTGAGCATCATGTACCTTTCCCAGCCATCCCACGTTGATGTTAGTGAAACGTCCCTTGTGATCCACCAGGGCTTGCAGCAGCATTGAAAAGTACCCCTTGCGGTTTATGTATTCGGCAGCATGGTGCTCCGGTGACAAGATAGGGATATGGGTTCCGTCTACCGCCCCACCACAGTTTGGGAATCCCATTGCAGCAAAGCCATCCACTATGGCCTGCACGTTTCCCAGAGTCACTACCCTTGATATCAGCAGGTCTTTGATTGTGTTGGCTACTTGGATCACAGCAGCCCCCACAGTAGATTTGCCCACTCCAAATTGATTCCCGACTGACCAGTAGCTGTCTGGAGTTGCAAGCTTCCACAGGGCTAACGCCACTCGCCTCTCAACTGTGAGGGCTGCTCTCATCCTGGTATTCTGGCGCTTCAGGGCAGGGGAAAGCAGGTCACAAAGTTCCATGAAAGTGCCCTTATGCATGCGAAAGTTTCGCAGCCACTGGGAATCGTCCCACACCTGCAACATGATGTGGTCCCACCAGTCTATGCTTGTTTCCCGGGCCCAGAATCGGAGTTCCACGCCATGAACTTGCCCCAGTAACACCATGATTTGCACATTGCTGGGGCCTGTACTTTGTGAGAGGTCTATGTCCATGTCAATTTCCTCATCACTCTCGTCGCCGCGCTGCAATCGCTGCAATCGCCTCCTCGCCTGGTTTTGCTTTGGCATGTTCTGGCTCTGCATATACTCCAGGACAATGCGCGTAGTGTTCATAGTGCTCATAATTGCCTCGGTGATCTGAGCGGGCTCCATGATCCCAGTGCTATGGCGTCTGGGCTGAAAAAAGGCGCAAAACTATTGTCTGACAGAGGGAGGGAGGGAAGGATGGGAGAGTGACGACATGGCTTACAGGGAATTAAAATCAACAAAGGTGGTTGTGCATCAGGGAGAAACACAACTGTCACACAGAATGCCCCCCCCCAAAGATTGAACTCAAAACCCTGGGTTTAGCAGGCCGTTGATTTCACGGAGGGAGGGGGAAGCAAATGAATTCAGAACAAAACTGGTCCATCTATTTTTTACATCTTAAGCTGGCAGCAGACGGTGCAGCATGACTGATAGCCATTGGCATCTTCTGGGTGCTTGGCAGAAAATGCTGTATTACGACTGCTAACCATCATCATCAAGACGGTTCAATAGGACTGCCGGCAGGACTGAGTCTCCAGGAGACAAAACATGTCTGCCCAGGTTCCTCTGACTGAACTCACTGAGGAGTACGACGATGACGGATACCAGTTGTAATACACCATCCACTGCCAAAAGGCAATTAGCTGCTGCTGTGTAGCAATGCAGTACCACGTCTGCCAGCACCCAGATGACATATGGTGACGGTGAGCTGAGCTGAGCGGGCTCCATGCTTGCCGTGGTATGTTGTCTGCACAGGTAACCCAGGTAAAAAGGCACGAATCGATTGTCTGCTGTTGCTCTGACGGAGGGGGAGGGGCCTGACAACATGTACCCAGAAACCCCGCGACACTGTTTTTGCATCATCAGGCATTGGGATCTCATCCCAGAATTCCAATGGGTGGCAGAGACTGTGGGAACTGTGGGATAGCTACCCACAGCGCAACGCTCTGGAAGTCGACGCTAGCCTCGGTACAGTGGATGCGGTCCGCCGACTTAATGCACTTAGAGCATTTTATGCGGGGACACACACAATTGACTGTATAAAACCGATTTCTATAAAACTGGCTTCTATAAATTCGACCTAATTTCGTAGTGTAGACATACTCTTAGAATATGTGCTAACTACTAATGCTAAACTATTGTTCCCATGTGTTTAGCTGTGACACTCTGAGGGCTAGTCTACACTGGCAACTCTAAAGCACTGCTGCAGCAGCGCTTTAACGTGGTTTGTGTGGTCGCGGCAGAGCACTGGGAGAAAGCTCTCCCAGCGCTCTAAAAAAACCACCTCCACAAGGGGCGTGGCTAGGGTGACCAGATGTTCTGATAAAATTGGGACTGTCCTGATATTTAACCCTTTGTCCCGTGTCCTGATCAATGTACGATCGGGACGCCATTTGTCCCGATATTCAGGTAAGGAGGCGAGCAGGAGGGAGGCGCCGACTCTGTGGGTGCTCCAGGGTTTCCATGGGGAAAAATTGCAGCCAAGCTCCCCACTCCTCACCTCCTTCTCTCCGCCCTCTCCCCAGCGCACTGCGTCCCCACTCCTTCCACCCTCCAATGCTTCCCGCCGCCTAACAGCTGTTTGTTGGTGCTTAGCACTTTCCAGGAGGGAGGGAGAGGAGTGGGGATGCAGCATGCTCAGGGGAGGAGGTGGAGAAAAGGCAGGGTGGGGCGGGGAGTTGGGGGAAGGGGGGTGGAACGAGGGCAGATGCTTGGGTGGGAAGAGGCAGGGAGTGGGCGAGCACCCACCCAGCAGAGGGGAAGTCGGTGCCATAGGGATGAGTGGGGGGGTGAAGAGGTGAGCAAGTGAGCAGCGGGCGGGTGGGCGGAGGGGGTGAGGAGGTGAGCGGTGGGTGGAGGACTTAGGAGGGACACAGCAAGCCAGTAGGAGGCCGGGGGATGAGGAAAGGCATGGGGGGGGGTGAGCGGGGAGGGGGCAGGACCTGGGGCAGAGTGGAGGTGGAGCCTGGGAGGAGCGGGGGTGGGACGTGGGTGGGGCTGATTGCACCCCAATGTATCCCGATATTTTAGTGTTGTGATCTGGTCACCCAAGGTGCGGCTCCCAGCGCTGGTGCACTGTCTACACTGGAGCTTTACAACGCTGAAACTTGCTGCGCTCAGGAGGGTAAGAAAGTTGCAGCGCTGTAAATTGGCAGTGTAGACAAGCCCTGAGTACCTTTCCCAGACCTGAAGAAGAACTCTGTGTAGCTCAAACGCTTGTCTCTCTCACCACCAGAAGTTGGTCCAATAAACTTACTACCTCACCCACCTTGTCTCTCCAATATCCTGGGACCAACACAGCTACAATAACACTGTGTACAACAGTTAAAATAACTCAATACTGACTCAGATACTGGCAAATACTGATTGTGTTTTAGTTCCATAAAACAAAGACATTTTTAAGGATTAGGGAAAATGGAAATTTCAGCAAGAAATTACATAGCAGTGAAAAATAATAGCATGCATCAATAAAGATGAATGTCCATCTCTAAGATTTTGAGGCCAATGGTAAACACAATACTATGCTCTCATCACCCTTACTGTGACCTTCTGAGAAGTGCTAAACTCAGATTGAGATTTACCACATGCTGAAACTGGGTTCTTTTTCACACTTATTTCCCATTTAATATATGAGCTCTTCATTGTCATTTATGTGTAGATTCTTTCTCCCTTGTAAAGATATTTCATTGCTTACAAAACAGCAGAGTGCAGAAGCTAGCTCTGACCTTCCAAAAGATTACTTTGAACAGTGACTAATTTCTCACCTTCTGCAGTCATTAGCACTGACTTCATTTTAATACATAATTCATATTTTGAAAAACTTATTCTAGAGCATTCAGCAGTTACAGTGTTCAGCCATCCAACCTATTGGTTTTGCCAGATGACTAAAAAGGGACCATCCTTTGGCATGTTTAAAAAGTTATCCTGGCAAAGTAAATAAAAGCTTGGACAGTCACTACACATCCTTCCATTATTGTGGTAGCCAGTTTGCTAATGTATGTTCGCATCATTGCTATAGTCACGTCTCCAGTCAACTTATTTGCATTGCTGGTAGTTGAATCAGCTGCTAAAACAGGAGACTGACCTGGCCTGAGGGAGTTACTGCTGAGGATTCACTTTTCATATGCACAGACCACATCTACAAGGGACACTCAACTTTCCATGAGGGAAAGGTGCCATTTATCTCATTTGTGACTAGACAGTATTTATGTCTTGAATATGAATTATCATGATTTTGCCATAAAATGTCACATCAGAGAACTGTCTTCTACGTGCTTACAGCAAATTATTAAGTCAAAATTAGGCAATGTGTTTCAAGGACAGTGGAGACAGGACCTGAAATGACCATAAGCTGCAAAGATACATGCTTTATGGTCATATAACTGATATTTCTTTAGTTCATACCTGTGAATGAAATGTCTTTGCCACCTCAATTCTGTAAAGCACCATTTAGATTTAGGAAATCTATTGAGTTAATTCTTGTCAGTTTTCTCAAGTCAATCCACAAATCTTTTGTTTGAGAATTAAGTCCCTGGCTTTGACACTTCTTCACTACTTCTTGCATGAGTTGCCTTTTCACTAACAAAAAGCTCTAATTTCTTCTACCTCCTAGTGCATCCAATATTATTTTTCCAGTCAAAGAATCAAAATCCTGTAGTTCTTTTTTCAGAGCACACTGTTGAGAACAACGGAAACACTATCATTTCTTCACTTTTTTCTGGTGCTAGAAGACATAAAACAAACAAAAAACTTTCCAGTTTTTTATTCAACAGACCTAACCAACAAGAGATGCAAAAGATTGCCAAAGTGATGCTAATTCAAGTGGTGACTGCATTATAAGATATACTTAACTACAATTTTGGTATTCTGTTGATAGAACTTGAAGTGTGTACATGAACTAGACCAGTAAATTGCCCAATTTGGGCATGCAATCTTGTGGTCTGAGGAATTTTTTCAAAAGCAGTCTGAGTAAAATTTTCAAATGCCACTAAGTGATTCTCAAAAGTGATTCAGGCACTCTGGAGCCTAGGGCTATAACTATACTGTACAGTTCACTTGGACCTGAGCACCCATGTTAGCTACGTTTATAAAAATTTCCTCTAAGAACATTTTGGAGTGAAAGCAGTGCAAAGTGAAAAACTATTTTTTCTCTGATTATCTGTGTCATACTCAGCGGCAAGAAGTCAATTACAGATGCTGTACTATGGACAATACAGTGTATCGTTACACAGTGTTTTTTTGACATGTAACTTGGAACACGATTTTATGCTTTTTGAGGGTAAGGGATCTAACTGAAAAATACTATGATTCTAGTAGCACCTAGGATGCCCAACCAAGATCAAAGCTACACTTTGTGCTAGGTGCTTTACAAACATAGTGAGAGACTGTACGTTTTGGGGGGGATCTGGACTATCTAAATAGCATTATTATCCCCAGTTTATTGAGAAGGTGCTGAAGCACAGAGAGATTAAGGAGCTGTCTCTTAAACCAAGATCTCCTGATTCCTTGTCCAGTGTTTTAACAAGATCATCTTTCCCCTCAATTAGCCCCAGTGTTTCAAAGTTAGAGGCTTGTGTTTCAAGTAACTCTGTATTTTGTTAAAATTATGTCTCAGTTATAAAGAGAGACGCAGTTGAGACATCATCGGCTTCACTATATCACAGAGTGAGATCTGAATCAAGTCACAAAGGGCTGCTATGAAGGTAACATACTAACTTTAACATCTCTGCTGTATTCATCAGGAATATGTGAATAATCTGATCACCCCCTCCTCACACACACACACAAATATTTCATTACCTACAATTCTCAGTTCAATAGGAATAAGTTCTTACAGCCCGTGAAACCCCCACATTTCACCCTTGTAATAACATGATCTGTCAAACAGTAAGATCTCATTACCTTAACCATTGATTTGTCTCTGATGCTGGCAAAAAATGAATCTTTTATAAGTCTCTGCACAGATGATAAAAAAAATCTACCTGAGTTTTCAAAGTATTGATCTTTTCAAAAACTCCATGGGCAACAGCCCCATAATCAGAGGGAATGAACACAGACTCCCACAGGGCAATGGAAATGCTTTCTTGATCTTCTCATTTTTCCTAGCAATAGATTTCTCATATACCAGCTTTACACCCACATCATATTAAGAAAGGGCAGAACATTAAACATTAAAAAGGGCAGAATTTGCCAACAGTTACCGCAGAATGGAATTTGAGTGACTGTAGTTCAGAGGTGAAAGTAAGCCAGTACGGTCCAGTATGGCATACTGGCAAGAGCTGGTACACAGTCTACTGTACCGGCAGCGGGCAGCTTTCCCAGGCCGGCGATTTAAAGGGCCCGGGACTTCCCACAGTGGCTGGAACCCTGGGCCCTTTAAATCGCTGCCAGAGCCCCGCTGCCGGAGTCCAATGGTAGCGGCAGCGGCCGGGAGCCCCAGGCCCTTTAAATCACTGCCCGATCCCCGGGGGTCCCGGACGCCTCCGCAGCTACCGCTAACATGGGGCTCCGGCAGTGATTTAAAGGGCCCGGGGCTCCCAGCCGCCATTACTGCAGCTGGAGCCCCGGGCCCTTTAAATCTCGATTTAAAGGGCCCGGGGATTTAAAGGCCCCGCCTCTTCCAATTAAGGCATCGGCCCCCGCTCAGGACTCCGGCATATCGGTAAGTCCTTTAAGTTACTTTCACCCGTGTCATAGTTATTTCTTGTTCTAAATACATGGGGACGTTGTGGTATCTCAGATTTCACTCCTTGATAACTATTGGCAAATGCTGACTTTTTAAGGGTAGTCATTGTCCTAATGGCTATGAAATCTGCTTTTTGAGCTGAAGATACTTTAAATAGACTATACAATTTTGGTTAATTACAATCCTTTTGTGTATATCTTGCAAAAAACAATTATAATAAATTTGCATATTTTACACAGCTTCCTAGGTTGCTCATCTAGCGAAGAGATTGTGCATGAGTGGTGCCATGTTTTGTTAATTTAGAAATGGAATTTTAACATAAATCTATATTATGGTTTTAAAGTATTACTTATTGCACAAATCTGACCTTCATCTTTACGCCTAATTGAAATAGCTAATTTTTCATCATGTGTTAGTCTTATAGTGCAGCAGTTCTCAAACTTTAGCAATCCGAGGACCCCCATTTTGATTTAAAATTTTTTGGGGACCCCTAAGCCCCCTCACTCAACCCCAGGACCTGCCCCCACTCCACTTCTTCCCCCAAGGCCCCACCCCCCCATTCACTTCATCCCCCCTCCCTCCATCGCTTGCTCTCCCCCACCCTCACTCACTTTCACCAGGCTGGGGTATGGGGTTGGGGTACAGGAGGGAGTGCGGGATGCAGGCTCTGGGAGGGAGCTTGGGTGCAGGAGGGGGTTTGGGGTATGAGTTTTGGGAGGGAGTTTGGGTGCGGGCTCTGGCTCTGGGGTAGGAGGTTAGGGTGTGAGAGGGGGTGAGGGCTCCGGCCAGGCGGCACTTACCTTGGACAGCTCCTGAAAGTGACTGTCACATCTCTCTGACAGTGGCTCCTAGGGAAGGGGGTCTCTGTGCGCTGCCCCTGCTCACAGGCACCTCTCCCACAGTGCCCATTGGCCGCAGTTCCCAGCCAATGGGAGTGTAGAGTCAGTGCTCGGGGTGGGGACAGTGCGTGGAAACCCCCTGTCCCTCCCCAGGGGCCGGCTGTTTCCAGGAGCAGCGTGGAACCAGGGCAGGCAGGGAACCTGTCTTAGCTCCACTGCGCCACCGACCAGACTTTTAGCACCTAAAATCTCCTGGTTTGGCTTCAGTAGCCTCTGGGAAATAGAGAAAGGGGGAGGAGTTGATCAGTGGGGCCCGCAGACCCCCTGGAGTACCCTTGGGGACACCCGGGCTCCATGGACCCCAGTTTGAGAAACGCTGTTAAAGTGGGTCCTAATCGTAATAGGTTTTGAGTGTCAGTTAATGTAGAAGTGTGTGTGACATTCCTAGAACTAGGGGTAGATTGAACCTATTCCAAAATATTCAGCTTTTGTTGAACATAAAGATATATAATAAGATCAAACAGGACTGAGTAGTTAGAACTACTCTAAAACTAGTAGTGTATTAAATAAAATTTTTTAGAGAGACTGCTGAGACATGGGTTATAGATTCCACCCGGAAGGCATCAAGGAATGGGTTCCATCAATCTCTCTGGTAATAGAGAGAACTATAGCTGTTTGCCTTTAATGCAGTGATATCCACATTTGCTAAGCTTCATTGGGCCAGCCATAGGGAACTAACTGCATACTACTGGAAGGAAACTCGGGCTGTAAACTGAACAGACCCCCTGTGAGGTAGGGCAGCGTTATTAACTCATTTGAGCAGATGGAGAAACTGAGGCATATAGATTAACTGACTTGCCTAGCACCAGAGAGGGAGCCTGCAGTAGACTCCGAGAATAGAAATTGAATCTTCCTGATTTCCCTGTTTAGTGCCTTAATCACAAGACCATTCTTCCTTCATCCTCTCCTGCTAGAACCTTGAGACATTCTTTATAAATTACATATATACTGATACAGTTTTTCAAAGTGTGCACAGAAGATTCTGCACATAAATGCTATTTCAAAAGACCTGTGTTCATGACCATATTTCCCTGTGAAAATGTACTTTGGAAGTTTACTTGCTCTGAATTGCAACATGAGAGCATCGCTGCTCCAAGTGCATTACTGACCAGTTACTACAGTAATACAATGCCTCCACGTATGAATTAGGGAAGGCAACTACACCAAAGATGCAAGAAATTAGGCTACTCTTCCAAAAAAGAAATAATACTTCAGCAGGGACATATAGTTCCAAAGAAGAATGAAATGAAAACAAGAAGACATTCTCTAAAATATTATCCTGACACAACAGGAAACAGTGCATATATTGCATAGCAACCTTTTGCTATTCATGTTGGGAAAACCTGTCAGCACATGGTGCTATAGTACAGACAAAGCTTTGTACTGTGCTCCCAGCTTTCCAGCTTGGTTACCCATTTTCCCTTTACTTTCTTTTCATGTTCTACAAAAATGTGCCAAGGGCCCTACATTTCTCACTTGCGAGAGGGTTTCCAGCGCCAGCAAACTCTTTGCTTCAAGCAAATGTTGCCATTCCAAACAAGTTGCCAGTGTTCCTAATTGAACTGTCACTGCTCACACTGTTCACATCATTTTATCCCATCCCTGAAAGCAGCGGGGGCAAATTTTCCTTGAATGATTTAACTATGAGGAGTTCTTCTGCAGAAGAATAGAAAGAAGCTAATGATGAGTTGGAAGCTATTCAATAATAGTGACTAAAACTTGTTAACTAAAAAACCCCAAAGAATTCTTTTCCTTTTGGTGGACTTGTGTTTGGTCTATTTACAAGGGAAAAGCAGAGCAGGGAGAATTGCAGTCCTTTTTAGCTTGTTTGCAATAGTTTGTTACTAGGTGAATAATGAGTGCTCCGGCTTCCCTTAATGAGTCAAGTTGTGTTGTTTACCCAGCATTGTTACCCTTCTCTCTGCTGTCAAACATTTCTTTCATACTGTTAAGGTGTCAGCAGGAGTCCAAGGTGCTGGTCCGCTTAGCAGCAGTGTCGCCCAGCGGCAAGAGTCCAAGAGGGCCGCTTTAACTAGTGGTAGTATCACCCAGTGGCGAGAGTTCGGGTGCTGCTTTTCTTAGCAGCAGTATCACCCCGCGGCGAGAGTCCAAGCAGGCTGCTTTCCCTAGTGGCTGTATTGCACAATGGGAAGTGTGAGGAGGGCAGGGGAACCTGGGCCCACCCTACTCCACTGGGTTCTGACCCAGGGTCCTTCAAAACCAGGTTCCCTGTTACAGAGTTCAGGTCTCCACATCCCCAAGTGTGTCCCCTTGGTTGCTTCCTACCCTTTCCTCTGTCTCTGGCAGCTCCTCTGTAGTAGCAGCGAGTAGTCTCTTTCAGTCCCCATGGTTGACTGGCTTCCCGCGATGCAGCTTGGATCCTCTACCCCGGCAGCTCGGAGTCTCAGCGGCTTCTCAGACTGAGCTGCTCCCTTTTGAATGCTTCCTCCAATGGGAGCAGAACAACAAGGATGAGAGGGCGTAGCCTCTTGGGCCCGAAAGACCCTACTGTGTACTGTGTACTACAGTAACCCTCACCTCCCTACTGTGGGGTTGATACACCCTGTCACACAGGCACCCTGTGGAAAAGATGTGAGTTCACTTTTTTATACCTGTGCTCTTCTCAGATCCAGCTTCAAGCCAAGAAGCTGTCTGGCAGCACTGCATTTTAAAGATGTCGCTTCACCACCAACTTCTCATGCAATAATTTCATATGACTAGAGAGTGCTAACTCACTCAGACCTGGGGGAGAGCAGTTAGACTCCAGCTCCAGTGAACAAAGGTCAGACATCAGCTGTAGGCACAAATGAAGTCCTATCGGCTCTCACGGCTTGGCTTTGTAACTTGCAATTTTAGAGGCTGTCAAACAGGAGATCAATCATTTCACACTCTAACCAGAATGGACGTTCCAAAATATTTGCATAAACCTCTCTCTATCATTCACTTCAAGAGTGGAAATTTCTTTACTACCATAACCTGGAGTCATAAAATATGACAGGAAAGAACATCACCCTGCCCTTTCAAGTTGTCCAGGTTGCTTCCCAACCAGAAGATGATTTTACTGACAATGATCATTAAGCAAGTAATGACAGAAAAACTACAGACAGGTAGATAGGGTAACACACATATCAAATTGTTCTGTGTGTGTTAATGGATCCCACATAGCTAGCTATCTACATATTAGGTCTTCTACTGGTGCCCACCATGCCAGTATAATATCTCAGCACAGTATCTAGCTAAAGAGATCCTACAAGGATTTAGATAAAACTGTATTCAAGTTATGAAACAAGGACAAAATGCGGAACCATACACTGAAATTGTATAATGGCAAATTTGGGTGGCGTATAAGAAAGGGCTTCATCTCCCAGATTTCTACTATCTTGCAGGAACAATTGCTTAAATAGACCTCCTGCCTTCCACAATCGTGTGGAAAAGTCTGTCAAGAACCACACAGTAGCGGCCTTTGGTGTTTATGAATATAAGTCTAAGATGGACTAGCTACCATTTTCCAGATATATCTGCTGAAAAGCAGGTCTTCTTGCTATGGGACAAGGGATTGACTTGGTGAACCTACAAGTCTTTCCATCCAAATGATTCTCTGTATTCCTGACCAGAAGTGGAGTTATCCATTAGCAGCAAGACAGTTTTTAGTGGGAACAGCTTCAAATCACGTGACAATTGTAGCTGTGTGAAATCTCTGAATTTCATCTCAGACTCACTTAGCCTGCATTACAGTAGCAAGAGTGATGGATGTTCACACATCTGCAAAAACCATGAATTGCCTTCTCCCCTTTCAAGCTTCCTTCTCCCCACAGCTAGCTATTTCTCTCTGAAGACACAGAGCCTCTCCCACCCCCCTTACTTCTTTACCTTAACTAAACTAGCCCTGAAGGAGTAATTAAGAGTATGTTCAAAAATAAGTTAATTAGTTTATATTTGCATAGCACTTTACAAGGGAATGTACTGTATTCAAATGCTATGCATTTTTATGTGATAGGGAAAGGATCCTGCTCCCTTTAGAGCATAAATGGAGTTAATTGAACTTGAACCTCTCAAACAAGGCAGAGTCATGCATTGTATAACTAAGATATTTGCAGCATTCCCATTAGAGAGAAAGAATCTCTATAGTGTGAGTATTTTCCCCCACCTCTACCAATGCATTTGTTGTTACCAACACATACCTAAGCTCAATGAAGGGCATCACACTATAGAAAATATATAGTAGCATGCCTAATGTTAGGTATCAAAATCTTAGTTTAGGGGTCAGTATGAATTAGGCCCCCAACAAATACAAAGTGATCCAGCAAAGCATCATTGTATCTTCATTCCCCTTCTCTCTGGTGAATTGATTTGCTATTCTAATAAAGAACAAATTATACAGCAATATAGTTGGTAATAACAAATATCTTTCCTTAGTAGAAGAACCAAAAATCCTTCTGTTCACTTTAAAACTGCTTCAGCTAATGAATATTCTTCACACAGCAGGTCCGATCCTACTCCTTTCTGTGGCTGCTTCACACTAGTCTACTGGCACAAAACCACCTTAGCTCACTAACTTAAGGTTCCCCAACACAGAGGAATAGTTTGCATTGGGTGCGCAGGTGGCCCCAAGATCATGGAGGTTGTAGATATGACATATCTTTGCCCCATGCTCTTCAATACTGCCCTGAGTGGACATAACCAACATATTCTTAACATTAGCTATGAAACTTTAATATCAAATATTTGCCAGGAATGGTCTCCTCTGAGTTGTGTATTGTGGTAAAAACAGGGAGCTGAGTCTTATGTGTGCTTTCTGTTTCCAACATCAAAAGTTGGAACGTATCAATATTTGTTTCAATTACTACAGAAATGTACATCTGCCAAAGAGTAGTGAAGATGTAAATGAATGTCCATGATGGAGAAACATTTGATAGCAGTATTTGGTCATGATACCATATGCAAAGGACTTGCCCTACGTTATCAGGCCATTTGTTCATAGGGTGACCAGCTGTCCCGATTTTATAGGGACAGTCCCGATTTTTGGGTCTTTTTCTTATATAGGCTCCTATCACCCCACAGCCCCTGTCCTGATTTTTCACACTTGCTGTCTGGTCATTCTATTAGTACATCACATCTGGCATGTTGTCTTCTACAATGACAATATAGAATACTTCAGAAAAAGGTGAAAACCCTTCAAAATGCACCTGGCCAAATGTGCATTATTGTACTCAAAGGGGAAACTGTGGCTTACCTAATGCATGTGATTTGATTTCCTTTATCTTAACATGTGTCACTAAGAACACATGTCTTGTAAGACCTCCGTATGTGGAAGTCCCAGTGACTTTCATGGGAGTTCCCTTTACGGAAGGCTTGCAGGACTGGGCATCAAATGTTACTATGGGCCATTAAATTATCCAGCTTTTTAGTCTGATTGAATATTTCTTTTATGTATCCAGTATGTGTAGGTTTCACCAACTTTTTGTGGCACATCAGAAAAAAAAATAAAGATCTAAACATGTCAGATATTTTCAAGAGAGAATCCCTACAGGGTGCATATATATGCTGTTCCAATACATGAAACTATTGATCTGTCAAGCTCTAATCACACTAGCGATGGTTAGACTTCAAGGTCACCCCACTCCACCAGGAGTCTCAAGTTTCTTCTAGTGAGTATCCTGGCAACCCTGCCTATCTTTACTTACTTACTGGAGGGATGCAGGGTGTTGGAGGGAACAAGAAGGACGATATTAACAGGATGTCAGGGACTTAAATAAATGGTTCTTTAAGTTGGTGCACAAACACTGCAGGCTATTTTGAGATGCCAGCTTCAGTTAGGATGAAATGCCTTTCAGCTGTTCTTCCTCTGCTAAGCATAAGTATTTTAGAGTGGGAAGAAGGAGCACTGCAAGTGTCTCATCCAGCCCAGTCCCCCTCAATTAATACGCAGATCAGTGCATTTTTCTGGCAGGTCCCACCCCACACCCAGCTTTTTTGCTGCACTGGCAGAAGAGCGACCCCTTCTCTGTCTCCTTACACCAGGCCCTGGAATAACTGCTGCTACCTTAACACCCCCACCCCCCCCACACACACACCTTCATTTTATTTCTGTTTTTCAATTTGTTCTTTTTTATTTCTTTTAGTTTTGCCCATTTTTTGTTGCTCCCTTATGTTGTGATCTCCCATCCAAGTTCTCTGCTTACCAAATAGCAACATGCTGCCTGGAGTCAGGGTGTCCATAGGTGGCTTCATAGGGGGTGGGCGGTTTGAAGGGGGGGCTTCATGTGCTTTTGCTGCTGAACTGACTGCCCACAGGACTAAAGAAAGGACGCTTGGGCTAGTGAGATAGTGCCCAGAGGCTGCAACATGTGAGCTGCTTCAACAATTGACTGTATCAGGGGTTACTGTGGAATCAGGAGTACGATAGGAGAGATTCAAGGAGCCACCAATTGCTTTGCCCACAGCTGCTGGCACATAGTTAGAGTGATAGTTGGAGCATTTCCAGGGTCACGCAGCTTTCTCCACTTCCACAGCTTCTTTCTGCTGCTCTGCACCTTCGTACAATGTTAGAACGCTCCCTCCATACTGAAAATGCTGACTTATCCATGATATTGGTCATATTTTAGCCACTTTATAAATAAAAATAATAACTAATACTTTGAACTTCTGGATCTCAAAATGCATTATAGGCATTAACTAATTAAAACCTCACAACAGCCTGGTATATATAAGGGATACTTTACCAACCACTGAAATGCAGCCATCTCTGGGGGTAGAATGCAGGACCTCTTTAACAGCATAACAAGCCATATTTAAGGACAAGAGGTTAAGACAATTGCAGCAACTTACTTGAAACTGCTGGGGAATTTATAGCAAAAATGTATCCCATTTAAGCTATAGGCAGAATGTTATCTGACTTGATTAGTCTGGGGACACTAGGGGTAAAAATCTCTACTCTTAAGAGCACAGCACGTTCAGAACTGAAACACTGAGAAAGATATTGGACATAAAACATTTTCTACAGAAAAGTATTTCTTTGGTTCAATTTGTCTGCAGGAATACACTCGTTATAGTTACTAAGAAGCCTCCACAGGAACTGAAACAAATCTCCCAGAGCAACAGAATTTTTCATAATTAGTTAAACCAAAACTTAAAAAATTACTTTGGGAGCTGTGTCATTTTCTCTCCCACATTCTAAATACTTTAACTATCTTTTATTATTCTCTTTTGCTCATTTATAGCTGGGATTTCTGCCAAGCTTGCAGTGAGATAGGACTCTTATGATTAGGGCTGCCTGTTGCTGTATCAAAAAGTACTTCTGTTGTATACCAGATAGATTAACTTTAAAGAGATGGCATTGGTCTATTTTGTCAAAATATCCGCATCCAATAACTTCAGTTTTGTACACATGCCAGAGGTGAAGTCATCCATTTGTGTAGAAGGTATCCCTGTCAGGAAAACCTTTACTTCTCCTGTTGGCAAGCAGACAACTGACAGCAGATTAGTCAGTCCAGTGCATTATAGCTTTCATCTCATCTAGTGATCTGATTGTTATTGCCATTTTCCATGTGTTAGGAAATCAAACTTTTATTATGATTAAAGTTTCTTAATGGGACAGATTGTGTCACCCTCGATCATGGGACTACTCTCCGAGTAAGATACTACTAATCTCTATGAGTAAGGATGACAGAATCCAACCATTAACTAGGGCCAGCCAGACTTTTAAAGTATGTCTACACTGTAGCTGGGAGCAAGCCTCCCAACCTAGGTAGACAGACCCAGGTTGGAGCCCAGGCTCTCAAGCTTAAGTGGTCAGGTGGGCTTGAGAGCCCAACCTCTAGCCCAAGCCACAGTATTCACACTGCTATTGTTAATGCATGCGTTCAAGTCCCGCTAGTGTGAGTCTGTCTACCAGGGCTGGGAGGCTCGCTCCCAGGTGCAGTGTAGACAGACCCTTGGATCAGTTCAATCATGTTGAACAGTGCCACTCTCCCCAAGGGGTCCCATTGAAATCAGCATGACCACTTGTGCAATAAAGGTGCACCTCCACATGACTAAGGGTACTAGAACCTGACCCTATTTCTTCTTATGAAATTAGTTTCAGATGGGTATAAAACTCTGTTGGTTGCTACCATAGAAATATCCTCTTAATTCTCATATTTCAATTAATTTTAGTGCTTCCAAGATCCTCTTTCATGAAACAGCAGTTCTGTGTTGTTGTTGTTGTTTTCAATTGGACTGTAACAAAGAGGCGTGGCCTCCATCAGAGGCGGACGCGGAGGGAACGCCGCAAACTGCCTGGTGGGCAGAACCAGGAGGGCCACGCCCTGCACACCAGAAGCAGAGGGGCGGGACATGAAGGGGAAGTGTAGAAGTCCAGCCCAGCAGCTCAAGTGGGAGGGAGCTGCCGAGGGAGACAGACACTTTTTCCCCGCTGCTGCCCCAAGGACCTGCATGAGTTTCCAGAGAGCCCTGCCCCTCTCAATACAGAGGAGCTGCTTCTGCTACCCTTGGTGGTGTATCCCGAGGATATTGAGGACAACCCCTGGAAGCAGTCCAGGAGAACCAGATTACCATCTGGCTGTGGTGCCGCTGGAATCACGGTCAGCGTGCTAGAGGTGGAATCCCCGCTGACCCAGTGGCAGAGTGGGCCACTGTTAGGGCTCTGGGCTGGGACATGGTGGAGTTGGGCAGGCCCGCGTTTCCCTACCTAGGCCAGGAGGTCTGCAGTACTCCCCCTCCCTAGGCCAGGAGGTCTGCACCCCTCAGTCACCCCTGCCTGAGCTGCGTAGACTGTGCTTGGTGCTCGTCCCTGCCGGAGCCCCATAGACTGTGGTTGGTGCTATAACTCTGCCTGATTGCAGGCCAGAGCCCTGACTGTTTACTGCTCTGCCCTGCTTGAGGGCCGGGGCCCACCGAGTACCACTAATTCCCCCTTTCTTTGTTTGAAAAATACTCTAGACTGCAAACACGGAGGGATGGTCCCACCCGATTACATGGACATTCACAGAATATCACTGACTATCAGCCTTCACTTGCAGTTTATGTTCCAGAACCAGGACATAAAACACGAGTGGCCTGATTTTCCATCACCCTGCATCGTGTGTAGTTATATACAGTAGTGCAATGTGGGTACGAAGTGCTGCCAGACTGTAGAACTGCCCTACCAGTAATAGTGTGCAGCAGCAACAGTAGATAGTAACTGAGCTAGATCCCTTCCAAACACCCACTGTCATAACTGGCAAATCTCTCTAAAGCTTTTAGTTACACCAAAATAGAGGCATTCACCAAATTAACACACACTAACTTTGTTTTTATGGTTGGCAACTTATTCTGCAGCTCAAGTTATGTGCTGGAATGACAGGACCTTGGGGATTCAAGTTACTATTAGCAAAGAACAGAACTCACTATTCAGCAACGAAAGCCATTAAGAACCCATATTGTCACAAAAGGACAACTCTAAGCAGGACAAGGGGTTATTTTACCAATATACAAGGGTATGGTGAGATTTTAGGTCTACACTACAGACCTATATCGGTATAACTATGTCATTCAGGGATGTGAAAAATCCACACTCCTGAGCGATGCAGTTTTATCAAACTAACTCCCCCTCCCCCCATGTAGACAGTACTATGTCAGCGGGAGAGCTTCTCCCATACCTACCACCTCTTCGGGAGGTGGATTAGCTACGCCAATGAGAGACGTTCTCCTGTTGGCGTAAAAGTGTCTTCATTCTAGCGCTACAGTGGTGCAGTACATGAAGACAAGCCTTAGTACCATGTTTAAGTTTGGGCACCTGTAGTGCTCCCTTGCCCTCCAGTGTGGAGGGAGGCCACTCTGCCTTGTTATCTTGGAGTTTAGTCCTCGGCCTCGGGTTGCACTGGTGGGGCTGAGCTGTAAGCAGTCTAGAGCTCTGGGCCTGTCTGGCAGAGGCAAAACACACAACAGTCTGGGCCCCTTGTCCCAGCCCCTGGACAGGGCAGCGCCCTGCATAGTCTCTAGCTTGCTGCCCCGCAATAGGGCTAACAGCAAGTAACAGTCTAGGGCCCTAGCCCTTCGGCAGGGCTGGGCTGGTAGCAGGCTATAGCCTGGGCTTGTGGGCTCAGGCAGCCAGCAACCACACACAGTCAAGACGCTCTAGCCCCTGGGTGGGTAGGGCAGGAAGCAGGCTTTAGCCGAAGCTTGGGGCTCAGGCAGCCAAACACACACAGTCTCAGGGTTCAGGTAGAGGTGAGCACCCACACAGTCTAGGGCAGTAGTGGGCAACCTGGCGAGCCGCTAGACAGTTTGTTTACATTGACTGTCCGCAAGCACGGCTGTCCACAGCTCCCAGTGATAGTTGTCTCGCGCCACTCTGAGCAGTTACCCTGCGTGTGCAGCCAACCATCCCCCACTTCTTTTTCTACCCCAGAGGATCAACGTGAAACTCCGAAGTAGAGGGGAGGAATGAGGGTAGTGGAGCATTCACAGGGTCCTTGAAGAACCTCAGTTACTGCACAAAGTGAGTAACCTTCTCTTCTTCTTCTTCGAGGAGTGTCCCTGTGGGTGCTCCTCTTTAGGTGACTGTAGAGCACTAGTGGAGGGGAGAGGCTTCGGAGTTGATTTATGTGCGGTGAAGAGCACCAAGAGTCCAAACTGGGCATCTGCAGCTGATTGTTGTTCTAATGCATAGTGTTTGGTGAAGGTATGGACTGATGCCAGGTAGCTGCTTTACAAATGTCCATGATGGGTACATTATTGAGAAAGGCTACAGGTGTGGATAGCGCTCTGGTGGAGTGTATGCGCGAAGTCCAAAGGGAGCTTGCAGATTAGTTTTGGTAACATAATTGAATACATGTAGATACCTATTTAGATAGTCTCTGCTTGGAGATGGTTTGACCCTGGGAATGTTCTGTTGTGAACACAAACAGTCTGGATGATTTTCTAAAGGATTTTGTTCTTTCTATATAGAACGCTAGCACTCTGCGGACGTCCAGCATGTGAAGGGAGGCCTCTCTGTTGTCTGCATGCCGTTTGGGGAATAATACAGGTAAGTAAATGGGCTGTTTAAGATGGAAGGGGGAGGTGACCTTGGGTATGAATTTAGGATGTGGTCATGGGATTACTTTGTCTCTGAGGAATGTGATATAAGGTGGATGTGCCATTAGGGCACCCAGCTCTCCCACCCTTCTTGCTGACATGATAGCTACTAAGAAGGCAACCTTCATGGATAGGTGCAACAATGAGCAGGTTGCTAGTGGTTCAAAGTGTTTACCCATGAGGGCATGGAGAATGAGATTCAGACCCCACATGGGGGTCAGGTGCTATAATGTGGGATAAGTGTTCTCTATGCCTTTAAGGAAGCGTTTAGTCTGTTACTCCATCCACCTTAAAGTGGAAGGAGGTGCTGGCTGCAAGATGCACTCTGAGTGAACTAGTAGATAGGTCCGATTTTTTTAGTGTCAATATGTAGTCGAGGATTATGGGTAGCAGGGCCAACAGTGGAATAATCTGCTTGTCCTGGCACCAAGTACAGAATCGTTTCCACTTGTGCATGTATGTCTTTTGTGTGTTCAGCCTTTGACTGTTCAGTAGTATATCTTGAATTTCCTTAGAACAATGTGTCTCAAGTCCCATCATCCATGGATTAGCCAGGCCTTGAAATGGAGTACTGAAATGCTGGGGTGATGGAGGCATTCTGTGTCAGCAGATGAGGCACAAGGGGAAGGGTTCGTGGTGGTGTCACAACCATCTGTTTCAGGTATGGAAACCATGTTTGTCTGGGCCATGTTGGTGCCATGAAGATGACCCTGGATTTGTCTTGTTTGATCTTGTGGAGGCTCAATAAAGGGATTGGGGGGGGGGGAGGCATACAGTAGTGGGGCCTCCCATTTCAAAAGAAAGGCGTCTCCCAGAGAGTCGTGCCCCAGTCTGGCCTGAGAGAAGTATTGAGGGCACTTGGCATTGTGTGCCATTGTGAAAAGATCTATTGAGGGGAATCCCCACTGTCCGAATATAGTTTTCATTATTCCGGGATCCATCTCCCACTCGTGGGTTTCTGAAAAGTTCCTGCTTAGTTGGTCCACTGTTGCATTCTGGGGTCCGGGCAGGTAGGATTCTATGATGTCTATGTTGTTGGAGATGCATCACTGCCAGAGGCAGACTGCTTCTGCACGGAGGGGATAAGATCGGGCTCCTCCTTGGCAATTTACATAAAGCATAGTCGCCAAGTTGTCTGTAAGAATCTGGACAGTCCTGTTGCGGATCAGAGGGAGAAAGTGCTGGCAGGCATTTCGGACTGCCCTTTGGTCCAGTAGATTTATGTGGAGATTGGATTCTGTTGGGGACCAGTGACCTTGTATGGTATTGTCACACAAGCGTGCCCCCCATCCCAACAGAGAGGCGTCTATGGTGATTGTTACAGATGGAGGTTTTTGTTGGAAGGGGACACCTGAGCAAACATTCGTATGTTGTGTCCACCACATGAGTGAGTTTTTAACCCTGCTGGGCGTTGTAAGACGTCTGTTGAGCGAGTGTCTGTGTTGCATATAGACAGTGCGGAGCTAGGTCTGTAGGCATCTCATGTGGAGGCTGGCATGTTTCACGACAAACGTCATAGCCACCATGTGCCCCAGTAGTTGTCGGCACGGTCTGGCGTACGTTTGTGGGCTGTATCTTACTGCTGTAATTAGATTTGTTAGAGTAAGAAAGTATTGTTGGGGTAGTTGTGCTGTTGCTGTGAGTTAGTCAAGGTGTGCCTCTATAAAGTCCAACTGTTGGGTGGGTATCAGAGTGGATTTTTGAAGGTTGATTTGTAACCCTAGGTCCGTAAACAGGGTTATAGTGGTATGAGTGGCATCGATTGCTGCCTGCTGTGTTGGTGCTTTTAGAAGGCAGTTGTCTAGGTAGGAAAAGATGATCACACCCTGCCTATAAAGGTGTGCTGCTGTGATGGCGAGAACCTGGGAAAACACCCTTGGGGTGGTAGACAGGCCAAAGGGGAGCACTCTGTAGTGGTAATGCAGGTTCCCTAGAGTGAATCACAGGAACCGCCTGTGTGCCGGATGAATGGTAACATGAAAGTAAGCATCCCGTAGGTCAAGGGCCAAAAGCCAATCTCCTTTCTCCAGTGCCGGAATTATAGTTGCTAGAGTCACCATCTTGAAACGTTGTGTCCTCACGAACTTCTTTAGTTTTCGCAAGTCGAGACTGGGCCTCCATCCACCTGTTTTCTTCTGACTGAGAAAGTAACGTGAATAAAACCCTCTGCCCCTGTGTTGAGCTGGCATGGGTTCCACGGCACCTAATTGTAGGAGATGGTTTATTTCCTTCTCTAGCAGATACACGTGAGAGGGGTCCCTGAAGAAGTACTGAGAAGGGGCGTGGGTAGGTGAATAGAGATAAAAGGGATGGAGTAGCCCTTTTAGATTATTTCCAGATCCCATTTGTCCGTGGTGATGGTTTTCCAGACTGTGCAGAATGGTGACAGATGGTCTCCAAATGGGCTGGAGATTGGATGTAACTCTGCGATTGGAGAATGTGGAGTTCTCGTGTCCTCGACCAACACTTCAAAACATTTGCCTCGAAGTGGATGGTTGAGCTGTAGACGACTGATCTTGTGGTTGTCGGTGTCTTGTCTGCCTCTGTTTGCGGCACTGGTCATAGTGTCTTCGAGGCTGGGTGTCTGGGGCAGTTCGGAATCGTTCATTATAGAATCTGCCCTGTTTCTTTTTGTTTGAATGGACATAGATTCTGAGTGTCTTTAATGTTGCTTGGGAGTCCTTCAAGGTGTGCATGGAGACGTCTGTGCTCTATGCAAACAATTTTTGGCCTTCAAAAGGTAGGTCCTCTACGGTTGCTTGAACTTCCCTTTGGAAAGATGGAGCCAGGAAGCCCTAGGCATGACTACAGATATAGCAATGGATTGTGCCGCCATGTCAGCAGACTCAAGAGAAGCCTGCAGGGCTGTTCTGGCCATGAGGGAACCTTCTGCAATATTGGCCTTGTAGTGCTCCTTTTTGTCTTCTGGAAGTTGTTTAATAAAGGTTGCCATCTGAGAAAACATGTTGTGCGTGTATTTGGCTAGTAAGGCCAAGTAGTTGCCTATTTGGAATTGGAGGGTTATGCAGAAGTTATGTAAAGCCTGCATACCAAGCAAGGAAATAAAATTCATAGGGAAGGGTTGCAGACTGCGCTGGATGAGCGACCATCTCAAACAGAAATAATCAAAACAGATTACAAGAAATCAGAAAGCCTAGAAGTAATGGAAGATGGCAGGGATCAGCAAGGAAAGCTACCTCTTGGAGGTTAGAAAGCATAGGGATAAAGTGAGAATTGCCAAAAGCCAAGCAGAGTTAGACCTTGCAGAGGAAATTAAAACCAATAGTAAAAGATTCTGTAAAAAGAAAAAGTGGGACCTCTAAGCACTGAGGATGGGGTGGAGATTAAATATTATCTATGTATGGCCCAACACCTGAACAAATACTTTGCCTCGGTTTTTAATGAGGCTAATGATGAGGTTAGAAGTAGTGGCAGGTTGGCTAATGGCAATGAGAATATGGAGGTAGAAATTACCGCATCCAAGGTGGAAATCAAATTTAAATATCTTAATGGGACTAAATTGGAGGGCCTGGATAATCTCCATCCTAGAATATTAAATGAACTGGCACATGAAATTGCAATTCCAACAGCAAGAATTTTTAATGAATCTATAAACTCGGGGGTTGTACCCTGTGACTGGAGAATTGCTACTATAGTGCCTATAAGAAAGACAAAAAAGGTGATCCAGGAAACTACAGTTTGACCTTAATTGTATGCAAGGTCTTGGAACAAATTTTGAAATAAAAAGTAGTCAAGGGCATAGAGGTGAACAGTAATTGGGATAGAATACAACCTGGTTTTATAAAAGATAGATTGTTCCAAACCAACCTGATCTCCTTCTTTGAGAAGATAACTGATTTTTTGGACAAAGAAAATGCAGTAGATCTAATTTACCTGGTTTTCAGTAAGGTATTTGATAGAATTCCACATGGGAAATTATTATTATTAGTTATTAGTTGAGTTCCTCAGGGAACGGTCTTGGGACCAAATCTTATTTAACATTTTTTATTACTGACCTTGGCACAAAAAGTGGGAGTGTGCGAATAAAATTTGCAGATGACACAAAGTTGGGAGGTATTGTGAATATGGAGGAGTTTGGAAACTCATATGAGAAGATCTGGATGATCCTGTAAACTGGAATAATAGAAATGTGATGAGACTTAATAGTGCAAAATGCAAGGTCATCCTTTTAGGGACTAACAACAAGAATTTTTGCTATAAGCTTGGGACTTATCAGTTGGAAGTGACTGAGGAAGAGAAAGACTTGGGTATATTGGTTGATCACAGGATGATTGAGCCGTCAATGTAATGCAGCTGTGAAAAAGGCTAATGCAGTCCTAGGATGCATCAGGCAAGATATTTCCAGTAGAGACAGGGAAGTGTTAGTACCATTGTGCAAGGGGAGACCTCATCTAGAATAGTGTGTGCAATTCAGGTCTCCCATGTTTAAGATGAATTCAAACTAGAAAAGGTGCAGAGAAGAGCTACTAAGATGATCTGGAGAATGGAAAACTACCTTATGAGAGGAGACTCAAAGAACTTGGCTTGTTTAGCCTAACCAAAAGAAGACTGAGGGGAGATATTGCTCACTATAAATATATCAGAGGGATAAATACCAGGAGGGAAAGAAGTTAAGTTAAGCACCAATGTGGACACAAGAGCAAATGGATATAAATTGGCCATCAACAAGTTTAGGCTTGAATTCTAACCATCAGAGCAGTGAAGTTCTGGACCAGCCTTCCAAGGGGAGCAGTGGGGGCAAAAAATCTAACTGTCTTCAAGACTGAGCTTGACATGTTTATGGAGGGGGCAGTATGATTGGAATGCCTACAGTGGCACGTGGCCCATTGGCGACTGCCAGTAGCAAAAATCTCTAATGGCTGAAGACGGGACACTAGATGGGGAGGGCTCTGAGTTACTACAAAGAATTCTTTCGCAGGTATCTGCCTGGTGGGTCTGGCCCACCTGTGCAGGGTCTAACTGATCACTGTATTTGGGGTTAACAAGGAATTTTCCCCCAGTCAGATTGGCAGAGACCCTGGTTTTTTTTTTTTTGGTTTTTTTTTTTGCCTTCCTCTGCAGCATGGGGCATGAGTCACTTGCAGGTTTAAACTAGTGTAAATGGTGAATTTTCTGTAAGTTGCAGTATTTAAACCATTATTTGAGGACTTCAGTAACTCAGACAGATGTTAGGGGCTTATTACAGGAGTGAGTAGGCAAGGTTCTGTGGCCTGCAATGTGCAGGAGACCAGACTAGATGATCACGATGGTCTATTCTGACCTTAAATTCTATGAGTCCTCATTCAAGAACAGGAACTTGTATAGAGAGAGATTTCTAAGGAACTCTGGCTCACGCTAGTACAACAGGGAATACCTAGAAGATGCATTTGGCTTTCCCACAGTTGTACTTTTAGTTTCTCTAGTGGCAGAGCACAGACAGGAATGAATATAGGATACATTTGTGTAAAAGAGCTGTAATGAATATAAAGGATATTCTTCATTGAGGATTATGGTCATAGAGACCCAGATCTCCTCTCTAGCTCTGTAAGCTCCCAGACTAACAAAGTCTGTACTGCCTAGCATCACCCCAAAAGGTTTCTCAAAGTTCCAGCCTCAAGTAACCAGTCCTGGAACAGGGACCATACTGTGACTCACCAAACAGTAAACCAATGCTTAATACCACACCTAAGGCATGTATCCTTGCACAACACCTCCCCAGTGAGTTTTATTGGGTCACTGTGTTTATTGGGAAGTGGTAAAATGACATTTATATTTTCTCCATTCTGATAGTTTCAAATAATTTCATTGGCACAACACTGATATTTTCCATAATGCAGGTTTGTAACAAAAGCAGGTCTTATTTGCGGTGTCATGTGAGGTTATTATCAGGACTATTGACCAACTGGGATTTTCTAGCATTCTATGCTCTGACTTAACAGGTTTTCCTTTCAGCATGCTTAACAGTCAGAACCAATGCAGACTATAACTCTTGTCACCACAGCACTAAAAATCTTCCCTAGCTAGTTTCTGTACTTGCAGTTCATTGCATGTGTAATTAGTACCATCACTCTCTTTAACTGCCCCCTATTAAATTACCCCCTTTTCCGTATTTTTCTTCTGGGACTTTTTAATCTGCTGATATTGACAAAGAGGATCAGCCTGATCACACTGGTACACAAGGATTTCAGGAATACCGCTTGTGACTGTCATTTCATGCTCCATCACATCTGTGCATCTCAGATCATAATACTAATTAAGAAACAAGTCTTTTCTTCACCTGTGAGTGGTGCAAAGCAAGCCACCAGCACGCTGAGCACAGTTAAAGCAAGCACATTAGAACCTTGCTGAACTGGTGGGCTGCAACCTTCTTCTTCTTCCTTCTCCTCTGGGATCTAACCACCTCTGCCATTTTGGTTTTCAGCTCTTAATTTAACATACCTGCTAGAACTAAGGCATATCCAGTGATCATTTTCCCTTGATACCTCCTCTGCAGCAAGCTACTCCATACATCAAATGCTAATTAATGTATCACTGTTCTTTTCAAATGATCAGTTCAGTAATGTGCCTTGCAGTCACTAGCTCACTAATATGTATGTATTTCCACTGGTCTTCAGCTATAAGCAGCTGCTGACATTTTTCAGATGTATCTTCTGTACATGTATCTACTGCAGCACACAGCTATTTCCAATCTTTTTCTCTCTCTCTCATTTACCACCTGGCACCAAATACCGTTTTTTCTGGTTTCTATGTATTAATAGCAATACTTTGCACTTCTATAGCGCCATTCATCCAAGAATCTGGAAGTACTTTACAAAACTGGAATGAATTAAGCCTTGCAACAACGAAAATACAAGTGATCATTCCCAGTGTACAGATGGTGGAGCTGAAGCACAAAGAGCTTATGACTTGCTCTAGGTCACATGGCTACTCTGAGACAGAACTGGGAATAGAACACAGATCTGCAATCTCACAGTCCTGTGCTCTAGCCACATAAATTACCTTCCATCTCCTCCTGCATCCAATATATGAAAAAAATATACCATTGCTGCAAAAGGAGCTCTCATGCGGAAACAATGACTCTTAATTGCCAGTCCTAACTAATGCGTTTTTTCACCACTTATGATTAAAAAGCAATTCTGTAGGATCACTCTCACAAGAGAATACTACCACCTAGGGATTTCTTTATTCCACAGTGTGTGGTGAATCTACTAACCTGAAAGGTCTAGAGTATCTCTGACAGTCAGACATCGTAACAAATCTTAAGTAATTATGTCAGTTCCTTCAAAAACATCTAGAGCATCTAGTAAGTAGTAAAAGAGTTGAGACCTCTAAAGCAAATATGACTATCTTCATGCTACAGCAAAGTCCATACAAGAACAAGCTTCCGCACACACAGTCCTAGCACAGTTGTTTAATCATGTGTTGGTTTTTTTTTTGCTGTGTCATCAGAAGAAATACAGAGAAAAATGTTGATTGAATAATCAAACCCTACCAAAGGAAATAAAGAAATTCAGATGCTGAACCAGCCTACTCAGCAGCTCCCCAATACGCTATTGCAGGGGTCGGAAATCTCTGGCACGCGGCTCGCCAGGGTAAGCACCCTGGCAGGCTGGGCCAGTTTGTTTACCTGCTGTGTCCGCAGGTTCGGCTGATCGCAGCTCCCACTGGCTGCAGTTCGCCATCCCAGGCCAATGGGGGTGGCAGGAAGCAGCGGCCAGCACATCCCTTGGCCCGCGCCGCTTCCCGCCGCCTCCATTGGCTTGGAGCGGCGAACCGCGGCCAGTGGGAGCCGCGATCGGCCGAATCTGCAGACACGGCAGGTAAACAAACCAGCCCGGCCCGCCAGGGCCTGGCAAGCCGCGTGCCAGAGATTTCCGACCCCTGCAATAGTGTATTGGGGAGCTGCTGAGTAAGCTGGTTCAGCATCTGAATTTCTGCTCTATTGTTATTATAAATTATCACGCAGCAATGCTAAGAGGCCACCACTAAGATTGCGGACCCCTCATGCTGAATGTACACATGGACCCAGAGTAAAAGACATCAACAATCTCGAATAGTTTATAATCTAACTAGATAAGAGAGAGGCAGGTAAGTGAAACTGAGGCACAGATGAAGGGGAGGAGGATGGAAGGAAGTAATTTATAGCAGCCCTCAAAAGGGTGCAACTTACTTCCCCTTGCCTGCCTATCCAGATCCACTGGCCAGTAAACAGGGGGGTGGAGCCTGGGCTCTCACCAGCCCTCTTATCCCCCTTGTTTAGCTCCAGTGCTCTGCGCAGGACCCAGTCTCAGGATCCCAGTAGCCCTGACTCAGAAGTGAGGAAGTCTAAATTCCTGTATGACCATGTTAGGGTTCCTCACAATTTCACCCCAAGATTCCATTCTGCCATTGTGGACCTAGAAACAGGCCTTCTTCAAAAAAAGAGACATGACCCTGTTTCTTTCAAGAGTTAAAGGTTAAAAGACAAAAACACTGTGGATCTGAATTAATTCCATACCCTTAAAAATACAGATACTGCTAAAATTAAATAACCTCCACACACACACTTTAAAAAAATGCATCTTTTGTTTATAAAAACTGCTTTCCGCACCCGTTGGCTTGAAGTGGATTCCATCATATACAGGGTTAACAGTTGGGTTCAATGGCTCTCAGCACCCCAACTGTACAATCTGTTTCCACACCCCTGTTCCAACCTCAGTGTCAGCACATATAATCGTGTGACTGTCACACATCAAGAAAGCAATGGATTAAGGTTCAATTGGTCTTTCTATTACGTTTTCAAAATGAAAGATATCCATAGCTGTAGCCCATAGATGCCTTTAAGTTTGTATGCCCCCCCCCCCCCCCCCAAATACCCCCCCATACCAAAAAAAAAAAAAACCCACCAAGGCCAGATGTTCATGAAGAGGAGTCGATCCATAAATCAAGTCATCTCTATGGCAGACTATGCCATCCCTCTATTAACTTACTTCTCTTCCTGAAAATTAACCAAATGAACAGGGTATCTACTTTTATCCCAGGTATAGAAAAGAATACTAGTGGCCAGATACTGGCCCTCTGAGCAGCACAGCAGAGCATCTGAGGGTTCCTCTGGCACAGGAGGCATACTGGGACATGTTAGTGGAGGGCATGTAGCCAGAGCACTGCTGTGACCCCGACCTGGCAGAATAGCTCCTCGGGTCCTGTTACTAGCTAGGTTAATTTATGGGTCCTGGAACTGCTCCAATCACACTGTGGGCTGAACCCACCCCCAGTACCCTTGGGGACCAGGACAGAACAAAGACAGCTTGAAACCACTATGCCTGTCCCCAGGTCCTGCACTGAACACAGACTGGCTGGATCCAAAAATCAGTGTGAACATGCCTGTAATTGTAATGGAGAGAAGTTAAATTGCTGACTTATTTGACTCACTTTTGAGTTTTACAAAAAAAAATAAATTCTAACAATCTTGAAGGGCAATACATAGCCAAAGCACTGTTGTATGCCTCTTTGCACAATAGTAACTCATCCATAGTACCTTGAGTATAAAGTTTACTACTCTAAAAAAGAAAATTGAGTGAATACTAATTGCTATGGGAAATGCCCTGCCAACTATGCTGTGGGGTGAGGGGACTCAGTACGAACAGAAATGTTATATTTAAAAAAAATATGTTCCCCTTCTGTAAGATTCTCCTTGCACTACCTGGTTCATTGACAATATCTGCAGAATGCATCAAAAATACTGGATGTCTTATTTCAACCCATAGCGTCAGTGAAGGAGGAAATGCTGGTAGGATTTCATGGAGGAGTGTTTCTGTCTCGGGTTTTGTTTAAAAATTTACTTTTCTCCTAACTCTCTGCATCTTGTTATCCCTCCTACCCTCATTCGTGTGCATCCTGGTTAGAGACAGTCAGCAGATAGCCTGTCGAAAGGAGAAGGATGTTCCTGTGATTAAGGGACTGGACTGGAACACAGATGATCTGGGTTCTATCCAAGGTGCATGAGGAGATTTCTTAGGGCAGACTGGATTATCATAATATCCACTTCTGGCCTTAAAAATCTAAGAGTATAGCAGAAGTCTGGGATTAACTCAATCTTAGTTTATTTTTGCAGGTCACATTTAAAGTATGCATCACCATAAAACTGAAAACGTGTTTGATTGTTTTTTAAAAAAGGAACTTCACACATCCAAATCTACAGTTCAGTGGCTTGAGCCACCTGTGGGTGAAAACAGTAGCAGGAGCTAAGTTAAATTCCAAAGCAGAGAGCATTGATGCAGTGCAGTCAGTGCTCTGAGGCTACTTCTAGAATCTGGTGCCCGAAATATTCCAGACTCGTGTTTCTATGGTATTTTAGCCTTGTTTGCTTGTTTACCTGAATTTACTTTTCATAAAAACCTTTGAAGAAAAATCATTGGGACTCTTGGGATTATTTTTGGGTGTTGCTCACGGATTAGAATTTCTCAAAGGTTCCAAGAGGTCTCCTCAGCTATTTTGTGACACTACTAAAGGCCTGTCAAAAACTAAAACTCAGAGTTAAGGGTAAGAGTCTGTCCTTGATTCACCCTGTGTTGTGCGAGATATTGGAGCAGATGAAAGACACTCAGGGTGCTGCAGAACAGAAAGCGATATTACATGCTAGATCAGCCCCAGCATACCTCATCTCAACAGAGTGAATTAAGGACATTCTTTACTCAGAAATTCCTTGCTCTAGTTGCTTTCTGTACGCTAATTAACATGATTTAAAGTTACTTTTTTGTTTGTATATTCAAGCTAAACACCCTTTGGACTTTTTAAAGTATGCTACTGAAAATGCACAGGATATTTATAGATGTTGCCTATTGTCTATAGAGTTAGGTCTAGTCTCTGTTTCCCTTCCCCTCCCATGCTGTCCTATAGAATCACAGAATATTAGGGTTGGAAGAGACCTCAGGAGATCATCTAGTCCAATCCCCTGCTCAAAGCAGGACCAACACCAACTAAATCATCTCTAATCCATTAAAGCAGAGGTCCCCAAATTGTGGGGCGCATCCCCATGGGTGGTGGGTGAACCGCGGGCTGAGGGAGGCTAGCTCCCATCTTGTCCTGTCCCTTCTGCCCAAGGTCCCACCCCTCCCACCCTCTTTCTCTTGCTGGAGCCTGTTCCCAAACCCCAAACCCCATCCCCAGCTGCGACCCCAGCCTTGTCCCCAGGAGCGGCACCAGGGTTTTTGGCGCCCTAGGCGGGGGTTCTTCTGCGCTCCTGGTCGGCGGCGGCAATTCTGCGGTGGGGGGGTCCTTCCGTGCTCCCGGTCTTTGGGGCACTTCGGCGGCGGGTCCCGGAGCAAGTGAAGGACCTGCCGCAGAATTGCCGCTGAAGACCCGGAGCACGGAAGGACCCCCCGCTGCCGAATTGCCGACGACGGTGGCAAAATGCCGCCCCCCCAAATCCTGGTGCCCTAGGCAACAGCCCAGGTCACCTAAATGGAAGCGCCGGCCCTGCTTGTCCCTCTTACCTCTATCCGCGTTGTCCCTGGGAGCCACAACCCCTCTCCCCGCCCTGGTGCAGGGGGAGGGGAGGAACGGGACGCAGACAGGGATAAAGGGGGCCAACCCTGAAAATTTTGGGGACCATTGCATTAAAGTCTAGGGAAATAAGATTTATTAAGGTACTCATAAATAAAATCAGCATCTCAATGATAAGATAGCCCTACAGACACCCTCCTTCTACAC
This sequence comes from Trachemys scripta elegans, assembly GCF_013100865.1. Lineage (NCBI taxonomy): Eukaryota > Metazoa > Chordata > Testudines > Emydidae > Trachemys > Trachemys scripta. The sequence goes on along the minus strand of NC_048298.1, from coordinate 199,713,569 downwards.
TATGAGAAATTTTATTCAAGTGAAAATATTTCAGGAAAAGCATTGATTTTTCTTAAAGGAGGGGACTAGGGCTTTTGTTTTTTCCCCTTCTTTTCCAGTCTTCCCTTTAATAGCTTCAGTAGATTTGGGACAAGTCCCCAGTGCACTAGTGCCATGTCCTGTTGCAGAGATGCTTTCAGCTGCTTATCTGTATGTTTGCTCTGCCTGAGTTGTGCTTGTCAACCTGTCATCCTTGGCTCTAATTACTTCCTTTCCAGCTTATTCTGCAATCATCTTCACATACAAAGCTCCTTTTTCCTATTACAAATCCTCCACAGACCTCAGTGGAACTTATAATACCCAGGATGACATATTAAAAGCACAGCTCCAAAGATAAACTTCACTGTTTTCGGTAAATTGGAACCCCTCTCCTTGTCAACTTGATGGTTGGCTTTGGAATGATGTCTTTAAAAATGAGGGGCCTGTTTATATTTTCACAACTGTGAATCTTTCATCCTTCCCCTTCTACTATGTAATTCTATTTGGTGTGGGGGGACAGGCCTCATTATTGATGCTTTTTCCTAAATGGGTTTCTAACGTGCATTCCCTGATTCTGATGATACTGAAAATCCATAGCGCTGATCTGTAGTGCTAATTGCAGCTTGAAAATCCATTTGAAAAAAAGTAATTCAGGGTTCAAATGGCATGATAAAGACAATGAGAGCAAAAAAGAAAATGCTTTATTAGGCTATTATTGAATTAACAACGAAAAGATAAAGTGAGCACTTCAGCAAAGGAAAGAGAGCGGCAAATCTAGCAGAAATCTATACATTGCTCTATTTGCTGCTATATCAGCAAGCACAAGCTTCCTCAATGCAAACAGAGCTCTGCACTTTCCCTCCAGAGCATTCCAACTCTCATTCTGTTTCTTGCAGTCTTCTGTTCCCCTTCGCTAATCTTTGCATCCTTTTATAGAATTCCCACTTGGGCACCTAAAACATGTCTTACATCACAACCCTACGAACGCTCACACCACTTCAATAATGCTTTTGAACTCCGCTGATCATGCTGAATTAATGTTAGACTACAGTGTTCATGGCTCTGGCAACAAAATAATTCCTGTCCATTTGTTAGATATTTCATGAAATATATTAGACTCCCACATAATGCAATTTAGCTATTTTATGCATCATGTTCTTTACACTGATTGAACTTGTCTGCATAAAGACAGAGATTTCATAAGTTAACAGGCTCAGCATGTGAAACCAGTGAGTATGGAAGGCAGAAGCTGCGGCACGTTGTCTAAGAAAAACCAACCTTCATTTTCTGCAAGCTACCTTTAGTACTACAAGTCGGAAGTCGGGGTTTCCTCCACCCCCCACAGAAAAGCAGGACACTTAACACTCATGGAGTTTCTGGAATTGTCTTAAATTATTATAAATCTGCTTTAGTATCTGTTATGTGACAGCTCAAAATGTCATGTGACAATCACACCGATTCATTTTACACAGCTTTAACACCCAATAAATAATTAAACATAGCTATCTGTCTGAAAAACAAAAGAGAAAGCGACAGGAGATGAGAAGCTCTTTGGGCAAGAGGACCGAGTTTAAATGACATCAAAGCATTATTTTATTTACTGCAAAATGTTTACTCTTTTCTGGACCCTCTTGTCTCTTGTAAGGGAAGCAAACAAATATAGGAACAGATTGTATGTCCTACCACTGAAAGAAATAAACACACAATTGATTCTTTTTTTTAAAGCAGAAGGCCAGATCCTCAGCTAGGATAGATCTGTGTATCTGCATTGTCTTTGATGAGCTCAGAATTTGGCCCACAATTCTTTATATTAAACACAAAATTAGTGGAACTGATGTATGGGGGAAAACGTTTTGTTGTGAATTTGGCTCTTATTCTTGGGCAGGAGGAGTATAGGTAATTGATGTCCTGGGCAGGGCCGGCTCTGGCTTTTTGGCCGTCCCAAGCAAAAAAAAAAACCACCACCACCAACAACAAAACGGTGCGGCCAGAACGGCAAAGCAAAAAAAAAACCTGTGGACCGGCTGGGGGGTGGGGAGGAGAGAGAGGGAGGGAGTGGGCAGGAGAGAGAGAGAAGAGGCGGCCAGGGCTACTGCAGGGGCGCTGCCACCTGGCCCCTCCCGCTGCGCCGCCTCCTGCCGCGAGGGCTCCGCTCCGGTCGGCGGGGAGGGAAGGAAGAGGACTGCCCTGCAGGGTGCTCTGGTTCTCCGCGCCGCTGCCCCCTACAGGGTGGCCGGAGTGGGAAAAAAAAAAGCGGTGTGCCACTCTAGGATTGGGAGGAATGCCGCCTCCAATGATCTGCCGCCCCAAACACCAGCTTGCTCAGCTGGTGCCTGGAGCCGGCCCTGGTCCTGGGGTCCTCGAGGGAGGCTGGCAAATGCTGGATACACAACTTTCTCCTGGTAGCCACTCTATAAAAGCCACTGGGGTCATGGTTGGAGGCACCTACTTGTACATGCCCTTCTGACAGAGATGTCTCGTGTCTTTGTAGAGGGAAAGCTTTGTGAAGGACAGGAGAAATGGCAATTCCTAGAATGAAGATGTGGGAAGAACCTCAAAACCAAGGAGTGGGTTAATTTTTAAATTTTTAAAGTGGTTTTGGTCTATTTTTCATCCAATTGATGGTATTATATGGCCCCAAGTTAATAACAGGTTTCAGCAGAGACCCAGGGTGGAAGAATCCATTTTCAAATGACATTGGGGAGGCAACAATATGGTGACTGGGGTCACCCTAGGCAACAACAATGCCACAGTGAAACATATGGCAAGAATAAACTCTAGTACTCTTTGGCACGCCAAGAGAGATTAACCATACAAAAGGAAGAGATTAAATCATTTCTGGAGGAATGAAAGGAAAAATTCTTCAGGTCAGAACCTGATGGTTTTTAATGAAGCACTACATTTATCTGGCCATTTTCTCTAACTTAAACAAACTGAATTAAAATGGAATGACATGTCATCCATTTTTTTTAAATTAAATTTTTATACCAATACCACGTCTGCTAAAATATTTGGAGTTTTCTCTAATACTTTTTGCCTGCAGGCTCAAATTTCTCATCTAGCAATCAGAACTAAAAGCAATGTAGGAATCTCGATAAAGCATTTAAAAACGACTTCTTAAAGACAGGCTATAAAAGCTTTCTGCAGGCCCACAAGATTTTCTTAGCAGATATTCTGTTTTTCTCGCAAAAGATACAATTTGTCCCACATTTTCAGTCTGATGATGTTTTCTGAAATACACAAAAAGTCCAGGAGGACTAGAAGCAAGCGGCTTGTATCGATGAGGAAACTGGAAATGAGGAGGAAGATGGAATTGGACTTCAGATGCATGTGTCATCTGCCCCAGTGAGCAGACTGTCTTGCCTGAACCTCATGTATTTGAGAAGCCAGAAGAGGAGAAAGACTACTTGCTGGAGGAAATAGAGCAGCTATGCTAGTTTATGAATGGCAGCCAGGAGCATGCCCATTACATTAGAATATTGCACCACTGAAAAAATGTTATGACTGCTGATTTCCGTTTTCCTTTAATTTACTTCATTGAAAGCTGACAGATTGATTGCTTAGCATGGTTATTAACTTTTACGATTCCAGCAGCTGTCTTGGACCATTATGTAAGTTAGAAACTCAGCACACACTTAAAAAAATAAAATAAAATAAAAATTGTAACTTACCCAGTAAGAAAATGCTATAATGACTGCAACTGAGTGCAGAGCATAATGGATGGGATTGACATTTCTAAACAATGGGATCATTGTCAGAGTGTTGATGTGGCTAGACCAAAGAGAGTCCATCTAAGCACACATAATGGGAACCATTTTGCAGAATTACCTATCCATCTTGATAAATTATTAACAGGGCTAGCTACTGATGGTGAGAATAGCACGTCTCCTCTGTTTACAAATGCTGTGGTAACCTGAGCCTTGGGGTTTAACTAAATCTGATTTAGTGGACTTGAACTTCAGAAGCAAGGCGTTAGACATCTGTTTCTGTAACTCTGAAGGTCTTTAGTATTCTCAGCTGTTCATTCTTTTGCTTTTTCAGATGTCACAAGAATTCTAAAAAGCAAGTTCACAGAGGGCAAAGGAGCATCACTGAATTGTACACATTCATACAGGCTGCTTCCTGAATGACTGGTAACTGCTTTGCATTAAACAACCCATATGGGAAGATTTGTATTTCCTCATGGGTTTTACACCTCCTTCTCACCTCAATTTTCTTTTACTTTTGATTATTACATAAATTGACTTCTTTCCTCCCTCCCTCATTTTCTTGTCAGGTGACTTGAGAGTGGATTCTCTTCATTCTGCAGAAGGAATAATTTGACATATTGCATGCAATGAAATAAGCAACATGTCAGGGGAAAAAACAAAACTAAACACTTATGAAGACCCTGGGGGAAAACTTATGTCTACTGTGAAGTATTCCCAACAGATATCATTAAACTGTACAATACTAATCTTTTTTATGAGCCTTGGCAAAGTGAACTGTGCTTTTTAAAACAAACATTTTGTTAGATTAAGATCTTATCTAAATCTTAGCTTTCACAATAGGTCTACGGAGGGCTGCTCACTCAGAAGCTGCAATGGAGTTTTGATCACAGTGGGAACTGTGGAAATGGAATGCGGGTGGGGGAAAGGAGACCAGCTCCATTGCAATTGGCATTAATCCTTCACTTCATTATTAATTCACTAAGGATCATAATTAATTTATCTGGCATTAATGCAGCTGTCATCTGCATTTCCACTCAGTGTCCTGGATAAAAGTGAAGGCTTTTCTGTGAGGCAATCCACCTTAAAGTGTTGGGGCCAGATCATCAGTTGGTTTTCATTAGAGCTATACCGATTTACACCAGCTGAAGATATGACCCATACTGTGCACAAATTACTTGCTCAAATCAATGATGGCTTTAAAAATTGTTTCAAAAATCATGGAGGTGAAGGTGTGGAACCAAACACAATCAGGTATAGAATAAGCACAGGAAAAAACACTCTAAAAAAACCTCTTTTCTTCACAAAATTTTCCAGAGCTTCTTTGATTCAAGAGCTTCTGTGTGTGTGCTCATTATGGGCTAAATAGTTGTCCAGTTTGCACAGCAAACATGTTCCCTTGTGCAAACTACCTATAACACAGGTGGCAGCGCAGGACGGGAAGAAGGCTCCAGAGAAGTGGTTCTCAACCTATTTAGCATTGTGGGCTGCACATGCGGCCCACAATGTGTTACATGGGCCTCAGATTGAGAACCACAGTTCTCCCCCCAGTTCCCGATGCCCAGCATCCCCCACCCGGAGATCCCTCCACAAAGCAGGGCCAGGAGCGGAGCCCTGGGCACGGGGCTTGGTGGCCAGACCTTGCACCCCGCCGTGTGGAGCCGGGCAGCTCACTGCTGCCACGCAGGGGCCGGGCAGCCAGCAGCTGGGACCTGAATTCCACCACGCGTGGTCTTTCACATGCGCAGAGCCGGGCAGGGCCACGCAGCCTAAAACCTGGGGGTGCTGCAGCACCCCCACAAACCTCTAGTTTCCAGCGCCTCCCACTGCCTCACAACCCAGAGCGCCTCCGCTCCCCACAACCCCTGCCCCACTGCGGCACTCAACAGCCTCCTGCTGCCAGGAACACTCCACCAGGCTGCCAGATGCTGTCTTCCCTGGGCCTACCCCGCTCCGTTTCAGACCAGAGCGGCAAATTTTGAATTTTTTTAGCACACAGCTGGGCTGCAGCTGTGTGCTAACTGGGCCATAGGTTGAGAACCACTGCTCTAGAGAGCCCATTTGTGTAGTAGGGTGGGTGGCTGGGTGTGAGAAGTAGTAGGGAATCAGAATACTATATTCTTGGCTCTACTCCCCAGCACACCAGCTAGTGTAGCTGTGTTACTGGGCCACCAGAGACTGCACGTTTGTATTGGGTATGCACTTGGCCAAGTTTATTCCCTCCTGCAGCAGCAGGAAAAAAATGGAAAGGAGATTTTGACTCAGAGAAGGGACACAGTCAGAGTCATTCCCCTTTGGCTGCTCCAGGGGCAGTGCAAGAATGTATTTTCCTTGCTCAGCATAGGTGGTGTTAGTCATCAAATTGTTGCCTAATCTGTTGACTGTGTATTAATGATACTGATTACTTTAACATCTCCAACTGACAAATTAACACTTTGAGGTTTGGTAGGGTCTAGTCCCGGATCAGGCCCCGTGATAGAATTACGGTTAAATTAGGAACCCCAATGTGCATGGTTGCAACACTCACACTTGGAAAGTACCTTCCATATTTGCAGTCGTTTTATTAACACAGTTGGTGAAGTTACAAACACTCCAATGCTGCAAGGTAGATAATGATCATACAGAATGAGTGTTTGAGCATCAAAATGCTCAGACCATCCCTTGCAAAAAGACCTGAAGTGTTACTCTCCATCCTCTCCGTGACCAGCGGTCGCCATCCTGGCATCTCCCCAGGTACGCAGGCCAGGGTACAGCTTTTATAAGGGATTATGCTGATACCACTATACCTAATACATATTCAGTAGGGGTTTCAGCCCCTTTTTCTTATTTGAACTTCCACACCCTACTAATGTTAGGGGTGCCCTTCTCCGACAGGCTACTAGGCCTTTTATATCAAGCGTATTAACATATAAGCCAATTAGTTACCATGGCATTTTTGTGGTTGGATGTCTGCTGATGTTCCTAAGTAGTATCAGCTGGTTTCTTGTAGTTACCTGTCAGCAGTTTAGTCTGTCTTTGGTTATCTTATGATCAATGATTACTCTTGGTTAGCTGCTTATACTAAGGTTTATTAGCCCTTGTTTAGTTTAGCTAAGGTCTTGTCTTACAGCCCTGGAGGCTTGTTAAGACTGAAATGCAATACGCCTACTCATACCTATGTCTTACCTAACAGATGCCTATGCCAACAGGCTTCTAAATATTATTCTCTCTACTCATGCCAGTTCTGCTCATTGCCCATCAATATGTGTGCAGCTGTATAAGGGAAGCAGGGTTTGGCTCCTTTTTTAATTCTGACACCTTAGGGTGGAATTCGCCCCTGAATACACAGCAAACACAAAGTGTATGCACCACGTCAATCCCACCCAACTGGCGCTTTGAGTGTTTAAGGAGATTCAAGTGGTGCATAGGTCTCATGCTGGCCTTCTGCCTGAGGATGAAATTCACTCGTAAACCCACAAGGGTATCATGAATTGAAATGGCGGAACTTGCAATTGTCATTGAGCGGGCAATGGTTGGTCTTACTGTTACTGCTGCTCATACAGGGTAGTTCTACTTTGAAGAGTCACTCTGTAACAATGGCATTGTGGCATTCCATGTGTATTGCCTCCAACAGTCAGAAAGAGTCCAGAAATAATACACAATTTGTAAGAAGGACAATATAATTTTGTCTTAAATATATGTATAGCACCCCAAGCAGGTGACTGAATCCATTCTCGAGAAAGAAGGTAGAAGTTTTCCATTGTCTCTTTTCAGAGTGACTATTTTCGAGGGTAATGTTACTACACTTCAACTTGACAAAGGAAATTCTGCGCAGATTGACAGATAGGGTATGGAGATCTGTACTGTCATTTTTTCAGGAGTGAGAGATTTCTAGGATGAGGTCAAGAAACTGGCTTATCCACAAAACTGCTAAGTAAGTAAGCCACTTGAAAGAGTGACCATAGTAATTTACTCTCAATCCAGAAACATTATTTAGAGGGGAGGTATTTTTGCAACAGCCCATCCACATTTAGGAGCCAAAAGAACACTCCAACATTTTAACAGCAAATGGGAAATGGACAAGAGATAAGTGGAAAATTTGGAAGAAAACTGGCTAAGTAAATTTTTAAGCATTTTTTTAAAAATGGCAAAAAGTAGCAATTTTCTTTACCACAAAGTTGCTGGCAAAAGCTGTTTTATAATTGCAATATAGGCATTTTCACCACATTGTACATCACATCAGAGGCAAACAGGTCAGAGGAAAATTATCACATGCTTAAATCTGTCATTTACGATGTGACTCAACTGTGTGTTTATTTGTTGCAGGGGCCAGAGAGGAAAATATGATCAAAAACATTTGGCAAAATAATCTGCACTTGTTTTCCAACTTCTGCTTGAATGCACAAATCTCAAAGACATTAGAGTAGACTGCTTGTTGTGGGGATTTTTCTTGTGTATTGTTGTTGCTTTGTTAAGGTAAGTAGAAAGAGGATGGAAGAGAACACTGGATTCTTCAGAGGATCAGTATTGGTAATAAGACTTGGAAGCTTTCACCTTTAAGTCATTTGTTCAAATACAGCACAAGATCATAATCTGCAATGACTGTTCCCTGCCCATTATGAACTGTGCTGGTAGTCTCAGTCCAGCAAATTGCTTAAGTACACGCCTAACTTTAGACACATGGACTAGTCTAATTTATTTCACATGCTGAAGTTAGACACGTGCTTCAGCACCTTGCTGAATCAGGACCCTAATGCACATTACAATCACAAATGGCATGCCCTATATCATCAACAAAAAGGCCAAATACCAAAGGAGCATGGAAGTTAAAATACTCTTGTATCTCTGGAGACAGTCGCTCCAGGTCAAGCTTGAGACATGTTGATGGATTGTTTTGACTGTTCCGCAGAAAACAGAAGTTTTCAGTCTTCAGGACCTTTGCTATGGTACGTTCACAAGCATTAAATTAAGTGAAGCCCTAGATGGAACATAGCATTATCGATGGAGCTGATAATCCAACACTTTTCATTATAGGATCCTGTTTTCAGTGACTTATAACTTTGCCAAACTTTAATGGTTCAGTTTGACATTCTCCATGCCAGGTGTCTGCCTTACCCCAATTTTTTTTTTTAAGTTTCAGTTAAGACAGTTCAGCCATTTCTAAACAGAAGATTAGGGAAAAACATGCTGCTTTGCCCATGTTAAAAAAAAATTCTCACAGCGGTTTTGTAGAGCAGCTCTGGCACTCCAATGCTTTGGAGCAGTAACTTAAAATTTGGCAGGGGAGAATGGCCTGTGTGCCAGGGATGTGCCTTTTACTCTTTCCATGGAAAAAATGCCCAAGTTTGCCCAAGTTATGAACTCTCAAAAAAAATCTGTTTGCACATACTCCGTAGAGACGTGTTAGACTTTGGCAGATAAATTCTCCCCACAGGATAACAGCTTACTACTGCGACCAGTTATTCTATTAATTCAAGTTGCAGAAGTCCTCGCCATAGAAATAAAGATCTGAACCCTGCTGTTAATGGGAATCAGCGAGGTCTAAGATGATAAAATTTGCCTTTTTCCAGTATTTTATATATAATATAAAAATTAGGAAATTACATTATAAGTAACCTAAAAGAATGTTTAGGTTGCAAAGTCAAGCATTCAAAAGTTAAGAAGTGCCAGAATTAGGATTGTCTGTACAACCTTACCTCAGCCCCCCTGTGTGTATGCATTATCGTACAGCCTTTAATTACATGATCACATACTATTTTTTCCACAGGACCTCTTTCTCATTCAGTGGCTACAGAGACTTAATTCTAGCATTTCCTAACTTCTGAGAGCTTGAATTTGCAACCTTAACATTCTTAAAATGTAGATTTTTTTTGACACAATTAGAGAGGCATAAAAGAACAGTAGTGATAGGCGGGCAGCAATAAACAAATTATTCTTCCAAGGAATTTAAAGGGTGAAACAAGCCAGTGGGGTAGGAAAATAGAAAGCATTTTATGGAAGAACATGTTCCTTTCCTGCATTAAATGTAGGTCTAATAGATAGTAAAAGCAACCAGAAGAAGAAAGGGTGAGGAAATAAGGAAGATGCCAATACCACATACGCTAAGAAGGCAAAGGAAAATGCGAGTCCAGAGGAATACTATCCAGTGAGAGTAAGCATCCTAGAAAATTAGGATAGGAAAAAAAAACCCTACAAGCAGATTGTCTCCAAGAGTGCTGTTCTAAAGGGTCACATGATCACTGACATCCAAGGGCCAAAGAACCTAAAAAGAGAATAATCATCCATGGCTTTCCATTCTAATTCGCTCTCACTCCACAGCGGGAAAATAGGACAGTTAGCAGGGGAATGGACTAGATGACATCTCAAGGTCCCTTCCAGTCCTATGATTCTTTGTTGTTTGAAATGTTTAATTGGAAAGAAGGTATGCACATGGGAACCTCTCTTTTAAAAAGGCACCCAAAAAACTGTGTGGCAACAGTGAGAAGGGAGGGAAAATCTGCACAACATGAATCAATCCATTACTAATAAAGCTGGATGGGAGCAAGGCAAACAGGAAAATCTGAGGAAGGTAGGATTAGCAAATATACCAGGGGTGGCCAGATCATGGCTCATGACTTGCATGTGGCTCTTTTACAATTAAAGTGTGGCTCCCGGAGCCCCCCACACCTCCCCATTCTCCACCTACTAGATTGCGTGAGGGAGCTCGGGGCTTCTGTCCTGCGGTGGGGTAGTGGGGCTAGGGTCTTCTGCCCTGCAGCAAGATAGTGGGGCTAGGGGCTTCTGGCAGAGACAACTGGTGCCTGCTGAAAGTGGGAGGATACAATTTAAAGGTCCCTCCCCCCCAACAGCTTTAGTCAACATCCTCCCGCCCCCTGGGCACACCTTCCCTCATACTCTCTGGGGCCTCTCCCTTTAGCTCCCAGGTGTTAGCTCTGCGTGGAGGAGCAGCGTCAAACAGCTGGGAGCTGTAGGGAGGGACCTCTGCTTTAGCTCCTTGGAGAGAGGGAGCAAAAGCAGCGGCTCTCCCTGCAGCTCCCAGCTTTTTGCCTCTACCCAAGGTGCAGCGCCCAGCTTGTTGGCTCCAGCAGCTGCCGTGCAGGGAGGCGTCCAGCAGCACCATGTGACCAAGCGAGGCCAGCAAACCCTGGCAAAAATCTGGATAAGGTGATGTCCAGCATAGATTAAAGCCTGTCACCCACCCACCCACCATTAAAAGAACAGTAAGGTTCAAAATCAAGCACTTAAGAGTTAGGAAATGCCAGAGTTACGGTTACCCATGTAACTTTCTACATATACAGGATGATGTGATAAAGTCTTTAAATGACATGACAACATACTATTTTTTCCCATAAGACCCCTGCCTCCTTCAAGTAAACGATAATAATTCAACAGTCAAAGGAGAAAGATTTTTAAGAAGTTTACAGAAAATTAATTTCCAAAAATGTAAAGACCCAAGAAACTATCATGCCTCAATTTTAAGGGGGATCCTGCTGAATACAAACAAACAAACAAACAAACAAACCAGAAAAACTGTAACACAATATCCAAAGAAACATATGACCTCTGATATTATAGGTGAGAGTCAAAAATACAACAATGACTGTTTCCCCCCGCCACACCAATTGGATAGGACCACTATGTGTCTATTGTCAAATGCCACACACACACACACCTTTCAAGCTTTCCTCCAAAGTCCTCTCCGACCCATTCCTCCACTGCTCTTGACAACTGCATTCTCCTCCCCCTTACCCAGGCTCACAAAAACCTCCATGTATTTGCCTCTTTCACCTTGGTATTCTTACTACATTCTGTTACTCCATCCTCTACAGCATCTCTAAAATTTGCCCCTTAATTTCTGACCATTTGAGGTCATTACTGTAGAATACTTTTACAAACAACAATATTGTACTATTTTAATGAGGGCTTCCTGAATGACCGTCTCATGGATTTCTTCCCCCATGCGTATGCTCATTATGATCAAGAAATCAATTAGAACTGCTGCGCCTCTTCTGTTTATTAGGTGCCCTAGTTCATACAAGTTCCTTATTACTACTTAGAAACACATGAGGGAAATGGATGTTATTTCCCTCTTTCATGTTTCATTGTCATCCCACGGGTTATTTTATTTACTCTTTCACATCCTCTTTGATAGAGTCCTCAGGCCAAGATACTTTCATAGATCAAAGCAAGACTCTTCAGGCTGCGCCTAAATAAGTATGCAATCATCAACAGAATTGCAGCAAATTCTTTGGAAACTATATGTAGATTTTATTTTTTTATTGATTTACTTTTTGCTTCCTGCTAAACAAAGACCTGGGATAACAAAATGCAGAAAGAGGAACATTCCTGCTTGTAGATTAGATTAACTGAGCACATTTGGTGTGTTGGGGGCGGGGGGAAATCAATGCAAAGACGTCAATAATGTTATAAAAAGCGATATGTATTTATTTTCATTAAAAACAAGGAAATATCAAGTGTCAAAAATAGCTTTCTGATAAACTGCTTGTGGTGACCATGGTTACTTGAAAATCCCATCAGAAATAATAATATTAATGAATAACAACATCCAGAAATTTTTCAGTCATATCGCACTATCTATTCTGAACCTCAAAATGTTCTTACTTAAATGCATTACACCCAAAAGATCTAAATCCCAGAGAACAGTGTAATGCTGGCAGACCAGGTGCCAGCTCATACCAAGGCCCTGTGCCTCACCTGATACATTCATAGCTGGAAACCAGTATGGTTCACCTGTGTGTTAGCATTGTTAAAATAAATGTTAAATTGATAAAAATGTGTTTAGTACTTATGAATGGCTTGTACGATACTGCATGTATTAATCTCACTTATCTGTACCCTATGTCAGTGGTTCTCAACCTTTTCGGACTATTGTATCCCTTTCCAGAGTCTGAAGCCCAAGCCCCACCACCCAGGGCGGAAGCATGTAACTTAGCTTCACAGGCAGGGCCGGCTCTAGGCACCAGCAAACCAAACATGTGCTTGGGGTGGCACATTTTCAGGGGCGGCATTCCAGCCATCCTTTTTTTTTTTTTTTTTTTTCCTTCGGGCGGCAAAAGCCTAGAGCCGGCCCTGGTAGCAGCAGCGCATCGTGCATGGGGGGGCACGCTGGGGCTGCTGCGGTTTGCACTGCAGAGGAGCGGGCTGGGCAGGCTCCGAGTGGGGGCCACTCGGGCTGGGTGCCACCCCGCGGGGCACACAGAGCCGCCTGCAGGTGCCACAGGGTGGCCACCCCCCAGTGCCGAAGCCAGGGCTTGGTGAAGCGGCCTGAGCTGCCCAGGAATTGCGGCAGGGTGGTCAGAAGCAGCAGCGGGGCCATAGAGGGCGGGGCACTGCCTTGCGGGGCCCGTGTCCCACTCTCCAGGGCTCCGCTCCCTCTGGGGCTACCCTGCCCCGGCTCCTCAGCCCCCTGCCCTCCCGGGTCCGGACGGTCCTGGAGGCGGGAGCCCTGGCTGGAGGGACCCTGGGCTGAGGCACGGCCTGGGAGCCCAGCTGCTTACCCCGACCCTGCCAGCGCCGGACCGGCTGGAGGCGAGGGGGAAGCAGGTGCAGTCAGCACTGGTGGGGGGAGCCCAGGGCTAGGGCAGCAGGGTGTGCAGGAAGAGAGAGCCCAGGGATGGGGCAGCAGGGGGTGCGGGTGGGGGAGGGCACTGGTGGGAGGGGGTGAGAGCCGAGGGCTGGGCTGGGGAGCAGCCAACATTTTTTTTGCTTGGGGCAGCAAGAAACCTAGAGCCGGCCCTGTTCACAGGGGCCCCTGTGGTGTAGGGCCCCAGCCAATTACCCTGCTTGACAACCCTAACACCAGCCTTCCACTTGCTTCCCCCACTAAACCGATCTCCCGCAACCTTCCTGGGGCTCATAACCCCCAGGTTAAGAAATACTGTTCTAGATGAGATGATGTACCCATGGAAGACCTCTGCATATCCCCAAGGGTATGCATACCCCTGGTTGAGAACCACTGCCCCATGTTATAGAGCGATAGCAAATGTTTGCATTGCAAACCTCTATAATTGTATCACTCACCATACAGGAAATAATTAAAATAAAAATGTTCGTCCTGTACAAAAGAAGGCCTAATGAAAACAAATAAGCAATTGTGAAGCATCAAAGGACAGAGACCTTGTTGAGTGCATTCCTCACCCCCTCCAGGAAGGGGAGAACTGTGCATGAACTCATCCCATCAGCTTGGACTCTGAGTTGAAGAGGATAACAATCCCTGACAAGGAGAAACGTGGTTCCTTTTGGTGCATGGACTCTAAAGGGGCAAGAATAATTAGGCATAAGCAGAAGACCCTCAGCTGTTTTGGCTGGGTTAGCCCCAAAGGACATATACAGTCTGCTTATGATAGAAGTTTCTATTACCTTTTGAAACTCAAGACTCATACTAATTTGTGTGTGTGTGTGTTTTACCTGCTTGAACATTGTAAATAACTCTCTATTTCTGTTTCCTAGTTCATAAATCTTTAGGTAATTACTGGATTGGCTAAAGGTACTATCTTTGGTTTGCAATCTAAGATATTATTGATCTGGGGTGAGTGACTGGTCCCTGGGGACTGGGAGCAACCTGGGTAACAAGACAGACTGAATGCCTGAGGGGAATATTTGTGACCAGGGCCGGCTCTTGGCACCAGCGCTCCAAGCGTGTGCTTGGGGCGGCACTTTCCAAGGGGCGGCACTCCGGCTCCTTTTTTTTTTTTTGCTTGGGGCGCAAAAAGGTAGGGGATGCGGGGAGGGCCGCAGGAAGTAACCCTGGGGGGGGGGGCAGAGGAATTGCTCCCCCCCAGCTCACCTCCGCTCCACTGCCGCCTTCTCCCCCTCCCTCATAGGCTTGCCACGTGAATCAGCTGTTTTGCAGCAAGCCTGGGAGGGAGGGGGGAGAAGCGGAGCGGCGGAGGCGCACTCAGGGGAGCAGATGTGAGCTGCGGCAGTGGGGGGTGCAGGGTGGGCCGCAGGAAGTAACCGGGGGGGGGAGGGAGAAGAGGCAGAGGAACCGCTCCCACTCCAGCTCACCTCCGCCTCCTCCCCTGAGCGCGCTGCTGCTCCGCTTCTCCTCCCTCCCTCCCGCCCAGGCAAGCCTGAGAGGGAGGGGTAGGAGGGGAAATGCGGCACGCCCGGGGGAGGAGGCGGGGCCGGGAATTTGGGGAAGGGATTGGAATGGGGCAGGGAAGGGGCAGAATTGGGGCAGGGCCCCACAGGAAAGTTTGCCCTGAGGTTGACACTCATGGTTGTGAACCACTCCAGACAGCATGACAAACAGATATTGCAGTCTGAATCTTTCCTTCTCCTCAAACACAGTACTGTACTGAACAGAACACCAGACATGAAATTAATTATGGTGTAAACTGCTTTTTACCTTAACTGAGCCAGTTTACACCAGCTGAGGACCTGACCCAGAGTGCTTAGAGTTTCCTCTCCAATAGGCTTATGTATTAGCTATGCCTCATGACAGCAGTCAGAGGCACTATGGCTTACCACCCACCATGTGGCTTATTACCCACTTTATTTAGCCAAATCCTTAAGCCACACCAATGTGAATCCAGAGTAACTGAGAGCAGAATTTGGCCCTCGGATTTTAATCAGTCTGTACTTGAGCATATTCCCAGTCTTCTTTTTTCGCTCATGCTTTACAATGTCTTCAAGAAGATCAACTATGTTTTCCTCTTTAAAAGGGTGTTAATTTCAAAACCAAGTGGTGACAGTTTACATGTCAATACTGTTGACTATTTCACTACTTCTCATTTTAGCAGAAGCATCTAGTTTATCCCAGAGTCCCAAATTGTTTCCCACACCTTCCTTTGTGGGAAAAATCCCAGCAGCCCCTCCACCCTGCGGCTGCCAAAGGGTCTGACTTTCCCCTGATAATGCAGTTATCCATTTTCAATATAAAAAAATTTCAGCACATTGAATATTAAACACCTAGAGACAGTAGAATATAAATAACACAAGGAACTTTGGACCGATTGTATTATTCATATTTAATACAATCAATACTTCCCTTCTACCTTCTTAGATCAAGCTGCTACAGAATTTCTATTCTGCCACCTTAAGGGCCTTGTTGCAGAATTTAAGGAAAGCTTGCTATGGAGAACGTGATGCCTTGAGTATCATAGGTGATCTAGTCAACATTTGTTTGGTTATTTTGGGGAACTATATTTTCAAGGGGCGTTAATGATTTTAGGTGCTTCCCTTTTAGGATGTGTAGCCTGAGAAACCTGAAATGATTTTGCCCTCTGAAAATTAGGCCCTTTTTTAAAGGTGTCAAATTGGGCACCCAAAAATTGAGGTATGCAAAATCTAGTCACTTTTGAAAATTTAGGTCTTGACTCTTCACATTTCATCATTAGAAAGTATCCTAAGGGACTCCCAGATAATCTGCTGACATCATACATTTTAAAGCACCATTTGTCTTACACACTAAACACAGATGGACAGAAATATTTATTATCCATTCATTGAGTTTAAAAAAAATTCAGTTTCACATAAATTAGTGACTAAAGTTACTTGAAAAATAACGTGAACGAGATATCTTTTATTCATAACATTTTACACCATACAGACCAAAGAATGGTTTTAGCAGATTTTTTGACAGGAAAGCAGGAACTGAGACAGAACACATAAATAAACATTAATAAAGTCTGAATGCATCAACTCAAAGTCTTTGATCTTAAAAAGATTTTAGGCTTTGCTGTTCGCATGTTTGTGAGCTCAGAAGGTACAGGGAGAGGTTACAGAGACAGCAAAACACTGAAATAGAAAGAACTATATGTATTTTGCTTCAACAGTTCAACAACCCCGTCACTATCACGTCACATATATTTTTGTTAAGGATTGCAAAATACAACCACACTGTCAGCAAGTCACTGAGGATTGGCACTCTGACATTATGGTGATGAGTACCAATATAAGAATTTAGACAGATATTGCTCTTATTTGCTACTCATTTCCTGACACAGCATTTAATTTTCATTATGATTATCCTAATAATAAATAGCTGATTTTACAGCACACTTGCCAAAGCACTTGGGGAAGGGGGGAGAAGGGCACTGTGCAACAGAATAAATATAAAAATAATGTAATGAAAGAAGAATATTCTTTGAAATTCAAAATCAGAGGGAGATGATGCACAATTTAGTATTTGAGGTTTATTGTGAGGAGGATGAGATCATCAAGATTGTCTAGATTATGGAGAATCTTTAATTTGGTAACATTAAAGTTACAGTATTAGATGTGCACTCTGGGTGAATTCTTAGCAGTGGGCCACACATAACAACTTGCTCTTTCTACCAGCCTCACACCCCTGCCTCTGCCAGATAGAGAGGCTCTCTCTTCTAGCTGTAACTTTCTTCTGCAACATTGTAATAGGGCAACGACTCACCCTGCAGCGTCTCCTGCCGGTCATCCAGGGAATTAGCTCACCAGCCTTTGGAGTGCCCTCTGCAGCCCGAATCTCACCTGTCACTGGCCCTGTGTTCCTCCCAGACCCTGGTGCCCCTTTCCCTTGGGTGCTGCCCCCAGAAGTACCCCTTCAGCTCCCTGGGTCTCCCCTCCCAGGGGAACCCCCAACCTCCTATCCCCACCCTGCCTCAGTCTTGGGCTACTGCCAGTCACCATCTTGCCCCGCTCACTCAGGCGGACTGCAGTGTAAAAGCCACTCATCATAGGCAAGGGGGGTTTGGACCTGCTGTCTTTGCCTACCCTTGGGCTGCCCTTCTGCAACCTCAGTACCTTTCCGGCCTTTATCAAGGCCTGCAGCCTGGGGAGTTTCCAGGCTGGAGCTCCCCAGCTCCTCTAGCCTTTCCCCAGCCCTGCTCCCCTGATGTACCCTGCTCAGCTCCCAGCAGCCAGGCCCTCCTCTCTCCACAGGCTAGAGACTCTCTTTGAGCTTCTGGCCCACTGCCCTCTTATAAGGGCCAGCTGGGCCCTGATTGGGGGGTGGCCCCAGCTGTGGCTGTTTCCCCTTTCAGCCCAGGCTTGCTGCTTACCCCAACAGCAGCCCTCTCGCAGCCCCAGCCCCTTCCCCAGGCTAGTTTAACCCCTTCAGGGCAGGAGCGGGTGACCACCCCGCTACAAACATCCATTCACTGGCATAAAGGCATAATGAGAACTGCTTTTCCTTTCTCTTTAGATATGAAGAACTCCTCATCTTCAGCATGTTTATACATTGTTAGTACATGCCAGCACAGGCATCCCTCTTTGTCAAGGAGTCGGTGTTCCACAGTCAGCTTCAAAGGGACTCTGTGTAGTCTGACAGAGCGACTACAGCAGGGGTTTTTTTTGTTTTTATTTTTCTGGAATAAGCTTTATCTCAAGGATCTGAACACGTCTGACTGTGGCTGACAGGGCCAGCTGAAAAGAGAGGAGAAGAGGCAAGAAAAGCGGAAGCCTGATACCATTCATTGACTGTATTTCAGTCCTCTAAGGAGGTTGCTTTGTGGTCATTTACCTATTCCAATACAGCATTTCACTGTTTCACATGCATTGCAGACAGGTTTTCAGGGGCTGAAAACTGCTCTTCACTCTCAATGTAATCTTAAGATTTTTTTTTTTTTTTGGTATAGTATTGATATAGCATAGTGAAGATTAGACTAGAGTTGATGTATTTTACATGCCAGCCATTGTCCCAGTACATTTTTTATGCTACAGTTAAAAATGCAGGAACTCACTGATGAACAAATGGTCACAGCATAGCCATCACATACTAAACTGCGTCTGTGATTCTGTAGAGATTGTTTTTTTTTCAGACCCATCTATACTATATGCTTCTTGTTTCCTAATACGGTAGTTTATTTCTGACCTAGCACTGGTAGAAAAGTCTTCTGAATGCAAAGCTGTCCAATAGGCTGTTATTGCCATATTATCAATGATATATCACCACTCCACACATGTGAAGCCATTCTACATGCTTTTTTTGCATCACCATTGATTGTCTGATGAAAAGCTTCATGTGGCTATGGAACATTTTTCTTGGCAATCAATCTTCAGCAGGGAAAGCAATGTGATATTTCTCCTGTAGTGGTGAATTTATGGGAACCATCAGCAGGCAACAGCAGCTATGGCAGCGTCATGCAGCACACCAGTACTACATATTTCTAAACTAGATACATTGGTGATTATAGTACATTGCACTCACAGCATACGTTTCAGGTGATGTACAATGAAGATAAAGTACTTCACAGAAGAGAAGAGGGACTGAA
Organism: Trachemys scripta elegans; assembly: GCF_013100865.1. Lineage (NCBI taxonomy): Eukaryota > Metazoa > Chordata > Testudines > Emydidae > Trachemys > Trachemys scripta. Next base: position 199,694,653 of record NC_048298.1, on the reverse strand, counting down.
CAGGATTACTCAGAGAATATGCAGAGATTCAAGAAGAAAAGACTATGAAAAGTAAATACTATTGTGGCATCTGATACTGAAAATATGCCTCCTTAATTATTTTTTTTTAATGACAAGGACTTAAAACAGTGCTCTAATAGGCTTGGGGTGTTCAGGCAAACATGCTATCTTATTAGCAGGTGGTGATGCTTCTGGGAAAAGAACTAGCAGGTTCTGCTGACTCACCGAGGCAGATGACTTCTTATTCCACCTGGATATAGGGGAGGCTCACTAGAGAGAGGATCTAGAATATGGGTTTAGCAGTACAGATGTAGGAACCTAGGTTTGATTCTGCCTAGGGAGGAGGGTTGAACAGAACTTTATGTTATTGCTAATTTCTGTGCTAACAAACCCATCCCTGGGAAAGGGGATGAGTTTTGACTCAATTTATAGGTTGTGGATTTTTTATATCTACAACCAGGTTTGGGACAGAAACCTATGCACAAACACTTTCCAACAAAATCTCAAAGCACTCGACAATATACATTTCAAACTACACAAAGTATCCAGAAAGCTCACCACTGGTCCATAGCCACCTTAGATGTGAAATTTGCAGGGCAAGTAACATTACACAGCTGGTCTGCGTGGGAAGTAAATACCATGTCTGTTTCAAATTGCAGGAGGATTACTAGATTGAATTTGGTAGAATTAATATTTTCTTGTTTTGTTACATTATTTCAGGTTTTCCATTCCAGGGCTCATCTACATTAGAAAAATAACCCACTGGCTAACAATGGTTGTCAGCAATGGGTTTCTCCTGGTTTCTCCTCAACTGTTAAAGGGTCCTGCAGACAAGGCAAAGTTGTTGCCAATATTGCCACAGATAGCACAGCTCAGACAGTATCACAAGGTACCACACCTTCTCTAAATAGTCTGAAAACAGTTTTGTCTCATTTATGCTAGTGGATACATTGTTTTCCACACCAGTTGAAGTGTGTGTGTGTCCCATTACTGACACCCACTGCAAACAGTTTGTTTTCGTAGCACAGGAAGGGACTCTGGGAGTATGCCACACAGTATTTGTCTTTGTTGTTCCCCCCTCACAAATACTTCAGTCACTTGCTTACCATATATAAGCAGCAAAAGTAATGTAGGCAAAAAGTCTCAGTCTCCTTAGTCAGCTGGCCCTTAGTTGGTTTACCCTTCATGCCAAGATCTCAGATATTTTCTGTGATCAATGGAAGGAAAAACCCTATTGCAACAATGAGATGTTCTGTTGCACTAGTGAGCACTCAGGGGAGGCTGGGAATATCTAATTCCTTCTAACTTGGGTCTTATCTACACTGAACATTTTTTCCTTAAAGTTTCTTGCCATTGCCATAACTGGTGGAAGAGCAGTGGAGACAGGGCACAGCGGGCCACCTATGTTTTAACCACAAAGTCATCTAGACCAGCCAGGATTAGATCAGGTCTACTCTACCACAGTTAGGTTTACATACGTTGCCTTGCATTAACCTAGCTGTGCAAGTGTCTTCATTTAAATTTGGCTTCTGCTGATGTAAGTGCCCCTCTATGCCGATTTAGTAACACCACCTCCCCGAGTGGCATAGAGTCATGGTTGATATAATTAGGTCAACACAGTGTCAGGGTAGACACTGCGTTCCTTATGTTAACTGTTACTGGCTTTCAGAGCCATCCCACAATGCCCCACACTGTCAATACAGTTGATACAAGCACTTCTGGTGAGGCCACGAACTGCCTACACAAGGAGCCAAGTGTGCAAACACACAAGTGATTTAAAAACTATGGCAGCTGTATGCCAACTTAAATTAGGCTCATATAAGTTTGTAGTGTAGACATGGTCTTAATCAACCTTGTGGTTAAAAGACTGATGGCCAATCTACACTAGCTTTCCCACCATGGAGAGAAACTGGTGGTAGTAATGGTGGGAATATTTTTTAGAAAGGGTCTAATGTAGAGAAAGCCTGTGCTCAGACTCTGATGGCAGGGTTGAAAATGCAAAGTGAAGGACTTTCTGCTTTCCTTTTCCTCCTTCTTGAATTTTAGCTCTTTGAATTTCCATGTTATTTTCAATCAAGTAAATGTGAGGCAGACAGTAAGAAGACTCAGATGGGACCAAGTTGTTATGACAGTCCTGGGGGGCCAGTTAGCCACAAATAACATTTGCCCCTTTGGCGGGAAGCATGTCCCATGGAGTGTGAAAAGGGTGTAATCTCTGTAGGCTCTGAGAGTTGGGACTGAACATCTCTGGGTATTTGGTGGAGGGAGGGAGGTACTTAGGGAGCATAAGGAACCAATGTGAGGGCTAAGGACAATCAACTCCAAAACAGTGTAAAAAAAAAATCTTAGGATTGGAAACCATGCTCTCAGAGGACAATTTATTTCCATTGTGCCACAGGAAGAAAATAGCCAGGCATAGTTCCTGCACCTCAAAATAGATAATATTTCCTTGTTACAGGTATCCTCCATTGCTTCACCAAAGAACTAAAAGCCCAAAGAGACAACAGTGAGTGAGATAACTTCCAGGGATCCTAATGAATGTGGGAAATGTTCTTTTATTTTGTCTGCCATTCATAGAAAAGGACCAGCGAGGAGAAATGTTTTCCTTTTTGGATCTTGAGAAATACAAATTAATGTTAACTTACAACCAGCCAAATATTAAACCCCATAGTTCCAAGATGGCCATTTTATCTCAATTTGAGCACAAGAATATCTGTAGTCATGAATTCGATGTTACATCACTATTGATTTCACTGGAGTTACACCGCCATAAAACAGTGATGAGTCAGCATCACACCCATCTAGATAATAAGATTACAGGAATGTCACCCTATGTGTCACTCTGAAGCCTAAGATCTCTGCTGAGTCAGTGTGAAGAGCTGGAAGCAGCTACAAGCATGGTTGAGAGCTCTTTTTGTTTAGGATATCACCTGGATCAATCACCGCAGTGACTGGTGTTCTGTTACTGGCCTGTTTTTAAATTCTCAGCCATTTTCAGCATTTGTTTTTTGTTTTTAAAAAACAACAAATGCTGAAAATGGCTGAGAATTTAAAAACAGGCCAGTAACAGAAAAAAAAAGCAAACAAACCACACACACAACTTTATGAGTTATACCCACATAACAGCACGGGCTTCCAGCTACTGCTGAGTTGTAATTGATTTTATTCCTACTCCGAACCATTACCTATGTTTACATTCACATGATTTATACACATTTCAAGGGGAGTAACATTTTTATCATCTGACATTTTCACACAACAATAGATAGACAAATATTTTAGCAAGTGTGGCCCCATCCAAATACTATCAAGCTATGGAGATAGTGAGGGATTTCTCAGGCCCAGATTAACCAACATATACATGCACAGGGCCCCCCATGTTGGGGCAGGGAACAAGGAGGCCCAGACCACCAGAAGAAAAAATGGGCCATTGGCAGCCCAGGAGCCACATCCAGCCACTATATAATTTTATTTGGCCATCAACCCATATGCTGGAAAAGAGGGAGCCCCCCGCAGTCTCACAGCATTGCTCCTGCATCCTCCACATGGAGCCTGTAACCCGCTGCTGGAGTGGCCATAGAAAACATGCTGAGGTCAGAGCGCTCTCTTGCCCGTGAACCATTTGCTTAAGAGCAAAGCGTGCACAGGCTATTGCTGCTGCCTAACTGCTCTAGAAACTTGTGCTGCTTGTTGTTGCCCTGTGGAATGGTGTGTAGCCTCTTAACAACAAGAACAAAAACAGTATGGCCCACCCAGGGCCGGCTCCAGGCACCAGCCGACCAAGCACGTGCTTGGGGCGGCACCTTGGGGCGGGGTGGCACTCCGGTTTTTATTTAATTATTTTGTGGTTCGGTGGCCCAGTGCTCGGGGGGAGCGGGGCTTCGGGTGGAGCGGCGCTCAGAGGGGGGGCGGGGGCTTGGCGCGGCGCTGGCGGGGGGGCGGGGATTTCGGCAGGGCGGCGCTCTTCTTTTTTGCCTGGGGAGACAAAAAAGTTAGAGCCGGCCCTGGGCCCACCAAAAGGTTTTAGTGCATTTTGAGACCATCCACTACCACATACTCCATCTAGTTTAAGGAAGGTGTTCCCCCCCCCTGCAATTTCCATAATGCACATGTCCCCAAATTTCTTTAATCTGGCATTGGGCCTCCTCCTCTGCCCGCTCTGTATAGAAGTTCAGTTGTCAAAGGATTATTTCCCCCTGCATTAGGAACAGAAGAGTTACCATTCTGGGTCAGATTGGACCTCCATCAAATCCAGTATCCTGTCTCTAACAATGGCCGGTACTAAGTGCTTCAAAGGAAAGTGTATGAACCCCCGCAGCAGGCAGATGTGAGATAATCTGCCCCCTACGCTAGGTCTTGTGCTTGTCTCAGATTTAATATTCCTTCCAAAAAAATGTATATCATATTCTTGACGTCCATATAAATGCACAATCCCTTTTTCAGTTTTGCCAAGTTCTTGGCCCCAATGACTTCTTGTGGCAATGAGTTCCACAGTTTAATTACACACTGTATGAAAATTAATCTCCTTTCATCAATTCTGGATTTACCAACTTTTATATTTAAATTAACATCTCTTATTCTTGTGTTATGAAATAGGAGAAACAATGCTCCCAACCTACCTTCTCTATACTATTTATTATTTTTATCATGTCCCCTCATATTCATCTCCTTTCATCTAGTCATTCCCCTTGCAGTTTTCTGAACTTGCTGTAATTCTGCAAGATGGGGTGACCAGTACTGCACATAGTATTCTAGATGAGGATGCACCATGCATTTATATAACAGTACTATAACATTTTCCATATTATTCTCCACCCCATTCCTTATGCATCCTAACATCTTGTAGCTTTTTTGACCACAGCTACACATTGACCACTGATCTTCATTAAGCTGTCATCCCGGTGCTGCCCAGGGCCTTCTCTCAAGTGAATACAGTTAATTTAGACCCTTGTAAGGCCTATAAGTAATGCATACTTTCCCCACCAATATGTGAATACTTCCCTCCAATTCCTTTATACCTGTCTCCTGAGAGTTATACATATGATCTGGCAGATTATGTACTACTTATTGTTAATATCTTTAGTAATGCTTATAGCCCCGCCCCCCCCTTCAGATCAGCATTATGCTTGTACATACAGCATTGTGCTTGCATCATACAACCACATAGCAAGAGATCGGCTGTGAATCTTTTGGGGGCAAGGACTTAACTAGACAAGACAGACAAAAGGTGGGGAGGGGAAAATGAAAGCACTGAGAGGTGAAGTGATTTGCTCAAGGACACAGCAGGTCAGTGGCAGAGCTCGGACAGAACCTACATTACTTGAGTTACAGTGGAGTGCCCTATCTACTAGTGTCCTCTGTCTTTTCAGTGTGCTCCTAATTGGGCACCTCCTAACATAGCCTTACTGCTCTGAAGAAGTCTGCAGAACAATCAACCACATTTCACGTTGTAGAATTAGGGCCTACTTTAGCTGAATTTGACAACAACAACAACAACAACAACAAGTAAACACTGGTTAGGTTACTAACACAATGATTTACAAGTGCAGACTATTTAAAGTGAATTTGGTTTTATTAAATGTTTTATTGAACAATGAGTATTGTAGGACATAGTGTAATATAGCCTATAATAATTCTGGGATAGTAACTTTACAGTTATTACATACCTTATTAGCAAGTGACATGAAAATATTTTGGGGGACTGACTTTGGGCTATTACTGCTCCATATCATACCACAAAGGAAACATGCACATAAAAGTGATCTTGATGAGATTTGAAGACATTACATTAAAAACTGAAATGGTATCTTTGAATCTGAGGGATTTGATCATCATATACTAGCAGTGATTTGTCTGCAAGACAGAAAGGAGACGCACAAAGACATAAAAAGGACCATGAATGACTGGAGGCATAGAAAACATTAATTGGTGGGATAAAATCATAACTGGTGAGGCAGGCTGAATACTAGAAATTTTCATTCAAGATGCTCGAGATAAATACAAAGCCAAGAGGACAAACCCACCTGGAATCTAGGGCTACGTCTACACTACCCACCTGAATCGGCGGGTAGAAATCGATCTCTCGGGGATCGAATTATTGCGTCTCGTCGGGACGCGACAATCGATCCCCGAATCGACGCTCTTACTCCACCAGCAGAGGTGGGAGTAAGCGCCATCGACGGGGAGCCGCGGAGGTCGATTTTGCCGTCGTCCTCACAGCGGGGTAAGTCGGCTCCGATAGGTTGAATTCAGCTACGCTATTCGCGTAGCTGAATTTGCGTATATTAAATCGACTCCCCCCCCCCCCCCCGTAGTGAAGACCTGCCCTAAGAGAAGTGGCAGCTGCAGCTATTGCTTGATTGCAAAGCCTTGTCTGCACTGGCGTTACAGCTGCACTGGTGCGAATCCCTACTATAGTCAGGCAAAGCCTCTGTAAGCTCCAATTTGCACCAGATTCAATTTACACTGATTTCAGGTAGCAGTAAATGGCACTGGTGCAAATCATGGGTTACAGTGGTTTTGTCTGTCTTGTCTAGGTCTGTGCGTTGATGCAGTTATGCCCGTGGTGCAGACGAGAGTTAGGTACCTAACTCTTTTTAATTGTCAATGGGAGTTTGGCACTTACCTGCTCCTTTGTGCCTTTGAAAAGTCTCCCCCCAATGCTTATAAGTGCAGGGCAAGAGTGACAGCTGAATAAACAGTCAGGGTGCTCAGCCTGCATATAAACCTTTATCATATTGTATGTAGCATCAGGAACCAATTTTCAAAGCTTTGTTTAATGCAATGGGTAAAATATCTTTCTAGGAATCTGACATTAATACAGACATTCTTTGCACACAAGACAATATGTAACATTGAAGTGTTCTCTGTTTTATCAACTCATCTATAAAGATGTCATATGGTTTCATGTAGCAATGTGTTGGATTATAAACATCCACTATATGGGTACTGAAAAGTTAGTCTTCTGGAGGATTGCTAATTAACTCAAATAATAGTGTGCTCACAACCCAAATTAATCACCAGGCATAGGTGACTACTGTTAAGTTGAGGCTGTCAGTGGGAACCTACAGAACTGAGCTGCGTAATCTGACAAAACTGTGAAGAAGAATAAGAATACAAAAATGAACTGATTTTAAGTGTCCCCAGACTTCATACTGTGAGGGGGGATGTGTTACTTTTTATCCTCAAAAAATAACAGGTGGGGGAGAGCAGGAACTCTGATCATGGAGGGGTGCCTGAAAGCATTTTGCCACTAGAGCAGGAGCAAGCAGAAGGTCTCCAGTGCTGATGGTGGAAGCAGGCTTACCTGTAACATTCACTAGACATACTCAACAGCACTATTTTGCATTTGCCAGTTAGCACACAGTGACAGGGTCATTATAACCTAGGGTGACCAGATGTCCTGATTTTATAGGACAGTCCTGCTATTTGGGGATTTTTCTCATATAGGTGCCTATTATCCCCCACACTCGGTCCCGATTTTTCATACTTGCTATCTGGTCACCCTATTATAACCCCTCTAGGGACTGAAGTGGTGCTGCACACACTGCTAGCCAGTTTCCTGTCCAGTGCTTTATAGCCAAATGGCTACCTCCTGCAACAGTGTACTAATAGAAGACGGAGCTCCCTGCACCCTCTCCAGATTACACTCTCTGGGCAGCCATCATATGTCCCAGGGTGTAAATTAGATCTAAAATATAATATGTACGTTATAAATCAAATGTATGCAACAGTGAATTCTGTAGCACGTGCCATTTAGAGCCTGTGCTAATAAATAATGAAAGCTAAACAAGCTGCATTTGTAGCAAAGAGGGTGCAGCCAGAGATTCTGGTATGAGATACTTGCCTCATATAACTCACAGTCCAAAGTATACACCTGAGGAACCAAAAAGGGCTTACCACACTGTATATGTGTATAAGGTACATCCTGACAGTATAGTAGTAGCAGCACACTACAGTTGATTATGTTCAGGTCCCAGATTGGGCTGGAAGACCTGCGCAGACAACACATGGAGAGGGAGCTGCCTGGTGATGAACCACCTTGTGCCTTGCTTAAAGCAATCCCTTCTGAGGGAAGGATGTAATCAATGGGCTCCTAAACTTTTGGGCACATAGCTTTCACTGGGTGCAATGGAAACTCGTGGGCAGGATTTGCAGGACTAGGCCTGTGTTCTTATCAAAGTGTTCATTTACTGCTACAAATGAGATAGGGACACCTCTTAATAACGCTATCCCACATTCAGGATAAATTGAGATTAAGTCTTGAACAAGGATCAATGAAAAGAAGAGTCCACAGAAGCCTTGTGTCACATATTTCCCCCTTAATATTTATTATTGCAAATATTTCCATTCATTTACACTTCTCTGGCTGCTGAATAATGATGCTGAAACACTGTATGAAAACTGAACACTGAAAATAAACATTGCTATTAAATTGTGGCATCAACCCATTTTTGTGCTCAAAGAATTTCCTCTGCAAGCCAGGAATTTCTTTAAAGGAAACTTTGATTGCATGGGGCAGATTCTCTGCTGCATCCAGCAAGGGGGTGGGGAGGTGACATGGTCCCCAGTTCTCTGCCCCAGCTCCAGTTTTGCCACAGGTTAGCTTGCTCTAATTTGCACCATGTGGATACCCTAAGGGCCATATGCCAGCTAGTGATAACCAGAGCACAGGGCACTATGGCCATTTCCCCAGCACACTGCTCCCTGTCCCAGTGCCAGACAATCTAGAAAGGGAGCTACTAGAACTAGCTCTACTGCCACGAAAGACTCCGCCACATGTGGTTATACCCAGCAGAAGATTTGTGAGAGGTTTATGTTCCCTTTGTTGCACCTGAGTAGTGCAAAAAGAGCACAGAATCTGTTCCTCCACACTATTATGCAAATTGCTACTGGTATTGCCAGAGCTTGCCCAGAGGTCCAGTAGTCTAAATGTACCCTCCACCAGAAATACGAGAGAGAATTGTAGTTACTAGTAATATCAGTAGTTGCTTTTCAAAAGCGCCTCACATTGATCCAGTTCTCTTCTCTGTGAAGGTACAGCTTCAATTTTCCTCTGGAAACTTTGATCAAGGTATATTGTCAACACGGAGTTCCTTTCAGACAATTCACTGATGCTACATTCTACAGACAGCCTGAATCAAACATCTTTTGTTAATGTTACTGACATAATATTTCCTTTGCTTTTAAAAATGTTTTCGCTCTTGTATTTGTTCAGGCAAGATTAGCATATGTGGTACCTTATAAAGTGACAGCTCCTGCTTTAGGCAGTTGATTATCTATGCTGACTTCCTGAGTGATCATCTGAGGGATATTAATGATTATCAGTGAAGATGAGAGCATTATTCAGTGCTTGCCAACAAGCATCACGTGTCAGTCAGGAGCACCTTTGAATAACGTCATCCATGGTGAAAACCATAGAAGGATTATGCTACCTTGGTCAGGACCGGCTCTAGGTTTTTTGCCACCCCAAGCAAAAAAAATTTTGCCCCCCTCCCCCCTCTTTTTTGGCTTTTACATATTTTTGCACTTTTTTTGACTGTTTAAAATTTTTAAAAAATGAAAACAGAATTTGTAGTTAGTGAAATAAAACAATTTCCTACTTTTAAAATATCCTTCTTTTAAAATCTAGCAAAAGCCTAAGTTCCAGATGTATTTTCTTTTTGTTTTTAATAAAATTTACCTTTTTTAAGAACAGGATTGGATTTTTGTGGCCTAAGAGGTTTGTGCACATGTTTTTAAATTAGCTGGTGGCAACAGCTAATTTCCTTTGTTTACTTTCTCAGCTCTTCCCCAGGGCGAGGGGAGAGGGGGGAAAGGCTTGAGGATACCCCACAGGGAGGAATTCCCAAGTGCGCCTTCCTGGATTCAAGGGGGTTTTTGCATTTGGGTGGCAGCAGCGTTTACCAAGCCAAGGTCAGAGAGAAGCTGTAACCTTGGGAGTTTAATACAAGCACGGAGTGGCCTGTATTAATTTTTAAAATCCTTGCATGCCCCCACCTTCGAAGTGCCAGAGTGGGGATTCAGCCTTGACAGCAGCTGAACTTTCGGCACTGATTGGAATGGTACTGGTCCCAGCATGTAAAGTTAAGCACATGTGTAAATCTTTTCAGGACTGGATCTTAGCTTTCTCCTATTTTTTTTAAACGCTGTTGTACAAAGCTTGGACTCAATCCTGATGGGAGCCTTTCCAATTACTTCACTGGGCTTGGGCTGAAGCACAAGGTCAGTAGGGGGCTGCATGTTCTAAAGGTTCGTGCTTTGCTGCAGTGAACCCACATCTGAAATAGCTTGGGGAAAAAAATTAGTAAACAAATATTTAGTAAAAGTACGGTTGTTACAAGAATAAATGCAAACTATTATACAAATTGGGTGTTGCCCTTGGTAAATGGTCCAAAACATAGCTTGCAATAATTTCCTATAGTGTTTTGGGCCATTTCTGTAATTTTTTAAAAGGATTAAGAACTCTGTCCTACTCAGCAACCATTTTGCCATTCACCCAGGATTATAAACAAAGGTCCTGAATCATCAAAGCACTTAAGGACTGCTTAAGTCCCATTGCAGTCAATGTAATTTAAGCACATGCTTGAGTGCTTTCCTGAACTGGGGCTTGGAAGAAGAAGAAGAGGGCAAAGAACTCTGGGTTTTTTTGTTTGAATGTACAAATGAGGCACTGGGGGCTGATTTTTATTTTTTGTTTGTCATTCAGCTCTGTGTGTAAGAGAATCGCTTAGCTGGACTACATGGAAATTAGCCTCTGGCAAGAGGTAATGGAGATGACACAACCAAGTGAGAAAACAATAAAGCAAATAGTGTTCATTTCTTTTTTGGAATGTTAATGTTTCACTTCTGATGACAAGTAGCTATGAACTAAGTCTCCCAAGACCCCAGATGACCTGAACCACACAGCCTGGTTATATACAATAAATATACAGTTTTTCACCAAACATTTAACAAACGAAAATTGGATAAAAAATGTTTGCTACCTAAAATATCTAAACAACACAAAGCCTCAGAGAGACTGAGTCATCTCACAACAGCACATATAACAGTATGGCAGTGAGATGGGAAGAAGATGGGGGGGGGAGGAGGAAGAATTGCTCATTTAAAAGTATTTATTTTTGGACAACGAGGATAAGCATATAATCCAAACATTAGGGGCTGAATAAGAGATGCAGAATGTATTGTTGTACCATAGCCCAGAACCTACAAATAGCAGAATCATCCTAATCACAGAACAACTTCATTATAAACAATTCAGTGGAACTGAATTTGCAATCCATACATGGTAGTACGTTAATTCTTTCAGTGCTTTATCAAGTCATTGTTTGCTGTAAAAAGGGTCTGCTCTATATAAATATTCTGTATTGTCCAGGGACTTTTACGTAAATACAGCATTCATTTCGTATCTGTTTCCTTCATTGGAGTCTTTTCTCTCAATCTAATTTTACTGAATACAGACTCAACATAAATTAACATTCACACTCTCTTTCCTTTACTGCTATTAGTGCTTCCAATCAAATGATGGGTCATACCGGGGGTGTACAAGGGGGGACAAGCAGGAGCACGGTCTTCCCCCCAATAATATCGGTGGGGACACAAAGCTCCTCCAGCCGCAGAGCTGGACGGGGGGTGGGGGTGGGGGGGTGAGATAGGTACGGAATGTGCCACTCCAAGAGCGGTCAAATTTAAATTTCTGTGCATGCCCCGGGTCATACTGAACCTGTAGTTATTCAAATTTTACATAGTTTCTTACTTGACAGCGTAGTGACTAACCGTATCCAACAAGCAGAAAGGTATATGTTGTTGTTTTGAGTCACTTTACAATTAAAAATGTATTTACAGGCTGGGGCCAAAGGGCACACAGAGATTCCTGCAAACATGGAAACAGGAGCACCTGAAACCTGAGGCTGAAAGCTCCACCCACTTGAAGGCATGCTGCCACTGAGGAACGCTTCATAATTCCAGGAGATAAAGAAGTGCTCAAATTCGGCTTTCAGTCACAATTGTGTTATAGTATGTGAGGCTAGGCCCCTATAGTAACTGTGATAGACACAGGCCAGTTGAGTACAGCAGAGTAGTCCTATTGGTATCCAGGAAGTGGGCAGGCGGAGCCCACCCACTGCTAAAGGACCTCCCCCCAGCCTAAGGGGAGGATCCACTGGGCCTGGAAACCAAATGATTCTGGGAGACAACTAACGAGAGAACATGGACAGGAGTGAGGTCAAAGGGTCAGATGAAGGGAACCTGATGGGGACACCGAGCAGAGAACCCCGGACAGCGCCCACTGCTCCTCAAAGGCGTCGAGGGAGCCAGTGGATGCCGCCCAGAGGAAATCTGCCCGGATGCGTGAACAGACGGAGGAGCGGAAATAGGCCCCACAGTTGCAGGAAACCTCGTCGGCCAACCTTCTCTCCCTGGTTTTGTAGGCCAGGACTAGGAGGAGGTTGACAAGGAGGTCCCGCGATTTTGTGGGGCCCCGGATGGGAAGTGCATAGATGAATAGGTGAGGGGAAAAGTGCAACCAAAAATGTAATAATGTATCCCAGAGGAGCCGGAATAGGAGCTGCAACCTGGCACATTCCAGATATATGTGTGCCAGGGTCTCCCTCACGCCGCAAAAGGGGCAGGTGTCCGGGAGGGGAGTGAACCGTGCTAAGTACACCCCCATGCTCAAGGCTCTGTGAAGGATCCGTCAGTTGACATCCCCGATGGGCCTCGGGACCAGGGTGGAATATAGGCTGGCCCACCGGGGCTCCTCACCCTCCAGAGGGGGCAGAAGGTCCCGCCACTTCGTGACGGGGTGGGACACGAGAGTGAGGACATGAAGGGTATGGAGCACGAGTGTGTACAAATATTTTCGTGGCGCAGTCTGGAATCGAACCAGCTGCAACTTGTGCAGCTGGCTCACAGTAAAGGGGCGGGATGGCCAGGAAGGTCCAGGGGCACAGCAGAGTAGTAGAAGGCAGATATACTGGCCACTGGATAAGCACTTTTCTGTTCCCTGACTGACCAGAGCAGGGGCTGCTCCAGGCTAGGGTGGACACATGACTCCAATTAGCCTGCAAAAAGTCAGGTGAGGCCGATAGGCTAATGTGAACACCTGACTCTAATTTAGGCCCCTCTGATACTGTAAAAGAGCTCACTCCAGTCAGGCCGGGGGAGGGAAAAGGGAGCCAGAGGAAAGGAAGTGTGACTGAAGGTCTGGGTAATGGAGACACCCGCAAGCCACTGGAAGGGAGCCCTAAGGTAAGGGTGAAGAAGGCATTGAGAGAGAAGTGGGAGAACTGTGGGGAAGTGGCCCAGGGAAGTGTAGCAGCTCTGGCAATGAAAGGTCGGCTGCCAACAGCTGCTGCCACTAGGGTCCTCGTGCCGGAACCCGGAGTAGAGGGCGGGCCTGGGTTCCCCCCAACCTGCCACTACAGAAACACCTCCTGGGAGGGGAAGACAGGCCCCTGTCAGGACAGGAGGCTAAACTGTTCTTGTATAAGCCCATAGGGACAACAGACTGTGGGAGTTCTCTCACCAACCTCCTTGCTGGCTTATGATGAAAAGGGCTCATCCCTGGCCCTAGAGAGAAGGGCTACATGGAGGGTTGCAGTGAGCCTCTGAGGCTACCATAAAGCACCTGGAAGCACGGAACCCACAGAGACAAAGTCGAAGCTCTACCACATAACTTATAGATGTCCTAAAATTATGGCATGATAGAAGTGATTCACCCACATATCTTGCAGTTATTACTCTTTATTATTGTATTACAACAGCACCTAGAGGCCCCAGTGTGCTAGGTACTATATGTGGAGGTATAATATGGGGCCTTTTATCAAGTAGCAAACCCTCAGGCACAATGGGAAGCTGCACTCTCTGATTCCAACCCCCTTTATGTAGACACACGCAAGTCTGTGTTTGTCAAGTCCTTGTTATACATACCCCAGCCTGTAATAATTTCTGTCCCCTTCAGCACAACAGGCAGTCACAAGTTGCATGGCTCTAGTGTAGGCTTGACAGCCTTAGGTTTCTTTGCCAAAGGAATTGACTGGAGTGGACTGGGGAACCCAGGCCCAGCCACTTCACTGGGGCCCAGCGCTGGGCCTTGTTTGGAACAGTCACAACCAGTTCTTCTCAGTCCCTCGCTGCTCTCGGAACTCTCTCTTATCTCTCCTCCTCTGAAGGCTTTGCCAACCTCTTGCTCTGCTCCTCCCACTTTGTAATATTAGCTTCTCAGACAGCTTTTCACCAGTCTGCTGGACAGATCCTTACTCTACAATGTAACTGCTGCTGTTCCCCTCCTTTTACTGAGGTCCTTAACCTTTTATCAGGCCAAAGTGATTCCCTGCCTAATTCATTGCCTCCCAGTTACTCAGTGAGTTAACTACTCCCAGGTAAACATGAGCAGTCTCATTTTCCCCTTGTGTAGTCTGTGAGATGTAGGCTAGCACCCTGACTTCAGAGGGCCAGAAACCCTCTGACAGGGTGAAAAGGGGTAAATTTGTAATTGTTGGACATTAAGTAATTTTATTCTTAAAGTTACTAAAATATTTAGTCTAGAGACAAGAACTGGTAGGCCAGCTCTTACTGTTTCTCTCAATGGCACTTTATGGATGTGACACCCACTATTTTAGCCACAGGGGATCTTTTACACATTTTAGGGGACTTCACAATTAGGATAGGGTAGCCAACTTTCTAATCACACAAAACCGAACACCGCTGCCCTGCTCCTTCCCAGAGGCTCCACCCCCTGCTTGCTCCATCCCCCCTCCCTCCATCGCTTGCTTTTCCACACCGTCATTCACTTTCACCGAACTGGGGTAGGAGGCTGGTTGTGTGTGTGGGGGGGGGTGAGGGCTCCGGCTGGGGGTGCAGGCTCTGGGATGGGGCCGGGGATGAGGGGCTTGGGTGCAGGAGAGGGCTCCGAGCTGGAGGTTAGGTGAGGGCTCCATCTGGGGATGTGGGCTCTGGGGTGGGGCTGGGGATGCTGAGTTTGGGGTGCAGGAGAGGACTCTGGGATGGGGCAGGAGGTTGGGGTGCGAGAGGGGGTTCAGGGTGCAGGGTCCCGGCAGCACTTACCATGGTTCCCAGGAAGCAGCTGCCAGGTCCCTGCGGTCCCTAGGTGCATGGGCGGCTAGGGAGTCTCCACGCGGTCTCCTCGTGCCCACAGATGCCGCCTCCGCAGATCCCATTGGCCATGGGTAGCATGCGGAGCCTCCCTGGACACCCATGTGCCTAGGGACCGCAGGGACCTGGTGGCCGCTTCTGGGACCCATGTGGAACCAGGGCAGGCAGGAGCCTGCCTTAGCCCTGGGTCCCTGCTGCACTGCTGACTGGACTTTTAATGGTCTGGTCGGCAGTGCCGACCAGAGCAGTCAGGGTCCCTTTTTGACTGGGCATTCCGGTCAAAAACCCAACGCCTGGCAACCCTAGATTAGGGCCAAACAAAGTCATCAAAATTATTAACTTAAGCTATTTTATTAGAAAGGAATAAGAAGGAAAACAGCATTAAACAAAACAATACAGACGACACAAATAATGAACTGGTTACTTCATTACAATCTCTTCTCTATGACTCTCTGTGGAGAGCTTTCAGCAGAGATTATACTTTTGAAATTGAACCTGACTTTGTCTTTTGATAAGCTGAGACCAGATCTTATTTCTCAAAATTATTTTGAATCCAGTCTTAGTGTATCATAAAAAAATTAAGATTTAAAAAGAGAAAATAATTTTGTTTAAGGATAGGTAGATCCTGTTGGTTATTAATAACCAGATAGTTTATACATGAACAAGACACACAATTTAACTAAATCCATAAAAATCAAAGAAACCATTTAAATAAGTTATTTAGCAGATGCCATTTAAGGTATTGTTCTAAGACAGGCCAATTAATGAATATTAATAATCGTATATCCAATTAAATCCCATTATGTCTCTGTTTACCAATGTTTAGCTGATGTCTCCTCTCCAAGAATACATGGTCTAACCATTTGGTTATTAACAGGAGGAAACTGTTAACATCTTAAGTTACAGCAACATTTCCATATCCCAATAGTCATTACCAGAGTTTTTAAATGTAATCCCTTAGCAGCGTTAATTAACTTCTTCTCGCCAATCCATGCTGAAGTTTTGGGGAGTTTGTCCTTGGGCTGGTTTCTTCTTAGCTGTCTGTAGAAGCTTCCTTGTAGAGATGGATAGGATGTATTGAGTGCTGTGTTTTGGAGCAGGGCAGCAGAGCAATACTGGGTGCTCAGTTCAGAGTTTTTATACTTGTCTCCTTTGTATTTTGATAACATTATAGGAAAACATAACTCTTTCAAGCTTGCTTAGATTCCATGTTGCTGTCATCCTTTCATTGACTCCACGCCTTCAGGGTTTGATTTCAGTGATGCCATCAGTTCCTGAAATATGCAGTCTGCTTGATGAATATGCAATACACTTCTAATTGTCTTTGTTCTCTTGTAGCAGAAAATCCTCCCATAACTTTTTAAAAGTTAGTTTTAACACTCTTTTTATTCAATCCATTTTTGAGGGTTTTTTCAGCTTTATTAGAGTTTAACAGGAAGTGAAATTCTGATTTTTAGAAATCCATACACGTGTTCTTTATACGGAAGTGTTTATTTTGCAAGTCTAAAAATTATAATGATTCTTAGAGTGTTTAGCTTAAATAGTTATTAAATAAATTGTTGATTCTTAAGTTCTGGAGAGATGATGATATCTGTCTTCCTGAACGGGTGAGTTGCTTGAAATTGCCAGATAGCTAGCTACCTAATTGCCCATTAATATAAATAATCTATATTTAAATGGCTTCTTGGTTTAGTAATCAAATTAGCAATGCCATTAGATTTCAGGTTGGTACATAAAGCATTTTAGTATTTATATACAGATGCTCCCTGTAGCAATGATGTTAGGAAGTTATATTAGGAACTTTGCATTTAGCTAGCATATTTATAAGCATGCATATCACAAAGGTGTGCCATTTCAACATTTAAAAATAACCAAAAGGTTTTACACACTTCCAAATATACATTTTCCCACAGAGACTTTTCCTTGCAAACAGGGGGAAGAAAGGGCTCACTTTATAGCTTAGGAGACAACCCATACTGTTGGAATATCCAGAATAAGGAACATCCTCACACTCCTTCATGTGACCATCTCTTTCCAAAAACATGTTCTTTACATAATTCATTTTTTTGAGATAAGGATTCTATCTAAACTAAACTGGTATATTAAATAAGAGGGAGGCATATCTTTTTGACCATGTTGCAGCAGTTACAATCTTATATATGAATCACCATCATTAACACTTATTCAGATTGCAGAACAGAAGGAACTTTCACATGGAATTTCAAAACTGCATTTCAAGGGTCAAAACATGGTATTTATCTCCCTTGACACTTCACAAGTTTGTCACATTGACAAACAACAGAATTCTTAGGAATCTCCTTAGCATGGACATTTCATATAACTAAATAAACAAAAATATATGCATGTTGGGTACTTTTCTCCAACACCATATGTACAAAAGTAATAAATATCTGCTAAGAATCAGTAAAAGTACAGGCAAGTTTGTAATGACTGAACTTTATAAGAAAAAAGTTATAGTAATTTCATTAATATCCTTTCTGCATCAATATTGAGGTCTCACCTCTATATGTACATACACATAGTAAGTCACAGTCACTACCACAAAGAATGTAATAAATAAATAAATAGACAAGAGAGGCCAAGGGTGAAAGAAAGCATGATCATCCCCATTTTACAGCTTAACAAACTGGCACAGAGAAACTAAGTGACTTGCCCAAGGTCAAAGAGGAAGTCTACGGCAGAGTCAGGAACAGAACCCAAATCTGATTTGTAATCCATGCTTTAACCCTTGTTTGATGGCTGCTTTTCTGCTTCTTCAGGGCAGAAGAAAATACTGCTTCTGAGGAAACATCTGTCCTGCTTGTAGGGTTACATCAGATTTCAAGATAATCATAGAATATTAGGGTTGGAAGAGACCTCAGGAGGTCATCTAGTCCAACCCCCTGCTCAAAGCAGGACCAACACCAACTAAATCATCCCAGCCAGGACTTTGTCAAGCGGGGCCTTAAAAACCTCTAATGATGGAGATTCCACCACCTAGGGCCGGCTCCAGGCACCAGCGCAGCAAACTGGTGTCTGGGGCGGCCAACGGAAAGGGGTGGCACGTCCAGCTCTTTGGCGGTGGGTCCCCCAGTCCCTCTCAGAGGGAAGGATCTGCCACCGAATTGCCACCAAAGAATAAAGCGGTGGCGGTAGAGCTGCCGCCGAAGTGCCACCGATCATGGCTTTTTTTTTTTTTTTTTTTTTTTTTCCGCTTGGGGTGGCAAAAACGCTGGAGCCGGCCCTGCCACCACCTTCCTAGGTGACCCATTCCAGTGTTTCACCACCCTCCTAGTGAAATAGTGTTTCCTAATATCCAACCTAGACCTCCCCCACTGCAACTTGAGACGATTGCTTCTTGTTCTTCATCCTCAAGCCCCATTGTTTCTGCCTAAGATTTCATTTTTAAGGATAGCCTGAAATGT